>NC_134484.1:438663273-439009940 GCF_040206685.1 Ascaphus truei | reverse complement strand
ACAGGGGGAAGCGGGGACAGGAGAGACATCCCCGCTCCCATCTCCTGCCCCGCGGCCTGTCCCGAGGTGACAGGGGGAAGCGGGGACAGGAGAGACATCCCCGCTCCCATCTCCTGCCCCGCGGCCTGTCCCGCGGTGACAGGGGGAAGCGGGGAGCGGAGGGACATGCCCGCTCCCATCTCCTGTCCCGCGGGATGAATATGCGCTAAAGCGCGGCGGCCATTTTTTTTTCTCGCGACCCCGTTAGTAACGCGGTGGTCTCGGGGTGGACCCCGAGACCCGCGTTATAACGGGGTTTAGCTGTATATATATATATATATATATATATATATATTATGAGCAAACAAAAGCCTGTGATATCATCACAAAGGTGAAGAAATTAAAATGGCAGTGGACCGGACATATCACAAGAAGAAATGGCCATCGTTGGACAAAGATAATACCCGACTGGATGCCAAGAGAAATTAAAAGGCCAAGATGATGACCAAAAATAAGATGGGAGGATGAAATAAGAAATTTTGAAGAAGCAACAAGGAGAAGAGGGGCTTGGAACCGCAGTACCGGAAGATCATTGGGGGAATCCTTATCTAGCAGTGGATAGACAATGGCTGAAGATGATGATGATGATAATATATATCATAATAATTTATAACGTAATGAGACAATAATACCATCACTGGAACTTCTTTGTTATAAAAACATTCATTAAAACAAAATCACATATCAAATAGCAGGTGTTAGAGAGGCCCTTCTGTGCATGGTATGGTATTTTTAACGCCAAAGACACAATACGGTTATATAGTATTTCTAGCATCAAATACTGTACATAATAAATTGACTATTATGGCATCCTATTACGGCATCTGAGGACTGTGGGCTGTAATTTCTTTCCAGAAGAACTTGGATAGACTGGAAACTTAGGCAGGTAAATGGCAGATGAGGTTTAATACAGGTAAATGTAAGGTTATGCATTTTGGAAACAAGAATAAACAGGCACTTACAAATTGAATGGGGGAAAAATTAGGTGAATCCTTGATGGAAGGATTTAGGTGTGTTTGTAGACAGCAGACTTAGCAATAGTGCCCAATGTCATGCAGTAGATGGAAAAGCAAATAAATCTCATCTTGCATTAAACATGGAATGGATGGAAGGGAAGTAAGCATCATTATGCCCCTCTATAAAGCATTAGTAAGACCACACCTTGAATAAGGAGTACAGTTTGGGGCACAACTCCATAAAAAAGACATTATGGAACTACAAAAAGTACAGAGAAGAGTCACCAAATTAATAAAGGGAATTGAAAATCTGACTTCTGAGGAGAGGCTAGATAATTTCGATTTGATTACATTAGAAAAGAAGCACCTACGAGAGGATATGATAACAATATACTATACTATATTCAAGTATATTCAAGGTCAATAAAAGGAGCTTTCAAAAGCACTATTCAGCCCAAGAGCAGTACAAACAACAATGGCCATCCCTTAAAGTTGGAGAAAAGGAGATTTCACCAGCAACAGAGGAAATGGCTCTTTACAGTAAAGACAGTTAAAATGGGGAATTCATTACCCATGGAGATTATGATGGCAGATACAATAAATATATTTAAAAAAAGGTTAGACATCTTTTTAGAAAGGAAAAGTATACAGAGATATATCAAATAAGTAAACATAGGAAGGATGTTGATCCAGGGAGAAATCTGATTGCGATTACATGCATTCAGGAAGGAATTCAATTTTCCCCTTATGAGTAGCATTGACTGAGGTGTCACTGGGGTTTTGTGTTTGCCTTCCCCTGGAACAAAATACTGTAAATACAGGATAACTATCTGTCGTCTATATTTAGCACAGGTTGAACTTTATGGACATATGTCTTTTTTCAACCTCATCTACTATGTAACTATGAAATCTTTTTTTATTATTTGGCGGGTGAAACTCTGTAGTGAAGCACTAGAGTAGTTTGGGTGTGCAGTTTAGTAAGTAATGTTGTTGGTTTCATGCAATGCTGTACTGATGCCATTGTTTTCATCCCCGTTCTAAAGGTTCTCCTTCTCAGGATTTCTTTGTGTTGCAGATGCTGCACGCATGTGCAATAATTCAATGAAACACATATGCGTTCCATTGAACAGGCATAGAGCATGCATGAACAGTGGTGTAACTGCAGAACAACACAGCATTTATTAACACATCTATTAGTTCATTATCTTACAGGTGGAACTTCAAAAGAGACAGCCATGGCCAGTTGGTTGAATATTGGATTTTGTACATGTACAGTATACAATGTTAAATATTGTTATAAAACATTCACTGAACAAGTGCACTTAATTTTACTTACACAATCCCTATACACTACAACCCTAGGCATGTAATTTGCAATGTACACTGTGTTTCTGTGCTTTACTATAATAAATATGTCCCCATTAAAAAAGACTGTGTCTGGTGTCTTTAGTTTTCTAGCATTGAGCTGGCTTTAGGCAGCCCTTTTCTCCACGTTGCTCAAAAAAAAACTACCAATGTCATCCTCGTCTTGTTTTATACCTTAGAATTCTGTTGACTACATCTTCCTACAAGATTGGGGATTTGTTCTTGCAATATGACCAGCACACTATTTTAATTTCTTGTGAAGCTATCACAGACTTTTAGCTTCCAAAATAGTTTCACATTTAGGTTCTAAGTTTCAAGTCCACATGTGAGCAGGGACAGAATACAATGACTGAACACACTCCTTTTGAGGCCCAGTTGAAAGATACCTTGAATGATTGTTTTCTTTATTCCAAATGCACTATTTATCTTCATTATCCTGTTAATTTAATTCATAAGGTTCCTTTCCATTGATATCTGCTGGCCAAGTGTTACGTTTGAGTACGTTGCTTGAGCTGTCTGGGAGACAGACCCGCCAGGCAGAGGTGGGGAGTTTAGACCAAAAAGCTACAGACAAGGATTCCGATAGGAACAAGGTAGGGAGAATTAGGATTGGAACACAGGGGTACAGGGAAAAGGAACAAGGCAGGAAATGCACAGAGCCCAGGAGCACGAGGATAAGACTTGTTTGCACAGGCAAGGAGTGAGAGGAAATTACAGTCTTTTAAAGGGCAAAGACAGGTGTGAGCAATTCCACTTCACAGAGGCCAACTTCCTCTTTAGGAAATGAGGGCAGGAATTGCCAGGAAGCAAGATGGCCATGGTGGCTTCAGTGTGGAAGTGAGGTTACTTCTTGTAGACAGCCATCTTGCTAGAAGCGAAGGGAAAACATCCTCAATTGTCAGCCATGTTGTTTGAGGAAGTGAAACCTGAGATGACAGACTCTCAGAAATGCGCCGGTGCCGAATGGAAGCAGCTGCAATGGTGTATCCTGACACCAAGGTAGCCATAGTTTTTGACTTGTTCTATTCTATTCCATCTATTTTGATCTTTATAGAGTTGACACATTTATTGAACATCACTTTGGTCTTGTTAAAATTCATACGAAGGCCTATATTCTTAATTATTTATGCTAGTTCTCTAATTCATTCTTGGAGGTGTTCTGAACATACAGGAAATACAACAAAATAACAAATCGTACAGTAGGTTACTCATTCACCATTGATTTTGACTCCTTTTTCTTCCTAATTCAATGTCTTTAACAATTGTTCAAGAGTTGCTTGAAAAGCTCCCATGACAGGGTGTCCCACTGTCGCACACCCTTGCTTGTATCTTCATCTAATCTAATGGTTGATGTAGCATGCTCGTAAATGTTCCATGCTTCTTCAGCATTTTGTCTTCCTAATGTATTTTAAACGGATGAGGTATAGACAAAGTTAAAAAAAAATGTCATAATCTATTAATTCTAAAATGAGTCATTGATAGATCATATTAATTTCTTCGAGAAATCACTTCTTGTACAACTTGGATGTGGTCCATTGTGTTGTATCCACTGCAAAATGATTCTTGATCTCTGGGCTGGACATAGTCCAAGGTCTGTTGCAGCTGATCAATGAGTATCTTCTTAAAAATCTTATGTGACTGGAATAAACAAATTGGCCAGTAGTTTTTGATGTCTTCGCTGTCTCCATTGTAATAGATGAGGATAACGTCAATCAACATGTAAATAGCTGTGCAAGGATTTTGTCTATTTCTTCCCCTGCTTCCTTAAAGATTTCAGTAGTTATTACATCTTCCCCTGGGGCCTTTCTATTCATCATTGACTTAATTCCCTTAGCTACAGTATGTCTTCTGGAAGGACGCATGGAATATCTGTCGTGGTTTCTTCTCGCTCCCCACTTATGTTCTGTGTTACCTGTAATCTCATACAATTTTTTTGTAGAAGGCCTTAACTCTTTTTAAGATAAGTGCACAATATTGTATTGTTGATTCATTGTCTTGTTTGAGTGCAATTATTTGCTTCTTCCCAGTGATAAGTCACTGCTTTGTCTTCTTTAAACTTTTATTATCTTCAATAGTCTTCTTCATCATATCGCAGTTATATTTTCTTACATCTCTACATACTGTATGCACTTGTGGATTATCTTGCACGGCTCTGCATATTCAATTTCTGTTCTTGCATTTTGGGATTGCTTCATTTCTTGTTGTTTCCACAATAACTGCTTTGTCTCACCTACTATTTTCCTATCCCGTTTTTTGTCTGTACTGTAGTTCCTCTAGTCTTCTCTGAGCTTCCAGCTGTATATTTCATATGTTTTTTTACAGAATGGTTTGTCAAACGATTCCCTGGTACCTCGAGCAAGCTAAAGTCGTTTTTTACCTTTTTTTGGAATTATTTGCTGTTATTCTTGAGGCTCTTGATGTTGACATTTTTTGTCTTCCTTTTAATCAATTTCTATCTCTGCATTTAGTTGTAAATTGCACCAATTTGTGGTCAAAACAGTTAAAGATGGTGCAGTCTTCATTCTCAAATTCAAAAGTTCTTCCAACTTATTATAAAAAAGAAATAGAAAAAACATATCAGTGTATTGAATTTGGCTCAAATTTGGAACGAATGCCAAAATTCATGAAGTTTACATTTTGAAGCCGTGAACCGACCGACCCTTAATTTTGAATATATGGTTTGCGAGGTGGATGGAAATAAACTGCGGGATCAGGACTTTTAAAGGATGTGAGGATGATATTTATTTAACTCATATAAACACATTTGTTTGTATTAGGCCATCATCTATTTTTATTAAACAAAAAAACATTTACCAGAGGACACATGGACGCAACTGGAAAGAATCAGACCCATAAAATGCTCATCTCTACTGAATTTTAATTTATTATAGCATTCATGCCAGAGATACAATGGAATAAAAGTAATACAACCTAATGTGCAATCAGAGAATCTTTGTTATGCATCAATACAAATTTATGAAGAAAATAAAGCTTCCAGTAGCCATGGCTGTGCACTATAAATTGTTGAGCATTATTGTTTTACTCCAATGCTTTGTAGTTATGGATACACATGGTTATAGTCTCTTCCTTCTTGTTATAACTCAGAATATCACATTTTCCATAAGATTCAGTGGCAGCATTGCTGCAGAATATCACAACATATTTCACAATATCGCACCAGAAGTAACAGTGAAGCTGGCTACATCTGTAAAGTATGTCAATTTTAGGTCAGTGAACCATGATCTTCCAATTAAGTTATGCCCCATTAGGCTAAAATCGGGGCTGCCACTATTACAGTAATTGCCTATCTGCATCAACTATGGAACCTACGTAGCTTTAAACTGGGGGCCCGATTTTAAAAGAACATAAAAAAATACTGTAAGTGAGTCAGAAGTGGCAAATATTTTATAAAACAAAGAATGTTTTATAGACACAGATTATAAACCGTTTGCTATCAGATGGACAATATGTTGAGTGGTAACGGTGCCCTCTGCTATTTATAGCTGTTGGGCACTAATCCCAATGCTCACATTGGCTAACACACACTACTGATGCACACTCACATTAGTACAGACAAAGATACTGACACACGCAGCTTAGAGCACCATTTTTTAAATGTATTTATGCTATTCTTCGCTCCGGGGACCCTCCGGAGTGAGATACTTAGCATTTTGTGTGCCTGGTAAAGAGAAAGTAAGTCAGTAGGAATTTACAATGTCATGCTCTGGTGACCCTGCAGACTCCTGGTTGGCCCATGGGAGTGAGGTTTGAATGACAGCCCTATTTATTTCCCAAGAAAGAAACACTGGCACATAAAAAGTAAATATCTCAGCAACTGGGGGAATCAGATAAGAATAGTGTGGTTCAGCTCCGGGGGTCTCCCCGGGTCCAATTCAAGTAAGACTTTTTTTTAAATAAGGGGATTTGTTGTGTTAAACACACAATCTATACACAAAACGTACAGATACGCAGACCTACACATGGTTAGACATTGTTATATACTGCTGAAACTGTAAGCTTGTGATGTTTTTGCTTATATGGATGCTACGTCTCTGAAAGAGTTATTTAGAATATGCTCTCTTAAGCAGAAATTAAAATACAATATACCACTTAAAAAGCAGTGATGCATAACCTAATTTGATAAGAACCTAGACCTATTAAGCAATAATACAAAGATCTATGGCTCTCATTTAAGAAACAGAGAGAGTCTTCTTTAAAAACAGGTTTTTAACAAAATAACAAAATGTTTAGGTTTATAAAAAAAGGTTGTCATATTTTGACCACTGCTCTTAACATCACTGTATCAAGAAAGTTTGCGCGCAGCGGTAGCTCGACTCACTTTCCCCACGAGTGGAGGAAAACGACTGTGGCAATCCCTGACTGCAGAGAGCTTCCATTATTTACAATGCAGCCAATGTGGTTACCTATGGGGAAGGTTATTTGGGCTACATCTGCCCTAGTGGAAACACCAAATAACATGGCAAGTGTGTATATATATATATATATATATATATATATATATATATATATATATATATATATATATGCAAATGTAAATACAACTGTATGCTCATCTGCATGTCTTAGGCAGGTCTGCAACCCCGCCTTTCACCATTATCACCCAGAACACAGCACTTTCACTGCAGCAAGGGATTCTGGGAAATGACATGCAAATGAGCACACATATATATATATATATATATATACACATATGTGTATGTGTGGTTTTATATATATATATATATATATATATATATATATATATATATATATATGAACAACAATTTTTTTTATTATAACATATTGCATGTATTTTTATTAGTGTGAGTCAATCATCCATATTATTGTTGCATTCACCCTTGCCATTCACCTTTGCTATATCCACTTAATACAATCAATTGGTAATCAGTCTGAGTTTACACCTGAGGAGCGCAGTCTATTCTTTGTTTGATATATATATATATATATATATATATATATATATATATATATATATATATACACAAATATACCCTGATATACAATGTAAATCTGCATATACATCCATTATATATAGTATTCTGTAGTGTCAGCTGCCCTCTTTTGTTTAGCTCTTCTTACTCATTCCATTTCCAAGGATAAATACTCTCCCAATTGAGTGAGCAGTTTTTTTTTTTGTTAATTAAAACTTTCTTTTTCATACTGTCATTGTGTCAATGGCTCCTGCCAGCTGTTCTCCTATTAGCAACTTCACGTCTCCATTCTTCTCTACTCTGCCTGGCTTTGACACGACAAGAATATGTTAGAGCAGAGTGGGAGCGTACACCAGCTGCAAGTTCTCAAATCAAATTCACCGGTCCCCACAGCACTTAAGTGGTTAAAGAAATAGAATATATGAATATATATTTGCTGCAAAGAAGTAGAAAACAGATAGTTTCTTTTCTGTGTGGCTCTGGCAGAAATAACAGGTTTATTTTTTTTATCACAGTGGGTAGTGCAGTGATTGGTAAGTAAAACACAGCGGTCGAGGGTCGAAACCCAGCAGCATGTGCAATAGAATCATCAAATGAAACTTAAAAAGACATTCATAGCTTGTGGTTTGACGTCATAAGTTATGTGTATGGAAAGGTTCTATGGAAATGGTTGGAAAATATCTACTCTATTTATCCACAGCTTTAAATAGAGAAATAGCGGCTTTTCTTACCTACTCTGTGATCTTTTGTACTGCATTCTCAGTAAGTAACTGCCCACGGGTAATTACTGTGTAAACAACAGTTTCATTGGGAGAACAGAATGCCTTACTGCCGCTGCATTATGTTCTAACGCTTTCTATCTCTATTGTCAGCCTAAACATTATTTTTAAATTGAAAGGCACACAGCTAACAGGCAATTTATAGGAAAGAAATTATACATTTTTCTGCCTCTGTCTGTTTCTCTAACAAGCTTTTCAAAGACACCATTTTGTGCTATGGCTAAACAACATGAAAGACTAAATGGAAGAAATAAAGATGTTTTACCAGCTCCTCGCATTCCAATTCTCCTTTACTTTCATATTCACCATGCATACCATGCCACATGCATATCCCTATAAAATGCAGTAGTTACTATTGATCAGTTAACTGTAAATAACTACTGATGATTTGGTTATTTGTACATGACGTAAATTGTAAAAAAAAAAAAAGATACTCCAAGCAGAAAGAATGCAGTTTAAAAAGGGATTCCCGTTGATGCAACATATTCACCTTAAATGCCCCTTCTGGAAGCTGGTAATATTTGTTAAAATGTATACCAATTTAGGCCAATCTTACTATAATATGCCAACTGAGTTGTGTAATCAAATATGCACACAAAATGATATACAAAGCATAATGCTATCAAAAATAGAATTTTTTTATAAAACATATGGATGCCCAGAGTGACAAACAAGACTCCTAACGCATTTCGCACTCAAAGTCAGAGCTTCATTAGAGGAAGCGAGACATCACTGACTGACCCTCCCACTCATACCACAAATTCTCCAAGAGAATTTTTATTATTAATGACTGAAAACTCACCACCTCTGATGAAGCGCTGACTGTGAGGTCTTGGGCATATGCTTTATTATTGGAATAACATTGGGGCACCATACTGCCAGCAATGGAAAACCTTGACGTAAGTGGCCTGGACAAGTATGCAAACAGTGGACAGTGTGCGTCCCCCATGGCAGGACTGACCTTCTGAGCAGTAAGGAAACATTATTTTTTAATGTCTTATTCCTATTGAGTTGTATAATCAGCATATCTTTTAAACAGCCAATGATGAAATAATACCCATTCGCTTAGAATGTTACTGGGATTTCTGGACTGTGACTCCTATTGGTTATAGGACACATTACTACTACCTTTTCCTATTGCATATCTCACATTTAAAAAATCATTTTCATTATATATATACAGTTGTGTGTAAAAGAAGGTACACCCTCTTTGAATTCTATGGTTTTACCTATCATAGGTCTTAAAATTAGGTAAATACAACCTCAGATGAACAAAAACACGACATATTACACCGTGTCATGATTTATTTAACACAAATAAAGCCAAAATGGAGAAGCGATGTGTGAAAAACTAAGTACACCCTTGCTGCTTTCATATGAATTAAGATGCTACTGTAAGTGGCAGACAGGTGCTGCTAATCAAATGCCCTTGATTAATTGATCTCAGCAAGTGTGACCACCTCTATAAAAGCCAAAGTTTTAGCAGTTTGCTGGTCTGGAGCATTCAGGTGTGTGTTAACACAATGCCAAGGAGGAAAGACATCAGCAATGATCTTAGAGAAGCAATTGTTGCTGCCCATCAATCTGGGAAGGGTTATAAGGCCATTTCCAAACAATTTAAAGTCCATCATTCTACAGTGAGAAAGATTATTCAAAAGTGGAAAACATTCAAGACAGTTGCCAATCTTCCCAGGAGTGGACGTTCCAGCAAACTCACCCCAAGGTCAGACCGTGCAATGCTCAGAGGAATTGCAAAAAAAATCAAGAGTTACATCTCAGACTCTACAGGCCTCAGTTAGCATGTTAAATGTTAAAGTTCATGACAGTACAATTAGAAAAAGACTGAACAAGTATGGTTTGTTTGGAAGGGTTGCCAGGAGAAAGTCTCATCTCTATCTTATCTTATATAATAAACTGGAGAACATAAACTTGTGGGGCATATGAATCCACAATTAGATGATGGTTATCAATGACATTTCTGAAAAAGGACAAATGCTTCCTGAAGGTGGCGTGTGGCATATAAACTATACCCTTCCCCTCCTCATTAGGATAATCCTTAAGACAAAATCATGAAGTTACTCACTGTATTTTCCCCAGTAACGTTCCCTCAGCTGTGCAGCCGATGTAGAGTCCAGCGGTATCCAAAAAATTATAGTACAGCTAACAGCAGACAGAGAGCAAGGTCAAAAGAATAAAAAATCTATTAATTTGAAAAACTTAAAAAAAAAAAAAGGGTGCAACACTCCTACGCGTTTCGTGCGTCTTTGCCCTTTATCAAGGAGTCCCTTAACAGGATGCAGAGCAGTCTTTTAAATCCCAGCTGATCTGTGGTCTTGTGCCAAACTAAAGTGACCCCACAATGCCCCATGTGACGACACCACAACAGGCTGCGCAAGCCACATGCGTGGGCGTGTGGGGACGTCATGGCACTGCCCGCGACGGCCGAGACCGCACCACCCGGATGCCCCATCAGTTGTCCACAGGCAGCGCGCGCACACGTGAAGAAATCCCATCTGGCGTCACTCATAACCACGGAGACCAACCAGCCAAGAGACAAATGCAATCTCTCACTGGACTACTTAATCAAAATTCAAACACACATATACTGTAGAAGAGAAAAAAGAAAGAACACATACAAAATATTGCTACAGTAAGCTTTCAACTAGTAGCATATATACTGAGATTAAAAACATAAACAACTCCCTCCTCAGACACAGGTGTCCCAATAAATAAGATTCCGATCACTATATGTATATAATAATGAAAGACGAAGAATTAATAGATAATTGATCGATCTTATAATATAAACTATCTAGATTTCCTAATCAATTCATAGCCAATTCTGTAAATCTCAAATCTACAACTATTCCATCTATTTATACATATAACTATACACATTACCCAAATGTAATTCATGACTATAACTACATACTGAAATTTCTACAACATATCAAAAAATTAAAAAAGTGGGGGAATAATGAACATCCCACCATCATTGCCAACCGACAAAGTAGTCAAGATTATACTTCACTACCCCCCAAAAAATCACAAACTATTAAAGTTGTTCATAAACATAAATCAACATATATACACATATGCTCAAGCAAATATTGGTTGTCCATGTAATCAAAAATATTCTTAAACATTACAAAAAATAAATAATGAACAAAAAAATCAACATGATAGATAGATAAATAGATAGATAGATAGATAGATAGATAGATAGATAGATAGATAGATAGATAGATAGATAGATAGATAGATAGATAGATAGATAGATAGATATCTGAACACTGGAAGGATATATCAAATTGGTCCCTTGAGATTCAAGTCATTGAATGAAATAAAGTAGTCCTGACCCATCCTTGAGTATAAAAGTTAAACATAACATAATAAAAATTCTAATTATATCTAATTATCTGTACTGGCAAAAAAACAGGGTTCATCACTCCATATGAACTCATAACAAAATCCTCTAATTCACAATGTTTAGATATATAATAACACATTTTCAGCCCATGGAGGAAAAAAACACAATGGGCAGATAACCATACATATATCTAATAACTTTAAAAAAATGACTAATGTTCCATTCTATATTTATTCCTTCTGGATAACGAGTCCTCAAGGTGAAAATCCAGTAGGCTTCTCTACGGTCTAAAGCCTTAACCATGTCTCCTCCCCTCTCTTTCATAGTAATTTTCTCAATTCCAACAAAGGGAACCGAGACATTTAAACGCATAGGAGATACCAGCATCCCATACTGGCGCCTGTAACTCAGGAAGCAAGGAGTCCCCGGACCTGAAATGAATGCGGTTCAGCTCCGGAGACCCACTGCTCCAACACACTAGTATTAAAATTTAAATAAAAATACCGTGAGTGCTGTGCAGGGAGAGGTGGGTCTCCCTGTGCAGCTCAGATTGCAAGAAAAGCGCAGTCGGAGAACTTACAGTAGAGGCAACTCTTATTCGAACAAAAACCAGTGGCAATTCCCCAAAAAACCCAGGAAACACCCAGGTACATTCTGAATACATGCCTTAAACTTTCCTTAAACTAGCCCCAGCATTTCTGCATTGATTAATGGCCTATCAGATTAACAGCGGGGGTCCCTGGCAGTCCCATTCAAACTGAATTGGATTGCCAGGGATCCCTGCTGTGTTAATCCTATGGGTCGTTAGTCAATGCAGAAATGCCTTAAACGTGCCTCAAACTAGCCCAGAACATACCCAGCACATACCCAGCACATACCCAGAATGTAACCAGGCTAGTTTACGGCAAATGTTAGAATAAACGTTGCCTCTACTGTAGAAAAAATCTGAGATGACTTTGCTGCTATGGAGTACGGTTTTGGCATTTTCCTACAGTACCTCACGGTTTAAGAGTGTTTCAGATTCTTTCTGAATACAGTAATAACATAAATGACAAACCGATTGGCGGGAACATGCCAACCCTTGCAAGATAGCAGCAAACCCATCGAAGCTACTAGAATAGGCCCCAGTGAGTGGGTTTGGGAGAAAATGTAGCAGTTTGACAACACCAAGTCTTTTTTTAACTTCAATGTAATTAAATTTTTTATACATAATTTACAATATTTGTGCAGCCAATTTCCAGTCTACAAATGATTACCGGAAATATAGATCTTATGTATCTTTAGTTGGTTTATCGCAACTTTATACATTTTGTGCCCCACTATTAATTCAATGTTTGATTCCTAAAAAATAATCATATAACTGGGTTTAGTTTATCTTGTCACCTCTTGTTTCTGTACAAGTCTACACAGCCCACAAGGAGATAAGAGTGTATGTTTTTCAAGTAAATTCAATATGACTTGCCCAGATTCTGTCTCTCCTAATAGCTTTGGAGAGTTAATTCTTATCCATTCTGCTCCATTTCTACATTAGTGATACATTTCAACGTTATAGTAATCTTCAGTGACCTTCATAGGGTAACTACTGAAATTGATTTTTGTAAAGTGTCACCTGTGTTATAAATTAGTTCAGACTTGCATCTGTCTGAGTTAAGAGGCTTACATTTCACACCTATGTGGGAAAATAAATTAAGTGGAGATTTTCAACATAATCAAAAGCAGAAAACATATTTACTTGCATATAAACTAACTATTTAATTTTGCTGTTTTAGAAGTACAGTAGTTATTCATTGTGTACATTCTGTATAGTGTTACAATATTATTTCATTATAGTTAATTATTTTTTTTAGATGTATTTGTTTCATCAGGTATTTGGCATCCCCATTTAGAACTGAATTATTAGTTAATGATTAAATTATGGTTCAAAAACTCTGGCCCCCGTATTGGTTTTGACCCCTCTTTCATTGTGTATTCAGTGCTCCAAGTAAGATGGCCAAGGTTTTGGGGTTGGACCTCCAAAAAATCCTATTGAAATGTATAAGAATTATGTTTAGTGCTATACATTTCATTGGTTTACTGAAACAGCCTGCTTTCTCTTTGTTGCCGTCTGTTTTTTATGTCAATTTATGCACTCATTTCCATTCATTGCCACAAAAATTAAAGTCATGTAAGGTCTTAGGATTCCAAATATAAAGGGAAAGGGGACACACTAAATTGGTTAAATTACTATTTTCTGCTGTCACTTTTTAGGCTTTTATAAATAGTGTAGAAATAGGCATATCATCAACATACATCATCACACCCCAATTGATACGCGGGGAGCACGTGTTATAGCAATCAATTGTCATACCATGTGTCCCTTAGCTACATACTGTATTATGTGATGCCTTCACATAACCTTCCAGTTCTATTGTTGTCAGGGTGGATTGCTTATGTTAGGCCACCTGCCTCAGATTATTTTTTATTTATTTATTTAAAGGCATCGGGACCCGTATTCAGTGTTTTTTTTTTTTTTTTTTATGGTTGGGCATCAACCTATTTATGGAAAAGTTCTGAGGTTCCAAGACCCTGAAGAGGATAACGTTCCTCCACATGGCTGAGGTAAGTGATATGGATAATTATGAAAATATTGTTGAATTAGAAATATGTGCGAAAAATTAAAAAATGTAGGCATGAAATGGCTTGGAATGTTTCCAGGGTCCCCTGTGTCCTATATTCCACATTTTGCCTACTTATTTCTAATACAACAATTTTTTTTATATATACAGTAATTATGCGGTTTTGGGTCAGTTTTTTGCTTTTTGTAACTGTGGGTGGTATCCACGAAGTGGAAAAAAAACGGTGGACAGCCAAATAAGGCAAAAGCTTGACTATGTGACCATGAAAAAAATATTTATTGATTAAAAAACATAACAGTAGAGTCCTGACGGATCCTCTAACGCGTTTCACGCCAAAGCGCTTTAACTGTGCCCTGACTTGTTTGTTGTACACATACATAAATATAAAAGCAAGATAAGGGTATTTGAAGAAGTACCTTCCATTGGATTCTGGTTCTTTTCCATTAAGGCATCCAAAATTTCGCTGGAATCTTCCTGTTCTCTCAAAGGTACTGTAATACTACTTGGAGAATTGGTAGCCAACGATTTAGGTGCCAGACCTTTACACGGCCCTCCGAATCCTTGATGCGGTAGACGGGGAGCCCAGACATCTGTAACTCCACTTCAAAGGGAGCCCCTCGTCATCAGTCAGCTAATTTATGCTTCCCTGGTACTGCACCGACACACTTTATTCGAGCAAATACCCGGTATGTACCTGGCAGATACCTGGAATGCGCCACTCCTCACCTCTGACAAGCCCCGTTGCATTTGCCTTCCCAGCCTGGGTTCATGCCTGGCTGATGGGCGGCTGATCTGTTAAATGATAATGATTAGGATTTAATAGGCTGCAATGCTTCGCTTGTCTACCAGATGGCATAAATTCATGAATTGTAATGCAGTATATATATATATACTGTGCAGTATTGCAGCCAGCGGGAATAAAATGCTTCAATCCCTGCTTGGAAAATAACTCAATGCACTCGGGCAGAAAACAGTCACAAACCTCAATACACCCGGGTATACCCGAATTCGTGGGACTAGCCAAGCTCGAATAAAGTGTGTCGCCAGTGTATTCCCAGGTTCCGCAAGAGAACCTTGTCTCCAGGACAAAGTTCCCGATTGCATACTTTGCAATCATACCTCTGTTTGTTATTTTGATTCAGCTTGGTGGTGGCTTCTTCCGCCAACTGATATGCTCTACAGAGGTTATCCTGTAGTCTTTTTACATACTTATAGTGGGTTATATTCGGTACACGGTCGGTGGACACCCTTAGACGGATATCTACTGGTAGTCTGACCTCTCTGCTGAACATCATGAAGTAGGGTGAATACCCCGTGGATTCATGCCTCGTACAGTTGTAAGCATGCACTAAATGTACTACATGCTTGCTCCACCCGACCTTCTCAGAATCCCGTAAGGTTTCTAGCATGTCTAGTAGGGTCCGGTTGAATCGCTCTGGAAGGGCATCTCCCTCAGGATGATATGGGGTCGTACGGGACTTCTCGATCTTAAGTAGCTTCAGTATCTCTTTAATTAACTTGCTCTCAAAGTCACGCCCCTGGTCTGAGTGCATTCGGTTTGGTAGACCGTAATGAACAAAGTACTTTTCCCACAGTACCTTAGCCACCGCGAGGGCCTTTTGATCCTTGGTGGGGAAAGCTTGGGCGTTTCAGGTATCGGTATGGTGATCAGTTATTATGAGAACATTCCCGATACCCCTAGAGCTTGGCTCGATGCAAAGGAAGTCCATGCAGACTAGGTCCATGGGACAGAGCTTTTCAGATGGCCCATTGGGGCTGCGCGTGTAGGCTATGTTTTTCGCTGAATGCACCGCAAGCATCTCCAGAAATGGTGCTCCACTGATTCCCTCATTTTGGGCCAGAAGAACTGGTCTCTTATGAGTCCGAAGGTTTTATCCACTCCCAAGTACCCGTGGACATCATGTAGAGACCTTAGTACCTGATACTGCAATCTTCTCGGCAGAACTAATTTTCTCCTATCTGTGTGGTTGTGATAGGGGATGACTCGATAGAGGCCATTGTCGATTTGGAACTTGCCCCACTCCCTCGTGAGTATAGTGAACGTATCTGCGGGAGCACGCTTCACTAAGGGGGGATAATTTCCTTGGGTGGCCCGACGTAGGTCTCCAGCCACAGTGTCCTGTATCTGCGCCATGACTAACTCCTTCCACCTTATTATGGAAACTTGAGTTATGGACATGGCTTCTGGATGGCAGTATGCCGCAGGAAGTGCCTCTGACTGGCATTCCAAGGAGTCCGCCACTGAGTTCGGAGAAGGCTACTTTGTCCTCCACTATAGCTGCTGTGGAGCACATTGCCCGAATCCCAGGACCAGGAATCTCTTCCCAATCGCCGTCGTCAGATGCTGAACTTAATCCGGGCCTTTGGGACAGAGCGTCGGCTCCGACATTCAGGGGACCCGGCTCGTATATCAGGGTGTACATAAAAACTTCCAAAAAGCGCTAAATATTTACACAATTTCTAAGAATTACCAATAATAAAAATTACCAAATGCATTAAAAAATTACCAAATGCATTAAAAATAGAAAAGCCTATGTGTCGTGTTAAAGGAGAACGCATATAAGGTCCTTATGCGGTGGTACCATACCCCAGCTAAATTATCTAAATTTGTCAGGGGTTATTCGCCGCTCTGCCCTAAACAGTGCGGGGAATTAGCTGACCTTAAACACATGCTGTGGTCTTGCCCAAGAGTGGTCCCGATTTGGGAAAAAATCTGAGATTGGCTGCAAGAGATTCTCGACTTAGAGATCCCCCTGGACCCGTGGCTGTTCCTTTTGGGCAGGTGGCCCCAGGACATGTCTAGAACGACACACAAACTGGTCATGCACTTTGCGACCGCCACCCGTTGTGAGATTGCAGCATTGTGGAAGCAGAATGAGATCCCTATTATCCCCAAAATTAGGAACAGAATTTGGCATGTTTGCCAGATGGAACAGTTGACGAGTTGGGTCAACGACTCTGGCACTAAATTTTTAAAAGTATGGGACCCATGGCTGGAACAAACCAACATCCCTGGACTGGACGCCACCTCTATCTTGCATTAATAAGAATAGATGCGTTCTCCTTGGACACGACAGACTGGATACAGACATAGTGACTCGCTAGTCAGCGCCACCCTACGATTATACTGCGAAACAGATTCGTGCATAAGAATAATTAATTAATCACCTGAAGACCGCTCGGACCCTCCTCCAGAGCTACGCAGGATCCCCTCCCCCCCTCTCCCCCCCCACCACTGTAGTATCCCTCCCTCCCCTGTCTTGTGAGTCGAGTATGTCTTGTCTTGTTTTCATGTATGTGGTTCGTCTAGTGCTGTTAATGTCGGCAGCTGTTCAATATAAAAATGTGGTTGGTCGGTAATGTACGACTATGGGTGGTGAGTTTCTGTATATCTGCTTTCCACAAATAAAAATGAAAGTTGAAAAAAAAAAAAAATAGAAAAGCCTAATCGTCCAATTTAAGGTGGGTGCTTCATCCTCGGGAGTACTCCTAAACGCTCATATAAATAGTAGAAAAACTGTAGAAACGAGAAGAGCTCACACAAACACCCCTCTATGGTGCAGATTAATCTAATAAGGAAAAAACACAATAAAAACTTGGGGATAAATCCCACTCACTTTCTGTGGTGCTGCACTCAGCATACTGTCCCGGCCAGCTTAAAACTAATGTGGCTGCCGCCGCAGTTTAAAAACAGCTGCGGGCGGCGCGCGGCTATCTTCGGCCGGTTTTCCCGCGCCTCGGGCGCTTTCAATAGTAAGCGTCATTAACACTTATTTATTGAAGCAGCCGCTGCGCGGGAAACTCCGTTTTAAACGGAGAGAAGCCCCGCGGTTAGCCCGCTATACACCCGGCAAGCTTTAGAATAAAGCTGGCCGGGACAGTATGATTAATAAAAAATCTGCTGTCAGCTTCCTCTGGCGTGCCTCTCCTGTCCTCGCCTGTGCATCCCTTCCTTCAATCGCCGTCGGTATCCGGGGCGCGCATGTGTGCTCGCGCATGCGTCCTTGTACTTCTCGATCACACTCCGATCTCCCTCAGTGTAGGAGGAGGGGCTCCAGGGGTTTCATTCATTTTTCTAATAGGAGTATCATTTTTAAAAAAATATTCTGGAATGCTTCATATGTTTTTATTAGGGTATACTGATAATTAATTCAAATAGAATGAATTCCTTCATAATATTTTCTAATACAGTATATACATGCATTTATTTGTGTTAATGGGAAGTTCATTTTATTCATTACATTATTTTTAAGAGTACATATTTTTTATTTAGCAGGAAACCCAGACAGAAAGCAAATCCTACAATGTTTCAGGCGGTGCAACCCCCTTCATCAGGTGTAAAAAGTGTCCCTTTCGGCTACTTGATGAAGGGGGGTTTGCCCCCAGAAAAATTGTGCTTCCTGTCTGAGCTTCCTGCTAAATAAAAAATATGTACTTTTCAATACAGTAATGTGGAGTCAGTTCCGTATGTGCATCAGAGCATCTCTTTTATTATTCATTGCATTATCTCAGCAGAGAAGTATGCCTCCTGTGGTCGTGGGCTCATGCTGAATCTGACATTAAGTCACGCTGGGAACGGAAGAAGAGCACGTCCTTTAGATTACTCTTATTAAGGGGAACTGAACTTTATGATTTACAATACAAATTCAGCACAATCTGTACGGTGTATTCTGGAAACCTGCAAAGTAAAACGTGTTTCATTATTTGCACAAATTTTAGGTTACTTAGAATTTGAAATTAAAAGTTTGCAGGTTGGGTTTTTTTTGTCCTTCTTCAGATTTTTTATAAGTTTCCAAAGGAACTTCCTGCTCATAAAATGAGGGAGAGTCGTGCCAAACACAAGATCTATAAGGCCGCACTTATAGTGGGAGGCTGCAGGTCGTGCGTGCGACCTCGTGACGTCACTCACACGGTGCGTGTGCGTGAATCATGCACTGTATGTAGGCGACATGTGGAAGGCGACCGGGGGCATGGCGGAGGCGTGGCCAGTGACGTCACGCGAACGGATCACCATTAGTTATAAACATCTGTAAAATTGTGAAAACAACATGCACATCTTAGTGTAACTCCTCTGATTGTGAAAACAACATGCACATCTTAGTGTAACTCCTCTGATTGTGAAAACAACATGCACATCTTAGTGTAACTCCTCTGATTGTGAAAACAACATGCACATCTTAGTGTAACTCCTCTGATTGTGAAAACAACATGCACATCTTAGTGTAACTCCTCTGATTGTGAAAACAACATGCACATCTTAGTGTAACTCTGTTGACATTTTTTTTTTATAAATAATTAAGTGCCATGTTCATGGACTTATATTTCATACAGGTTTTATTGACCCGTCTACTCCCCCCCCCCCCAGCACACTGAGTTCATGCATTAAATTGACAATTCAGCCATGGGAGGTAATTCTATTTTTTCCGAAGTTGTTGATCGGCCCAAAAACTTCTGTTCATGTCAATGGTTGTTATTTGGCTGATTGCAATGTGATGGCCCACTTTGGACAGTATAGAATGACCCCTTTGGTGCTTCTTGTCTATAATATTATACGTGTGTTTTAAGGGCTTGTTGCATTCAAATATTTGCAGAGTTTGATGAACCGGGAAAATAGTGTGTTTCCTGGATCCATTGATTTGTATCTGTGATAAGAAACAAATAGCATTACTATTATGATCCCATGAGGTGCATCAACAGACTGATGCATGTAGTATGATAAAATTATTTATGGCATTGTATTAAATGGAGATTAATAATGTTTTTTTTTTACTGCACTCATCTTAAAGCTGCTCAATTGCTCGGGCATTAGAGGTTTTTTATGTGACCGTGGTTTATTTCTAACTTCATGGATTTCCGATGATAACCTCCTAGACCATAAAGTTATGTAACAAATCATTAAAAACCTACTGCTCCATTTCATAAAACCCCCTGGATGCTTAGACTGTATGAAATGGCTCTTCAGCAATATATTTCATTACCCCTGATTAGGCCCTAATTCCTCAGAGGTATTAAAGAATGGTGAAATTAATGATGTTTATAAATAAAAAGAACCCTCTGGTAATATCAATAATAACCCTTTTTCTTAGTGTTGCAGCATACGCACAGATGTACATACTGTATGTGTTTATATCCAAATGTCCCCATGGAGCATACAGCATATTTTTTCTGCTTGAGGCACGAGGAAATAATGTACTTGCTTAAGGTCAAAAAGAAATGAGCACTAAAATGTTAACTGTATTCATTCACTTCAGGGTCAAAGAGTCAGTGACATTACAACTTGAGTACTTTTTCTCCCTCAACACAATGTATGTACAATAAACAGTTAGCTGTGCTGTTGCTTCCTATAAAGGTCTCTCTCCTTCCGCAATGTCTTACGTAACTGAAAGGGGTAAATGGATTTTGATAACTAGGAGCCATTTTTGACCATAACAAAACTGATACAAAGAGAATATCTATTTGAGAAAGCCTCTGCACTAACTACAGGCATACCTCGGTTTAAGGACACTCGCTTTAAGTACACTTGCGAGTAAGTACATCTCACTCAATAGGCAAACGGCAGCTCACGCATGCGCCTGTCAGCACGTCCTGAACAGCAATACCGGCTCCCTACCTATACCGAAGCTGTGCGCAAGCGGGGAGACTATAGAGCCTGTTACACATGCGTTATTTACATCAGTTATGCACGTATATGACGATTGCAGTACAGTACATGCATCGATAAGTGGGGAAAAGGTAGTGCTTCACTTTAAGTACATTTTCGCTTTACATACATTGCGTACGTTAATGCGGGGTACGCCTGTATTTTACAGCATATATATTGTACTAATCCTCCTAAAATACAGATCTTTACCCTGGTCATTGTTAAATTAGGCACAGAAACACTACTTTCTGTAAGCCACTTCAACTGTTGACCAACAGTAGAAAACAAAGAGCATTTGCAAAAAAAATAAAATAAAATAAAAACTCAAAAAATATATTTAATTAACATATTCAAATATTTGGTGAATACACGTAAATGTGCTAGTTTAACTTTCTGGTCCTGTCTAACAATTCTATACCAAATTACTTTCCAATTTAAAGAAGTAATCCAAGCAAAGCCATTTTTAGTTAAATAAAATAAATAAACAGGATTGAAGCAGGGTCTCTCTGGAGCTGAAGCCCATTAATTTCAGCACAAGGGGCACCCTGCTTCCTGAGATACTTACCGCAGTAGGGGTGCCGGTACCTTGGTGCTGTTTAAAAGTACCGGTCACGCAGGCCAATAGGAAGTCACAAGGGATGACGTCACGGCTTCCTATTGGCCCACAGGACGTGGGACATTTAAGCCGCCATTATGAGAACCCTTGCTAGCCACGCCGGATCTGCTACCAGCTCCCCCTACGGAGGTAAGTATTTTGAGAAGGGGGTCCACGAAATTGAAATGAGTGGAGTTCAGCACCGGAGGCACACGGCTTCGGAGACCCACGCATAGCTTGATTTGCCTCTTTAAAAAGCATAACATAAGGTAGGATGCGAAGATCTGAAATAATCATTGATATTGGGAAACCCAGTAAAACTAAAAGAGCAAGTTAAAATATTTTTCTGTATTTTCTGGGAATAATTGAAAAACAAAATGAATTAAAATGGCTCAATGCAGCCTTCTCACAGCATTCGTGTCTTCAACAAAGGTTTTATGGAGTTTTTAAGCTACTGTACTTGGCTTAAAATGTAAAACTACTTCCAACATCTCCCCCGTAACATCAAAAATATGATATTAGTTGAGTGGCAGCCTTCATAACCATTTTTAATCGCCTAAATGTCACGAGTTCATAAAAAAAACAGAAATAGCAAATAAAATGAATTTGAGAAATGTGTAAAAAGGTATTTTTGTGCATGAGATATGGGTGTCAAAGGAAAAATAGTCACCTTTGACACCTTATATTGTAGCACAGAGCCATCTTTTCCAAAGGTTAGCAGGGCACGCCTAAAGAACTCGAGCAACTGTACCTGCCAATGACTGTAAAACGGAGGCACCTGATCACTTTACCAGTTGCAGATGGAGTATTGCTGCATAATTCCAAAATAGCCAAGATGATGAGAAACTGTGTTAAAATTGCATTCAGAAATTGCACTAACCCTTCCCAGTGATGTGAGGTCAATTTAAACATTACAACTTCAAATAGTTCCCTAATAGAAACTCTTGCTATTGATTGATTGGAAAAGTGTTTTATTTTATTTAACCACAAAAAAAAAAAGAGGTAAGGAAATAAATATTTCAACACCGCTGAAGTTAATAATGCATTTTAATGCTTCAACACTTGGGTGTGATCCATTCTTATACTGAATACTAATGTGAAAGAGTCCAAAGAGGTATCTGGGGCTCAGAGAGTGCAATATAGACAAACATGAGTGTTCTTGATAATCTTTTAATTGCAGGCAGTTTCCCTTTTAAATGACCATATAAACATACAGATGGAGGACTAGTCTTTATGAAGATAATGCCTGCCCGGTTCTTTCTCTATAGAAATGTATAGCAACCAGGAAAATGTGGCGTCCCAAATTTCTTCTAAAACCCTATGGTTTATGATCTTAGCCCATTGCATAAAAAAAGTAATTACAGGCATACCCCGGTTTAAGGACACTCACTTTAAGTTCACTCGCGAGTAAGGACATATCGCCCAATAGGCAAACGGCAGCTTACGCCTGTCAGCACGTCCTGAACAGCAATACCGGCTCCCTACCAGAACCGAAGCTGTGCACAAGCGGGGAGACTGTAGAGCCTGTTACAAATGCCTTATTTACATCAGTATGCACGTATATGACGATTGCAGTACAGTACATGCATCGATAAGTGGAAAAAAGGTAGTGCTTCACTTTAAGTACATTTTCGCTTTACATAATGCTCCGGTCCCATTGCGTACGTTAATGCGGGGTATGCCTGTAGATAGTCATAAAGTCACATGCTGCAGTTTGAAGATTTGACTGAAAAATGACTCCAACCATCTTCGGGAAGCCATCGGCATGCGACTCTGCCGGGAAACTGGAACAAATGACGCAGAACGAGGAAGTGCTGTTCACCGCCAGGTAAGTAATAGAGAGAGAGTGACTTCCGTAAAAAATTATATTTATTCGGTCATGAATAAAATGGAGGTACAGTGAACTATCAGGTGATATATATATATTGCTTTTCTGGTACTCAGTACCGGCACCTCTGTTTCCCCTGGTGCCAGTTTTTTACCTGCTTGCTTAGGGGTCGAGGCTGTCACTGGACACAACCAATCCCTGGGGTAGGGGGGTCATGGAGAGTGGGGGAGAAGTTGAGGTTTGGGAGAGAGAGAGGTGGGGTTGTGGGGGGGGAGAGAGAGAAGAGATAGAGGGGGGGACTCGGAAAGCCATCGATACTGGGGGAAAGGGGAGGGCACGGTCACGGCCCAGTGAACATTGTAGTCCCGGGAAAGCTGTCAGCGGCAATGAGTACCGGCACCGTTTTTTTTTTTTTTACAACAAAATACCTATTTGTGTGTGTATGTGTATGTGTGTGTGTGTGTGTGTATGTGTATGTGTATATATATGTGTGTGTGTGTGTGTGTGTGTGTGTGTGTATGTGTATATATATGTGTGTGTGTGTGTGTATATATCAATCAAATACAAATAGCACTTGTGAGTATATTCACATGTCTTAGACAGGTCTGCAACCCTACTCGCCATTATCACCTAGCATACAGTGCTTCCACTACAGCTAGGGATTCTGGGACATGACATGCAAATGAGCACACAGCAAAACAGCAGTCTATTAGTAGGTTTACTGGCTATGCATCAAAACCCAGGCTGTGCTGAAAGCTGTTTAATGCAGCAAGAATAAGCGTATAAGGGTTCCATGTAAAAATGGATTTGAGGCAAAAGGTGACACTGTGCTTGTTTGCATGTCATTTCCCAGAATCCCTTGCAGCAATGGAAGCACTGTATGCTAGGAGATAATGGTGAAAAGCAGGGTTGCAGACCTGTCTAAGACATGTGAATGTGCTCACAAGTGCTATTTTTATTTGCTATATGCTTTACAGTGGAGGGTTTGTCATCACATTTTTCACCCACCATAATCTATCTATCTATCTATCTATCTATCTATCTATCTATCTATCTATCTATCTATCTATCTATCTATCTATCTATCTATCTAACTATCTAACTATCTAACTATCTATCTCTTCAGCCCTTGTCGGTCCACTGTTGGATGAAGGCCTCCCCATCCACTACTGCGATTGCAACCTTCTCTTCTCCACATTGTCCGAACAAATTTTCTCATTTTATCCTCCCATCTTATATTTGTGTAGTCCTGTGTAGTTTTGGGGTTACATGTCTTTCTCCTCCTGTGCAATAATCCCTGTTAAGGGCAGGTTTGCCAGGAGTAATCATGGGGTTTGCCCTCACACTCCTGTGCTGTGTAATATCTAGTGAAGGAAGTGACATCAGGCTCTGTGTCCACTTACAGTGACACAGGGGTGGTGCCTACTGAATCTATATAATATGCAGTTCTTCCTGAATTTAGTGTGTGTGCCTCACCACCTGAGTGAGGTGAGTCTGTTCAGCAACCTGTCAGGGCTCTGGCAGTGTTTGTGGCCCTCCCTCCATCAGAGAGTAAGGGAAGAGCTAGACCTGCTTTCAGTGCCCTTGCCTGGGAGTGTACGGTCAGGGACTTCCTTTGGGTTGGCAACCTGAGATGAGCGGCTAGAAGACCGGCCGCTATTATGGGCGGCTGTCCATGAATGGTGACAATAAAGGATGCCAAAGAAAGAGATCGCTTCTGTCCTGATTGTGGAGTCACTTGGGAAGAAGGTGCACATAGACGTTCTCTTTCAGAGACTCCTCCCTACTACGCTGGGGGTCTGGAAGAGATGGAGGTGCTGTACCATGAGTGAGTATAACTCAGCAATACCTCATAAGCCAGTCCTGAGGCCATCCCCCATACCATCGCGGGATACTCAGGGATTCTGTAAGCCAGCAGGTGCACCACACTACACTTCATGTAACAGGGGTCAGTGTCCATATAAGGGGGGCAATATGAGATTGGCCCGGGCAAACACCGTTACATTTGGTTGTAGTTTTGTTCTTTTAATTTCCAATCGAGTACCATCTTTGTCCAATGATGGTAATTTCTTCTTCCGATATGTCTGGGTTACTGCTATTTAAATTTATTTTACATTTCCTCCTGCCTTATTACCTCCTCCCACTCCCGTCTACAAGACTTCTCCCCTGCTGCATCCTCTCTCCAAAATTCCCTATCATGCACCCTCAGACTCTCCCTCAGAACTCATAAATTGAAAAAGTCCCTGAAAACTAACTTTTTCAAAGAAGCATACCCTTAACATTCAACCCTCTCCTCCTTCCCTCCAACCATATTGTTGGGACCAGCTGTGAGGCTGGACCAAACTCTACACTCACACCCCCAAACCTTTAGGGGATCAGATTTGCGGCTGGACCACACTGCATCCGGAGACATACGCCATCCCACAAAGTGCAGCCACTTTAGCTTCAACATTTTGTTTCAACATTGCCTCTTATTCCCTCTTGAGTGTAAGCTCTCACAAGCAGGGCCCTCATTACCTTCTGTATCTGTTTGCACTTGTTTGTCCTTATTTTGTATGTCATTCTGTTTATGTAATATACATCACTCTGAACATTGCACTGTGTGCTGCGGAATATTACAAAGAAACGATGATAATAATAATAACACCTCACATCATGGGATCTTATTTAGGCTGATCTAAAATATCCATTAGAATAGCTATCCATCCTGTAATGATAATAACATGAGATATTATGTATTTTAATCGATCTGGTGCTTCAAGGGTTAATGTGGCAGCAGTTTGTGTTTAAAAATACAATACATTGGGTATATGACAGGTCAAGAGTTTTCCTAGGTCTGTACTGGTCTTCAACGAGGTCTTCATTGGGGGAGCATATCATAGATGGTCCACTAAAAGTGACATATGTGTTGTTTAGAAGGTCACAAACGATAACCAGAGACTAGCCTGTCCGCCTCAAAGAAAACTAAACGTTTGTAAATAATTACGGGTGCATTCTAGAGAGAGGTGACACACAGGTTTCGTTGGAGGACTTTATTAAAAAGGAGAATATCATGTGACATCATCTACTGTACATACTAAGAGCTACATGTGTGTGATCTTGGCAGGTAGTCACAAGCAATGAGATCACACACTTCATAGGTAAAAGGTGCCAAGGACAGAATGGCAGCACATAATAAGAAATGCAGGACAAAAATTGTACTGAAGATAAGGGGCACATACACCAAATATATATTAAATCTTTATACTAGTCAGACTATATACTATATATATATATATATATATATATATATATATATATATATATATATATATATATATATATATATATATATATACTGTATATACTGTATATACTGTACTGTATATATATATACACACACACACATACAGTGGTCGACAATTCACCCAAAAATCTACACGCCTATCCAAAAAATCAACTCGCCCCCTAGCCCTGCCCCTAGCCCCGCCCCTAGCCCCACCCCCACTTTTTAAAAAAGGAGTAAATTCCTAAAAAGAACTGAGTGTGTGAATGTGTGACTAGTCTGGGTGGGTAAGTGTGTGACTAGTTTGGGTGGGTGGGCAAGTGTGTGACTAGTCTGGGTGAGTGAATGAGTGTGTGACTAGTCTAGGTGGGTGGGTGAGTGTTTGACTAGGGTGGGTGAGTGTGTGACTAGGGTGGGTGGGTGAGTGTGTGACTAGGGTGCGTGGGTGATTGTGTGACTATGGTGGGTGTGTGAGTGTGTGACTAGGGTGGGTGGGTGAGTGTGTGACTAGGGTGGGTGAGGGAGTGTGCGTGACGAGTCTGGGTGGGTGAGTGAGTGTGTGACTAGTCTGGTTGGGTGGGTGGATGAGCGAGTGTGTGTGACTAGTCTGAATGGCTGGTGAGTGACTAGTCTGGGTGACTGACTGACTAGGTGGCTGAATGATGAACTGGCTAGCTGGCTGGCTGACTGGGTGACTGACCGACTGGGTGACTGACCGACTGGGTGACTCACCGACTGGGTGACTGGCTGACTGACCAACTAGCTGACTGGGTGGCTGGCTGGCTGACTGGGTGGCTGGCTGGCTGGCTGACTGGGTGGCTGGCTGGCTGACAGGGTGGCTGGCTGACTGGGTGACTGGTGGCTGGCTGACTGGGTGGGTGTCTGACTTTGGGTGGCTGACTTGGTGGGTGGGTGGCTGGCTGACTGGGTGGGTGGCTGGCTGACTGGGTGACTTGACAATACACCCAACACTCCAATACATATTAAACAACCCCCCCAATACATATTAAACAACCCCCAATACATATTAAACAACCCCCCCCCCAATACATATTAAACAATCCCCCCAATAAATATTAAACAACCCCCCTGTAACAGGGGAGTTATCCCTGTTCATGAAATGTGCCTCTAATTCAGCAGTGTGGTGGTTAACTGCTGGTAGTCAATTAACTAACACCACCTGGTTGGGTGGGTGGATGAGCGAGTGTGTGTGACTAGTCTGAATGGCTGGTGAGTGACTAGTCTGGGTGACTGACTGACTAGGTGGCTGAATGATGAACTGGCTAGCTGGCTGGCTGACTGGGTGACTGACCGACTGGGTGACTGACCGACTGGGTGACTGACCGACTGGGTGACTGTCTGACTGACCAACTGGCTGACTGGGTGACTGTCTGACTGACCAACTGGCTGACTGGGTGGCTGGCTGGCTGACTGGGTGGCTGGCTGGCTGGCTGACTGACAGGGTGGCTGGCTGACTGGATGACTGGTGGCTGGCTGACTGGGTGGGTGTCTGACTTTGGGTGGCTGACTTGGTGGGTGGGTGGCTTGCTGACTGGGTGGGTGACTTGACAATACACCCAACTCTCCAATTCATATTAAACAACCCCCCAATACATATTAAACAACCCCCCCCAATACATATTAAACAACCCCCAATACATATTAAACAACCCCCCCCAATACATATTAAACAATCCCCTCAATAAATATTAAACAACCCCCCTGTAACAGGGGAGTTATCCCTGTTCATGAAATGTGCCTCTAATCCAGCAGTGTGGTGGTTAACTGCTGGTAGTCAATTAACTAACACCACCTGGCTGATTAGGTTTCTTAGAAAAGCCTGTCTTTGAGACAGGAAGTGAGATTTTCCTGAGTCTCACAAATTGTGGAACTGACCATAGGAACAGAGGTCTTGAGCCTGCCAGAAGAAACGGCACGCTGCCTGCAAGACACAGGGGAAAGCACATCTAAACCTGAATGCTAATATAGCCTGAGGAAAAGGCAGCAACCCAGGAACAGAGAAGACTTTCCCTCCAACTACAAGAAACAGATAAGACTTTCCTTTATAAGACTTTTCGTATATCTGCACATATCAAGATATATGATTGGGGCTGGGAGACATGCTAATCTAAAGGGAGTTGCGGACTGCATAGGTTTCACTAGAAATTCTCCCAAGTGGAACAGAAGCTTTGTTTGACCCCTTATTTGCATATGTTTGGATGATTTTCTTATGTTAAAGAAACAGGCGCAATAAAAGCCTTATTTAATTTCACCCTAAAAAGTCTCCATTGCGTACCTCTGCGCACGTCCACCCTATGGTGTCAGAATTGGGACTGAGGTGGCCCTTGAAGTTAAAAGGGGCCCCGGAGATTGCCTGTGAATTTTTTTTGTGCTTTTTGCCTACAAACAGCCTGAGCAACATAAACAAAGGATCTCATGCAGCAGAGACCAGAGTTAAAGGGATACACACCCAGGCAGGAAATCTACACTACACTGAAACCCACAAAACCACAGATGGACTCTTTTCCCCGATTCCAAGAGGAGAGAGAGACTGTGCTGAAGCAGGTAAACCTTATTTGCCTATCACAATAAAGTGTAATATGGTGATTGAAATAGGGGTTTTGCATTCCAGCCGTAGTCAGGTTCAAGAAGTAAGTTAGCCCTTAAAAGGGATAGGCGTTTGTTGTTTTCAAATGTTTCGCTGAAGCAGTGAATACAGATGGTGACCCACGAGCGGTACTGATTCTGCAAGTAAAGGCTGCCACACCGCATAGGACTACGAGATGTGAATGGAGTATATGCAGAAAAGTGTGAAAATTGATGCAAGACAGTGCTGAAGCAGGGGGATTTTCAGTAAACAAGTGCTGAGGGTAAAATTGCCCTACTGGGGAAAAAGGAATTGCTGAGTATTAAGTCGTTTTGCCGGGAGTGAAAGAAATATTCCACTGCCAAGATTATAATTTTTTTTTCTGCAAGTATAAGTCTGTCTATGTATCTTGGGAGTAAAATAGGCACCCAAGGTGCGAAGAGTGAATGCCATAATACCCAAAGTTGAGACTGAAAATTACTGAACTCAAGCAGAAAACCACATTATTTGGCGGAAGCGGAGGGATTGCTCCTAGCAAGTAAATGGTGTAAAGCAAACAGAAGTTTTTACTTAGCAACTGCACATCCAGTATACCTAATGAGAGAGAATGCGTGCACAGTACTACTGATATTGGAAAACTTACCCAAGGAAAGAAAAAGTCTACAGAGATGCCTGTGAGAGCTATGACCTCTACAAGCAAAATATACCCACCTATAGGACCACAATTGGGGGTTCTAGCAAATACAGTGTCAACAGCTGCAATAGCAATAGCAATAGGCAATAGCGCCTCCTGAGGTCAGGAAGAAAATTACACCTGATAGCCTAAAAATGGAGGACAAGATGCAGCGTTCCTGTAATGAACCCTACCCCACGGAAGAGTGGCCCTTCCAGTCCAATAAAGAGGAAGACATCTCTTACGGGGAACACGAGCCGAGTCACACCCACAAAACACCCCAAGAATGGTGGAGGTGCCTGAACTCGGCACGAACCGAAAAGACCGCTCCCTATGATGACGAATATGATCGGCAGGAGAAAGAGCCGGAGCAGCAGATCACCAAATATTTCTGTCAGCTAAAGCAACTGCAAGGAAAGTCTGGCGTATATAATGAAGCTGCTGAAGTATCAAATAAAGAAGGAAACCCCAGTATCCCTGATGGGACGGTCATCCAAAACAAAAAGGCGGAAAAAGAAAAGCGGTTCTTCACTTACCGTGGAAGGAACAGACACGTCCGCAGATCCTGTGGGGACTGACATGCCCTGCAGCCTAGAGAAAATGGAGAATTCGTCCCGCGAATAACCAAATATCCAGAGGGCCCAAGGCAGAAGTCGTGTACCCCAAAGAAGTGTCTGTCCGGTGCCAACAGTAAGGAACCCTCAACCAACCATCCCAGGGAAGCAGAGCCGGAACCAGTGAGTGTCGATCCCTTGACCAGCCCTGAGGATGCCCTGAAAAATGCCAGGCATGACTGTGATATGCTCCGTGAACAATTGAAACAAAAGAAAGATGATTATGCAGAGCTACTGAAAAATAACGTGAAGCTACAGGAATATGTGCTCGCAATGTACTCTTCAGCCAGGACAGAATTGGACGATCTCAAGACTGAGCTAGATACTGCAAATGCTACTATTTCCGCCATGGATGAAAAGCAGAGCCAATCTGATAAAATTATGGCTAAGCTGAAGCGGAAGTATAAGGAGGCACTGAAGCAGATGACAGTCTTTCAGCAAGAGGTTCACACTCTTTGCGTAGAGCTAAATGCCTCATAACAGGAGGTCAACAGTGTCCGGACAGAGGTGACGTATCTCAGAAAGAGGTTCAAACACTCCGCAGAGCACTGGATGCCTCACATAATGAGACCAACAGCTGCCGCACAGACCTGGAAGTCTCCAGAAAGGAACTTCACAGTCTCACTGAGGAGCTGGACATTGCAAAGAAAACTATCCTCCATCTTAACTTAGATCTCAAAGTCTCTCAGAAGGAGCTTCAGAACCTAAACCTGGAGATGGAAGTCTCACGCCAGGAGACAGCCCGCCTCCAAGCAGATGTGCAAAAATGGAAGGCAGACTGCAAGGAGGCCCTGAATAGTACAGAGAAAAAAGAGAAAACTTAAAACTGAAAGAAGAAAATTCTCATTTGACAGACTACATCAAGGAAAAGAATGAAAAGCTGCACGAGCTTAAAGAAATAAATAAACTTTTGGAAGATGAGAAGTTTGAAGCAGAGCACCGACTGCAGAACCAACTGCAAGGTCTGCGTACGCACCTCCAGAAGGCTGAGGAGAAGCAGCAAACTCTGCAGGAAGACAATCTGCAGGCTGCTAAAGAAGTACAAGTGCTGCAGGAACGTCTGATTACCCAGTATGTCCCCGCAAAGCAGCATGAGAAACTGAAGGCTACCCTGAGCATCACCAAAGCAACGCTAAAAGCCAAGCTTAGAACCCAGGTGACGCGGCACAAAAGGGAGCACAAGAAGGTCCAGAAACTGAAACAAGTAACTGTGGCCCAAGCAAAGAAGTTCATAGTGCTTCACAATGCAATAAAAATGTGGAAGCAAGCTCAGAGAAAGCAAAGCATGCAGATAAATTTCCTGAGAAGAGACTTGCAAGACGCACTCAAAAAACAGGGATCTCTCGCGGATGAAATTACAGTCCTACAAGGACAAGTATTGACCCTGACTAAGTGTCAGTATCCCACAGCTTCAAAAACCCATGAAGACAAAGGTACAGTGAGAGCTGGGAATACCGCTCATCTGAAAGACAAGGTTGCAAAATTTGAACCACCTAAACAAGCACAAGCAAAACCTTCAGCCACCCAGCAGGCAACAAAAGAAGGTACACGTGCTGAATTAAAACCAGAAGAATCCTTAGCTGATGAAGCTGAAAAGATGGGACATTCTATGGAAGTGGGTGTGGAATTGCAACTTAATCTCAAAGGGGCTGGACTAGCAACCCCATTGAGTGGAAAAAGTGCAGAGAGACAGCTTCAAGAGCAGAAAACTCAAAGGGCTGTTTTTAAATGCTCTGCAACTGTTGCCATACATCCTGCCTACAATAAGACGAACACCCGACGCGAGGGAAATCTCATGACCGCGCACGCAGCAAAAAGACTATACTTGGAAAAAGTCCTCCTTGAGCGACTGAGGAGTGCTGATCTCAAGCACCTTTGGGAGGAAACAACAAAGAGGACGCGCAATGTTGTCAGTCTCCTACTTGGAGCTGTTTTTAATGTAGTGTTTGCAGTATCCTGGGTGTAACAGTAAAGACCATATGAGTTAACTATTTATTAATCAATTCATGGTCAGTGTGCCTGCTAACCTTGCACCTTATGTGAGGCGTCTTCACATCACACTGCGGTGTATTCAAGCCAGCACCGCTGTGTTTGGAAGTTCTATAATACAGCTATTATACCATCACATGCCAGCGTTATTATTTAGACTAATCTCTATGTAAATGTGCAGGGGAGCTATATTTAGCAGTAATAGGATATTCAATCCTGTGGCCACCTACCTGAATATATTTATATACAACTCTACATTTGGTCTCATCGTTGCCCCAGAAGGGTTAATACCCTACTCATAGCAGTCCCTGTCTTTAACATCCCATTATATCAATTGGTACTGGGATAGTAAGAATAACTAATGACACGGTTGCTTGATAGCTACGATTTAATACATTTTTAATCCACATCACACGTTACTCTGGTAATATATGTTTTAAGTATTTATTAAAATTTAATTTTTACACTTGGGTGGTGTGCAATTAAAGCTGCAGTTCAGTCAATATCCTGCATGTGTGGTTTTTTTAATAAATCAGTTCTGTAGTAAGAAATAATACTTTTAGCATTTTCTGTTTTTAAAAAAACAACTTTGAAAGACCAATTTTCTTGTATTCTATTTTAACAGCCATTTGCTAAGGCACTGCCCCTTCATGTCCTGTCACAAACTCTGGCACACCCCTTTGTCAGCACTGCCCTCCCTCTCTCTAAACGTGCACTAGCATCTGGTCACATGATCTTCCTCATAGTACATTCAAGGAAGCTGGACAAAAGGGATCAGCCATGCATAGCAGCTCGGATAGGCGATTTCAAACTTATTACAGTGTTTATTCCATTCATTGCACGTGTATATAATGTAAAATTGTAATAATTCCATTTATAGCAAACGTGTATATGTGAATATTATTTAGATGTATATGTATGTTACTGAAATGTGGAGTGAGTGTGTAGGTAAATACACACAATACACTTCCACTGTATATATATATATATATATATATATATATATATATATATATATATATACAGTATATACACACATATATATATATATATATATATATATATATATATATATATATATATGTATATGTGAAGTTATGTGAGTAAAAAAGTGACAAAAACCCTCCATAGCAAGGCAAATAGCAAATGGAAATATTACTGTATGCTCATTTGTATGTATATATATATTTATATACACACACACTTCAAATACGGATAGTGATTCACGTAAATGATATATATATTCACTTTCTGGGAGTATAAGAGTGACTGTCCTGTTGTTCCTTTTTTTGTATCCATCATTGAATGGTATGCACCCTCTCTTTACGTTTATTTTATACTAGCTGAGAGACCCGGCGTTGCCCGGGATGTAATGTTCCCGCTCCTCTCTCTCTCCTCACCCCTCCCCCTCTCTCTGTTTGTCCCCCATTCACATCAATTCAGTTCCCCCCCTCCCTCCTTTACAGCTTCATGCAGTGTGTGTGCGTCAGTCATTGTGTGTGCGTCAGTCAGTCAGTGTGTGTGCACGCGCGTCAGTGAGTCTGACGCAGAAACACAAACACACACACACAGACTGACTGACGCACACACACACAGTCAGTGTGTGCGTGTGTGCCTCAGTCAGTCAGTGTGTGCGTGCGGCAGTCAGTCAGTCATTCAGTCAGTGTGTGTGTGTGTGTGTGTGTGTGTGTGTGTGTGTGCGCGCGCGTCAGTCAGTGTGTGTGTGTGTGTGTCAGTGTGTGTGTCAGTGTATGTGTGTGTGTGTCAGTGTGTGTGTGTGTGTACCATTCATTGTGTGTGTGCGCGCGCGTCAGTCTGTGTGTGTGTGCGCGCGTCAGTCTGTGTGGGTGTGGGGGTGTGCGCGCGTGCGTCAGTCAGTGTGTGTGTGTGTGTCAGTCAGTGTGTGTGTCAGTCAGTGTGTGTGTCAGTCAGTGTGTCAGTGTGTGTGTGTCAGTGTGTGTGTCTCAGTGTGTGTCAGTGTGTGTGTGTGTGTGTTTGTGTCAGTGTGTGTGTGTGTTTCTGTCAGTGTGTGTGTGTGTGTGCAGCAGTCAGGGTGTGTGCGTACGTCAGTCAGGGTGTGTGCGTGCGTCAGTCAGGGTGTGTGCATGCGTCAGTCAGGGTGTGTGCGTGCGTCAGTCAGGGTGTGTGCGTGCGTCAGTCAAAGGGCAGGCGTGGGGGGGGTGAAGGGCAGGGGTAGGGGTGGGTGAAGGGCATGGGTAGGGGTGGGTGAAGGTCAGGGTTAGGGGGGGTGAAGGGCAGGGGTTGTAGGGGGGGTGAAGGGCAGGGGTAGGGGGGTGTGAAGGGCAGGGGTAGAGGGGGGTGAAGGGCAGGGGTAGGGGGGGTGAAGGGCAGGGGTAGGAGGGGTGAAGGGCTGGGGGGGTGAAGGGCAGCGGTAGGGGGGGAGAAGGGCAGGGGTAGGGGGGGTGAAGGACAGGGGTAGGGGGGGGTGGGGTGAAAGTGAGGCACAAATTGTTGGCAGGAGTAAAATGTCCCTACACACACACACACACACACACAACGGGAGTGAGAGGTGGTGGAGAGTGGGACTGGCGCAGATCCGAGGCTGCTTGGCCCCCCAGCGGCCGGGGAGTTAGCGGCCGGGGGGGTAAGGAAGCGGGCGGGGGGGTAAGGGAGCGGGCGTGGGGGGGTAAGGGAGCGTTGGCGGCTAGGTTTGGAGGGCCGCGCTTACCCCCTTTGTGAGTCCTGCCCCCACCACAGCTGTGCACGTACATGAGCACAAATGTATCAGTCGTTGCCTGGTCACATGATCTTCCCCCAGAACTGACAGAGCAGCAGCAGCAGAAAAGGAGAGTAGCTCAGAATTAATTAATTAAACCTTATTCCATTGCACGTGTGTAGTTAATGTTAAATATTAACAACTCATTTAAAATCAAATCTGTATATATAATACTGTAAACAATATGTATATTTCATTTTGTGTGTATGTGAATGTGTACAATTCAATGTGTTATTAAAATTAATAATGGCTTGTTCTTGTATAGCGCTGCTAGTTTTACATAGCACTTTACAGAGACATTTTGCAGGCACAGGGCCCTGCGGAGCTTAGGTGTGTATGTATGTGTTAGTATGATATAGATATATATGCACACGCACGCATATACATGCGCACACGCACACAGATACATGCACACACGTATACATGCGCACACGCACACATACATGCGCTCACGCACACATATACACTGTGTGTGCGCATGTTTATGTGCGTATATATTTATGGTATTGCTTGACCTGAGGAAGAGGAAAACTCTTGAAAGCTTGTCCCATGACACAAATTGTTGGTCCAAATAAAAAAAAGGTATCAATAAATACTGAAGAACATATATATATATATATATATTTTTTTTATATATATACTGTATGTATATGTATGTATGGATATATAGTGAAGGTCAGCAGCCGGCAGCGGAGGGAGAGAAGGACGGCATCCTGCAGCGAAGCTCGACAGCGGCAGAGGACAGTAGCCGGCGGCGGAGGGAGAGAAGGACGGCATCCTGCAGCGAAGCTCGGCAGCGGCAGAGGACAGCAGCCGGCGGCGGAGAGAGAGAAGGACGGCATCCTGCAGCAAAGCTCGGCAGCGGCAGAGGACAGCAGCCGGCGGCGGAGAGAGAGGACGGCATCCTGCAGCAAAGCTCGGCAGCGGCAGAGGACAGCAGTGGTGGCGGAGAGAGAGAAGGACGGCATCCTGCAGCAAAGCTCGGCAGCGGCAGAGGACAGCAGTGGTGGCGGAGGGAGAAGAGGACCATGTGAATGGGACAGGAGCGGGACAGGAGGGCGGTAGGGAGGAGTTACGCTGTAGCAGCGGCAGACACTGGAAGTCAGAGAATACTTCTGTCAGACCGCTTGTGTGTGTGTGTGTGTACACACACACACACACACACACACACACACACACACACACACACACACACACACACACACACACACACACACACACACACACACACACACACACACACACACCTCTATATAGACAAATCACCCAAAAATCTACTGGCCCCAGTCCCACCTTTTAAAAAAAGAAATGGAATAAAATTCCTAGTCAGAACTAATAACATTTGTTTTTGACATAACAGTTTATTTATTGTATTACATTTATACTTTACTACAACTAGTCCTTGTTACTGTACATAGTTCCTTACTAATCTAGTAAAAAAAAGCCAGATATAAGTGAGGGAGAGGGTGGGTGGGTGAGAGGGTGAGTGGGTGGGTGGGTGACTGGGTACTTGTGGTGACACACTAATATACACACACATATATATATATATATACACACACATATATATATATATACACACACACACACACACATATATATATATACACACACACACATACACACACACACATATATATATATATACACACACACACACACACACACACACACACACACACACACACACACACACACATATATACACACACACACACACACACACATATACTGTATACACACACACACACACACACACACATATATATACACACACATATATATATATATACACACACAATCACCACCTTGCTGCCACCACTGCTCCGGGACACAACCCTCCTGCATCTCCCACGCGCACGGACAGGGAGGCAGGCACAGGGAGCGGGGCAGAAGGGGGCACATCTCCCGCTCCCCCCTCCCTTCCCCACCCCCCACAAGGCAGCGCAACCCCCCTGCATCTCCCGTGCGGGCAGGGAGGCAGGCACAGGGACCGGAGCAGAAGGGAGACACATCTCCCGCTCCCCCCTCCCTTCCCCAACCCCCCACAAGGCAGCGCAACCCCCCTGCATCTCCCGTGCGGGCAGGGAGGCAGGCACAGGGACCGGAGCAGAAGGGAGACACATCTCCCGCTCCCCCCTCCCTTCCTCACCCCCCACAAGGCAGCGCATCCCCCCTGTATCTCCCGTGCGGGCAGGCACAGGGATCGGAGCAGAAGGGAGACACATCTCCCGCTCCCCCCTCCCCACTGGCGGCACAAGCCCCCTCCATCTCGCGCAGGCTGACAGCCACAGGGATCGGGCAGAAGGGGGCACCACACAGCGGCAGATCGGGAGCGAGCACACGTCACTGGGAGACTCATGAATATTCATGAGTCTTCCACTGACTGCCGGAGGCAAATTATAAACAAATGCCAGCTTTTATTATGTCACAAAAATTTCGCCGATCAATACATGGAGAACGGATTGACTGACAGCTATACAGTTCTTTAGGTAGATAGAGATTGCACACATTAAACTATTAAAGTAAAAAAATTAATTAAAAAAAAAAAAGACTGAACTGCAGCTTTAAGTGAATTCTTTTGGGGGCACATCCATTTTGTTTTTCCCCTTCCCCTTTTCTGATTCACCTTTGGGAGGAGACACGAATAAACTGGAGAAAGGGCTCCAATCCCAGCGGGACTGAGGGTTCTCTTCCTCCATGCACTCTCATTCAAGTCACATAGATATCTAGAATGAGAGTGGAAGGATGAGTGGAAGGATGGGCTTTCGCCGTGGCAAGCCCGAGCTTCCCACAAACAGGGGAGGTATGCAACAGGGAAATGTTCAGGAAATGTGCCTCTAATCCAGCAGTGTGGTGGTTAACTGCTGGTAGTCAATTAACCAACACCAACTGGCTGATTAGGTTTCTTAGAAAAGCCTGTCTTTGAGACAGGAAGTGAGATTTTCCTGAGTCTCATAAATTGTGGGACTGACCATAGGAACAGAGGTCTTGAGTCTGCCAGAAGAAACGGCACGCTGCCTGCAAGACACAGGGGAAAGCATCTCTAAACCTGAATGCTAATATAGCCTGAGAAAAAGGCAGCAACCCAGGAACATAGAAGACTTTCCCTCCAAATACAAGAAACAGATAAGACTTTCCTTTATAAGACTTTTCGTACAGTATATCTGCACATATAAAGATATATGTTTGGGGCTGGGAGACATGCTAATCTAAAGGGAGTTGTGGACTGCACAGGTTTCACTAGAAATACTCCCAAGTGGAACAGAAGCTTTGTTTGACCCCTTATTTGCATATGTTTGGATGGTTTTCTTATGTTAAAGAAACAGGCGCAATAAAAGCCTTATTTCATTTCACCCTAAAAAGTCTCCATGGCATACCTCTGCGCACGTCCTCCTACACCCCCCAATACATATTAAACAACCCCCCAATACATATTGAACAACCCCCCCCCCCCAATACATATTAAACAAAAAGCAGACTTGCCGAAGACAAGTGGGAGGGCCTGCAGCACCACTACCGGCTGAGTTAAACATGCTTTGTCATTTAACTGAAGAAGGCTTTAAATTTTCCCTTTACAACACAATGATTTACGGAATAAAGGCAGAGTATATCATGCTCTGAAAATGTATTTAGCACCAAGTGACCCATACAGCCCAAAGAACAAGAGCACAGACAACAAAAAACAGGCTATTGAAAAGGTTGCGGCGCTCACCGAGACCAACTGCACCTTGTAATTACCAACCTTTATATCACTAAGGAAAACAAGGCCAACATTATAAAAGTATAAATAAATGAAACATGGTTAAATAAAATACTTGGCTTCTGACTATTTTATAATCTGATCATCATTTTGCCACAATTGTCTAGTTATGTACATGTAGATCAATTGCCCCTATGTAATATACAACATACGCAGTAACTGCAGCGTTTTTTCTCGGCGTTACATCAGCGCAGCCCCCCGGGGACCCCCCAGCGAGGCCTCCCAGCCCCCCCAGCAAGGCCTCCCAGCCCCAACACAGAGACCAGGCCGCGGCCGCCCCAGGGACACTGCGAGGCCTCCCAGCCCCCACACATGAGACAGGGCCACCCTGGGCCTCACTGCACCCGGAACATGGGAAGAGCCTAGTTGGCTAGAGTAGCCGTGTGTATTAACCCTGGTTGCATATCTAAGTCACGTGCTCACTGGTGTGCTGTTCGTGACAGATTTTATTTATTTATTTATAAAATATTTTACCAGGAAGTAATACATTGAGAGTTACCTCTCGTTTTCAAGTATGTCCTGGGCACAGAGTTAAGACAAGTAATACATGGTTACAAATACAGTTACATAAATGAACAGGGTATACATTATATACAAGACATTGCATGCACAGTTAAAGAAAATATATGTTATGGGCGTATGTAACAGTTACAGACCAGATTAAAATGTGAGACAGCCTTAGATTTGAAAGAACTTAAACTGGTGGTGGATGTGAGAGTCTCTTGACCAAGGAGGCGCGAGCTTCCCCCCCCCCTCTCCTATTACCCCTCTACATAAAACATACAAATAACGAGAGGACACATTTATGGAGGTAAAAGGCCGCGGCTTATTTATTAAACACAAATGGGGATAGCGTACCACCTGTCCGCGCCAGAATGCTCAGAGCTGGGCAACGCAAAGGGGCACCCGGAAGTACGTCCCGGTGACCTACCCCCTCGCTTCAAACCCCCCGGTTACCAGGCCCGAGCCACTTCTGGCGGGACAAGCACCTACCACCCCCAACTGCCGCCGCGACAAAGCAATTGGTCCACTGACCCCTCCATCATAATCTTTTCTTCCTTATTTCAAATATTCTCTTACTTATCTGCAAAAGAAATGTTAACATTGAAAACAAATGTTTTTTTTTTTTTTTTCAATTAACTTAACTCAAAGGGATGGGTGGGTGGGAAACTGCTCCAACGCCACGGAACAAGTGACAGTTGCTTGTTCCTTGGCTCTAATTTGAAACCCAACCGCCCCAACTGACTCCCTGATCGCTCTCGTGACCACCAGACTAGATGGGGGGGGGGGGGGGCGCACCCCCCGGTCAATTGCTGTTGCCACCCATACGGGCTAGGCCAGCTCTATGACCAAGGAGGCGCGAGCTTCCCCCCCCCCCTCTCCTATTACCCCTCTACATAAAACATACAAATAACGAGAGGACACATTTATGGAGGTATAAGGCCGCGGCTTATTTATTAAACACAAATGGGGATAGCGTACCACCTGTCCACGCCAGAATGCTCAGAGCTGGGTAACGCAAAGGGGGCACCCGGAAGTATGTCCCGGTGACCTACCCCCTCGCTTCAAACCCCCCGGTTACCAGCCCCGAGCCACTTCTGGCAGGACAAGCACCTACTCCCCCAACTGCCGCCACCAACGGGCCTGTTTAACCCCCTTAAATCAGACCCATACCGCCATACCCCTATGACCTCTTTCAATCCTTCCTGTAAATCATTATTAAACATGTCCACCCCAACATCTGACAACTGTACCCCATCCTCCCTAAACCAGCCACCCAATTTAAAACTGAACTGCGGGTGACGAATGACCCAACCCCCACATTGAACCAAGAAATTCCCCACCTTCCTGTTTAACCTCTTCCGCGTCTTGTTAACTCTCCCCGGGATACGCGCACCCCTCCAAACCAACCTGCATATTATCTCGGACCAAACTAATTGCACCCCTGGCCAAAACGTTAACATACGCGCCAAATCTTGCTTAATCTGCTGGAATAAATCAATCGACCGCAATTTTGCCACATCATTACCCCCAACATGAATAATGATGATGTCCGGTGCCCTCCTACCCCTGGCCCTAGAAATTATCAGCGGAAAAAGCCGTCCCCACCGCATCCCTCTCATCCCCCACCACGTTACCTCCACCTGCTCCATACTCAAACCTAAATTCTTTCCGTAGGGGCACGAATTCGCCCTCTTCCCAGCCCAGTGTACCATTGAGTCCCCCACGATCCAAATTACCACGGAATCTATGCCAACCTTGCACTGACCTCCTCACCTCCCTCCTGCACTTCAAATTTGTCAACCAACAAATGGAACCACTTCTTCCTTTACCCTCTGCTTATCTCTTGGTTGGACTGTGGTTGAAAAACAACCTGCCCCCGCAAGGTCTTGTCAAGCTCCCCACCTTTTGTTAATTTCTTTCCCTTGCCTTGTTGATTTCTCCCAGGCTACTCGCGCACATCCCAGCTCTTTTGCCCAGCACCCAACTAATCTATACTGTACTAGTCCCCGGCGGCGATGTGAACCGCCTGTCGGGACCCGACTGATGCAGAAGCTGGCGCCGCTTGTGCCCATGTCCCGCACTGTTTTCTGAGAGAGCTCGAGAGGACTCCACCCCAAACTTTTCTTTGTTTGTCACCGGCGGCGATGATAACCGCCTGTCGGGACCCTGCCAACATGGCTGCGTCCAGCCCTGTGAATTGAATGGGCCAACTGAAGGTGATGCTGCTTCTGGCGTGGGTGTACCCATGTGCTCAACCAAATGCCCCCTATAAGGTTGCCTCATGTCTGTCGTGGGTGCCTCCCTACACACCCCTAAACTTTTCCGTGCCCATGCTGCTTGTGCGGGTTCCTGAGACCGGACCCCTGGTGTACCTTCCCACCCCTTGTCGGGCCCCTCTTGATACTCCCATGTTACTCCCATGTTAACCGACTGCCCTGTCGTTCGTGAAAACAGTGCCAGACGTATGCATATCGTCCCTGCTTCCCAAATCTGTCTCACCCGGCATTGCAACATGAAAAAAGTTGTGATAAACCCTGAACTGCGAGGGTAGCACCTCACTCTCACGCTTGCCATTCTTTGCTGCTTACCCTTGCCAACCAGCGGCGTTGCGCACCGCATGCCAGGCCCCACCACCTCGTCTAGCCTTTCGAATGAAGGTCCTCCACGGCGTCTGAAATGTCTTTGAACTGTAGAAAACAAAACCCCATCGCCATGTGACGATGGTCCCCGAGTCCCCCTTGTTTAGAACTTTACGGAAATTATAGGATGAAAACACTCCCCAGCGGTTTGTCAGACTGCTGCAATGCTAATAAACATTGTGTTTCGTGAAGCGTGACTCCTTCTACGTTTCAAGCGTGTTAACCGCTTTCAGGACTCCACCCAGTGATTTTTTTTTTTTATATATATATATACGCCCAACCTTCTATTAGAAAGTCTCTCCCGGCGTCTGTTTCCGGCCAGGCCCAGGACTACGCCCGTTGCCGCATCTGTGTTTTTTTTTTGTTTTTTTTATATAGGGTTGGGACCCATGTCCCACCCCTGTTTTTCCAGGGACCCATGTCCCACCCCTGTTTTTCCAGGGACCCATGTCCCACCCCTGTTTTTCCCAGGGACCCATGTCCCACACCTGTTTTTGTGGGGACCCATGTCCAACACCTGTTTTTGTGGGGACCCATGTCCCACACCTGTTTTTGTGGGGACCCATGTCCCACACCTGTTTTTGTGGGGACCCATGTCCCACACCTGTTTTTGTGGGGACCCATGTCCCACACCTGTTTTTGTGGGGACCCATGTCCCACCCCTGTTTTTCCAGGCACCCATGTCCCACCCCTGTTTTTCCCAGGGACCCATGTCCCACACCTGTTTTTTGGGGACCCATGTCCCACACCTGTTTTTGTGGGGACCCATGTCCCACACCTGTTTTTGTGGGGACCCATGTCCCACACCTGTTTTTGTGGGGACCCATGTCCACACCTGTTTTTCCAGGGACCCATGTCCCACCCCTGTTTTTCCCAGGGACCCATGTCCCACACCTGTTTTTGTGGGGACCCATGTCCCACACCTGTTTTTGTGTGGGGACCCATGTCCCAAAATGAACGATCGCTGTACCAACACAGATTCTCCTGACCCATTCCACTCTGGCTCAAGTGAGCAAACACTTTTCCAAAACAGGTTTTTCTAGCCCCCGTTCAATCTGGCTTTCCCCAGACACTCCCCGGTAAATCCCAAGCTAAGAATTTACCTTGAAACCAGTGTGGCTTGCACCAACTCCTGTGCAATGTTCCTAGATTTTGATACTGTCAATCATGGTGTTCTGTTATCCTGCTTAACCAGCTCCAGTGCGCTGGAATAAGGAAGCCTGCTTTCATTCCTATCCCGTGGGACCCCCCATGGATCCATCAAGCTCTGGCTCAAACCCCTTGGCCAACACCTGGGGACTGCAATGCCCAACTCTAGACCCCCATTCCTACTCCATGATCGATACTCTTCAACAAACTTGAATGCCACCAAACAATCTTATGAACGCACATAGCTTCTCCGACCGTGACCACATACTGAGCTCTAACCTTGAGACTTGAAAATTGTCTCTTAACTCTGCTTGTTTTCTAAAACCTTGACAAAACTTTAACCAATATACTTGAGCCCAAGGCTAAAAATGTGTATTTTTTTTTTGTTTGTTTTTTTCAATTTTTATTTACTATTGCTAAACCAATAGCTTCCATAATCACCTCTACTCTGTCTGCAGGCCATAACCAGAGACCTGGAAGTTTCAGAGTTATCCCAAGCTTCAAAAGTGGGGACAAAACCACTGCCTCAAATGACAGTCCAAAATCTCTTCTCCCAACACTATCCGAAGACATGGAAATTGTTTCGCTCCCAAATTAAGCGAAAACCATACCAAGCCAAATATTTTTTTTTTTTTTTTTTAGCCGTTACAATCTGGCTTCAACCCCAAACCCTCCTTGGTAACCCCTGCTACAAATTTGTAAAGAACTCAAGTGTGGTGTGGAAAGATGACAACTCAGTAGTGCTATGTCCCTAGATTTCACAAGGCTTTTGAACATGTTGATCATGTCATCTTGCCCAATCAACTCCATAGTTCTGCGATAGAGAAGCATGCTTAAAAGCTGGTTTCCTTTCTACCTATCAGGTATATCCCAGCATGTATCCATCACAGGCTCTATGTCCGACCCCTTGGATATGACCTGTGGTGTCCCGCAAGACCTTTCTGAGGCCCCTACTCTTCTAACTGATCATCAATGATATTCCTAAAGCTTATAAGAGAGCTTCAATACCCTTGTATGCAGCTGGCCCCATCTTATGCGCACACAGCCATAGCCTCTCTGATCTCGATCACCTATTTCCATGTGACTTTGAGACTTAAAAATTTGGATTTCCCACAACAAGCTGTTTTTCAAACACTAACAAATCGGTAACAAATGCTATTTGGGACCAAATCTGAATTCCAAAGCTTCCACTGCCGGACAGACACCGGTCACTCCTTGACACACTATGTTACTCCTGAAACATGTTTCCAATACTTGGGCATCTGGTTTGACTCCCCTCTAACATTCGTGATGCACAATGGTACCCTGCCATCCAAAACCTCTGCAAAACTAGGTATACTTAACCGGAACAAAACCTCCATATATATGCTGATCAGCAATCGTATCATGCAGCAAATGCTAACACCAAATTATCGCCTGTGGGGACATAGTATACAGCTCACTGTAGGCCATGTGGCGTGTGAGGGGTGGCCACATGGTGTGCATGTTTTGTGTACATATCTGAATCCCAATGCAGTAATAGCTGCATTAGTTAATGTCATATTCCATTCTTAAATCACCTATACAGTAACTATCCCAACTAAATATAATTATAAATCTAATCCCAGTAATAATCTGCGTTAGGCTCAAACATTGCATTGTCCTACACAATTCTTGCGACACTCAAAAGAAACTTGCACCTCTCAACCAGTTTAAGGTAAAGATACCCCCCATGGCTCATGAACCCCTTGGTGCCCCCAATGAGGCAGCCCTCGGCCATGCGGGGCCCCCCGTGGCGCCTGCGGGGCACGACCCAATTGTTCAGATTTCCCATGCCGCTAGATGCATGGCCTGGCTCACTGTACACATCCTACGCCACATGTTGCACCACCTGCCAAACTGTACAAATATCCCATGCCAAATGGAGCAAAAACTTGCCACATTGTACCAAACTCCCCTGCCATATGGCGCACAACAGGCCCCATTGCACCATTAAAAACCCCTGCCCCATGGCTCCAAACATACCGCACCGAATTAAAGCCCACAAGCGCAACGTTTAAGCAGCGACTACATACGCTGCCCCAATAAGGTATGGCTACCTGCAGAATATCTGCCTCGCACCCGTAAACCATGGAGCACCTGGTGAAATTGTAAAGAATGCCCAACTTGTGTGGCCCCTTACGTACCTGATACCCCAAATGCACTCCTTCCAGCACGATATGTATACACTGTACTACACTGTACTACATGGTGTAACTTGAACCACCAAATGTAAATAACATATACTCATACACATGCCCACATATACATATATATATATGTATGTATGTGTGTTTCATTTCCCAGAACCCCTTGCTGCTGTGGGACACTGTAAGCTGGGTGATAATGGTGAAAAGCAGGGTTGCAGACCTGCCTAAGACATGTCAATGTGCTCACAAGTGATCTTTTTATTTGAGGTATATAGCTGTATACACAAACACCCACCATTTTTTTCTTTTTTTTTAAGTTTGTTAAACCATTATCCCACGCAATAAATGTGACACTCAAAAACCAGCACCTATTGCTGTTTTTTTTTTTTTTATGAGGCAATTGGCCCATACTCCCGAGGAGGCGGAGCTACGCATGAACCCCACGCACCTGCCTCCTGTGCTCCTCCCACAAACATTCTCCTCCTGTCACCAGCCACTGCAGGGCAGACTAAAGCTCTGCTAATCCCCCCCCCCCCAGGAACCACATATACCCCAGAAGAGAGGCGTGAGCCACAGGGGGCGGCGCCAAGCGGGATTCCCATGCTCGCCCAACTCCCCTGCCACTGACACTCTCCCCCTGGCATGCCCCCCCCCCTACCATAGGAGCAGCGCCACACGGGAGACCGTGCGCCCGCCTCCACTGCCAGCCAGACACCTGACCTCCCCCTGTCACTTTCGCCACACTGCAGACCCGAGCGCGCCTGCCCCCGTGGCCTGTCGATTCCTCTGAACGGCTGTAGGAGGTAGCGCTACATGAGAGACCCGCGTGCCCGCCTCCATGACCGACCCGACCACCGGGGGCTGCGTCCCTCCCCCCTGGGGGAAAACCCAAAGGAGTCCTTCTCCTCACAGTGTCCCCCTCGCCCGCCGCCGCTAACTCAAACAGCTAACTCAAACAGACCCAAGCGCTCGCCTCCCTTGTCCGCCAATTCCCCCGACATTCTCCACTCAAACAGAGAACCCTTGTCTGGGCAGGCAGAGACGCCGCATAGAAACCACTCCCCTCCACCGAGTCCCGGCACCTCACCTGCTCCTGCCCCTCACAGATCGCTCCATGCTGCACTCGGTCAGGCCGCAGATGGAGGACAGGGACGGCCCGGCCAGGCCAGACCAATCTCCCCTCCTCCCCACAATCCCTCTCCACCTGAATCTTGCCTCCCCCCTCGCCGCTAACTAAAACAAAGCGGCAACACAGAGGGGGGGAGTGCCACCTTTAAGATTCAGGAGAGGAAAGTATAAGTAAAACATCCAACACTGAGGAGGAAGAGAGGTCTAAACTGCTCCAACGCCACGGAACAAGTGACAGTTGCTTGTTCCTTGGCTCTAATTTGAAACCCAACCGCCCCAACTGACTCCCTGATCGCGCTCTCGACCACCAGACCAGATGGGGGGGCGCACCCCCCGGTCAATTGCTGTTGCCACCCATACGGGCTAGGCCAGCTCTAGGTAGGTTGTTCCAGTTTTGGGGTGCACGGTAAGAGAAGGAGGAACGGTCGGATACTTTGTTGAGCCTTGGGACCATGAACAGTCTTTTGGAGTCAGATCTCAGGTGATAGGTGCTGCATGTGGTAGAGGTGAGGAGCTTGTTCAGGTAGCTGGGTAGCTTGCCCATAAAGAATTTAAAGGCAAGACAGGAAAGGTGAACTTTGCGCCTAGACTCTAGTGATGACCAATCTAGTTCTTTGAGCATTTCGCAGTGTTGTAGTTGCATTGGAGAACAAAATGACAAATTGAATTGTAGAGGGTGTCAAGTTTTCTAAGGTGGGTTTGAGGTGCCATGCCATATACTATGTCTCCATAGTCAATAATTGGCATTAGCATCTGCTGTGCGATACGCTTTCTGACCAGGAGACTTAGGGAGGATTTGTTCCTGTAAAGTACCCCTAGTTTGGCATAGGTCTTGGTTGTCAGGGTATCAATGTGCATTCCGAATGTTAAGTGGGAGTCAAACCATAAGCCCAGGTATATAAAACTAGTGAACGGGGTTAGGGTGGTGTTAGTGTTGGTTCTAATATGGAGCTCAGTCGCTGGAACCTTTAAGAATTTAGTCTTGGTCCCAAATACCATTGTTACAGTCTTGTCAGTGTTTAAAAACAGTTTGTTTTGGGAAATCCAGTTTTCGAGTCTCAAAAAGTCAGACTGAAGTATGTGTTGAAGGTCAGAGAGGCTATGGCTGTGTGCATATAGGATTGTGTCATCTGCATACATGTGTATTGAGGCTTCCTTACAAGCTGGTATATGGGGATGGATTGAAGGGAGATTGTTCATTTGAGGGACCTTTGAGAAGGTGAAAAGTGGGCCAACTTGTGAGCTGTGTATTAACCCCTGTACCATATGCAGGTCACATGCTCACAGGTGTGCCATACGTGACACCTCCAATGACCAAACTCCTGGCAATACTGGGTCATTTCAGGGTACACAAGCTGTTTCTGCATGCATTTCCTAGCCTGATTTTCCCAACATTTTGAAGCATGTATTGAGGGAATTACTCAATAGAATGAAAAGATTCATCAAATTCCCTCAGAATCAACAGGTTATTACTGACACCAAACAAACATTTTACCAGTTAGTTCATTTTCCACATGTTCTGGGAGCTGTGGACTGCACCAGCATATCACTAGAGCTGCCACAAAGAGAGATTAAGCAATGTATAGAATCAGACAATGCACATAGGGGACAGTGTAAATATTCCATGCAGCGTAATTATGGTAAAAACAACATAAACAGAGAGCCAATTTTCTCTGATGCAAATTCACATTGTTTTTCTGCACTGGGGACACCTCAATGCATTCAATAACAGAGGTCATACAGTATCTGTTAACAAATGTGACAATTGATTAGGAAACAATGGACTGATCAGAATACTGAGTAGGGCCTTCCTTCATCCATGATGTATGTAGCAATATTGAAGGGATATTTGAGAAGGGCCATGTACGAGATGTGTGCAGAGGGATACAAATGGAGACCGTTTAGGGTGAAATGAACATATGGCTTTATTGAGTCTGTCCCTTTAAACTGCACAGCAAACAAAAATATACAAAAACCAAAAACACCTATCTGGGAGGATAAGCCTATTTCCAGCCTACCACCCCAAAGTCTCAATGGTACCTTAAAGCAGGTAGCCCTTCAGGTCAGTGGTGTCCAGGTGTCTTGGTGTGCTTTAGGATTCAGCCTCATGCAGGTTCCTGCATCCACGAAAAGAGGTCTGGTCCCCTTGCCTCTTGCTGTCAATACATAGTCCTCCTGTGTATTCAAGACCCTCTCCTCATGTCAGCACCATTGTGTGATGAGGAAATCACTGTCTGTTTCTCACATGAGGCTTTTTCTCTGAGTCCTAATTAGGCAGGTGGAGTCTGGTTAATTGCCTGGCTGTAATTAACCAGCTCCCTGCTGGATTCACAGGCAGTTTTTCTTAAACATGGATAAATCCTTGTTACATACCTGCTCTGTTTGTGGGAAGCTCGGGGTTATTAAGGCCAAAGCCCATCCTTCCACTCTCACTCGGGATATCCCTGCGGCTAGAATGAGGTAGACGGAGAACGAGAACCCTCAGTCCCGCTGGGATTAGAGCCCTTTCTCCAGGTTAATAGTGTCTCCTCTAAAAGGAGCTTGAGATCAGCGCAGCTCAGTCGCTCGAGAAGGATTTTTTCTAAGTACAGTCTTTCTTCTGACCGCTTAGCCACGTGCTTTTCCCTGCATTGGGTGATCCTTTCTTCCCTGAGTTAAGCGTGACCACTTGCATTGGGTTCTGTAGCGATATTCATGGGTGGTTCAAGCTGGGCTGAGTTTTTATCCATACCGATTGACTCTCGTGGTATCTCTGTTGGGTAGTTATCTAGTGTTGGTATTGCGCTTCTCAGTCGTAATTCGGTTCTTCTTTCCTGAATTGAGTGGAAAGCCGATCGTAGTACTGAGATGGCATTGCGGGTGCGCTTATAGCAATGCACAGAACTGCTGCTGCTCCACTGCCTCAATGTACCTTTGAGCTTTGCTGCTAACTGCTCATCCCGTCTCAACCGCCATGCTCCCTGCTCAGTCAAGTCCCGGAACTCCAACCATTGGGATCCGCTCTCTCTGTCTTTGAGCTCATCATCATTGGTGCCTAACAGATTGATCTGGCGAAACATGGATTCTGCTGGCGCAAACAACATTACTGCTTAACTGGTAGGTGTTAGACAGACATTGTAAGCCCAAGTAAACATGTTCAAACCTGCATTTGCAAGCTCTGGCTGTTCCAGACCCCCAGAGATTCCCTTAGGTGAGTCTAAGGTGACAATGCTAGAAAGGTTTTCTGGGGAAAGAGGGCAGTTTAAGGGCTCCCTGAATTAGTGACGACTGATCTTTTTCATCTATGTCCATAAATGTATCCTACTGATGAATGATAGTGGGCCTTGTGATAAGCCTTCTGACTGGAGATGCTTTGTTCTGGGTCTCTCCAAGACTTGAACAGTCAAGACCCCATTGGGAAGTCTGGATGACTTTTTTAAGGCTACGTTTACTTGAATCAAACCCAGACTGCAGAATGAACTCTCCTCTCCATGTGGCAAGACAGCCACTGAATTGAGGAAGTAGGTGTGTGATGCTGACTGGAATAAATCAGCTCAGCGATTCCATTTCTGAAAAGGCCTCTGTCACGGTAGACCAGACTTAATACAGTATAGGGAACGCAAACACCAGGTAGAATTACATGGTTAAATAAACAAAGGTTTATTCTGGCCTGAGCCAACAGGGAGCAACACTGTACAAAAACACGGCAAAACTCACCACCAACTCAAGGTAAAGGATGCTCCTGGATCACTAGGTGTAGGGTGCTACCAAACCTATCTTACCCTAGGGTTAGGCAATATACTGGTATGATAGTAATACCACCGTAACAAAAAATGACAGTATGACGATTTGTCTAATCTGTTATTACCACGGTATTAGTATCAGCCCAGTCTAACAACGCATGCAGAGTTGAGTCTCCCTAATATATCGCTTCCTACGCTTGACAGGAAGGAAGGAGGAGCTGCCATGTGGTCTCTGTGCAGAGACAAAGAAAAGCAACTCCCTCTGCTCTCCCCACCAACTGCATGAAGCCTCCTCTACACACAAAGGTACCTGCTTCTTTCCTCCCCCTCTGCACAATGGTCCCTTTCCTCCCTCCCCTCTGCACAAAGGCCTCTTTCCTCACTCCCCCTCTGCACCAAGGCACCTTTTCTCACTCCCCCTCTGCACCAAGCCCTCTTTCCTGTCAGCTAATGAGACTGCTAATCTCTTTCTGGAGGCAGTTTTTAGGTTCCCTGGGCCCCCTGAGGAGGTGAACTTCGATCAAGGAGCCCAGTTCATGGCCTGTTTCTGGCAAGCTTTCTGTACCCTGCTGGGAATCAAGATTCACCTGTTCTCTGCATATCATCTTTAGTCCAATGGACAGAGTGCAGCAATCAGACAATGGAGCAATATCCCTGCTGGGTTGACTGCAAGATGATTGGGTATATCTGCTTCCAACAGAATAATTTGCCTTCAACAATTCCATATTTATGGCTATCCAAAATAATCCATTCTTGGCAAATTATGGATTTAATCAATAATAATTCTTGATAATCAAGGTTGCCTGTCTGCTATACAAAATTGCTCTGTTCTTCCTGCAGTATAAAGCATAGAGAACTTGCAACAACTTCACCCTAAACTTCTGGAGATCTTGTCTAAAACCCAGGAAATGTACAAAGATTATGCTAACCGACACTGGCAAAGTATAACGGTGTTCATCTCTGATAGGAAGATAGGTAGGGGTATATGATCCGGACCAGAGCCAGGGGACAGAGTCTTGTTAGAGTAGTCATAGTTGGGATCCAGGCAGAGGTCAAGGCCAGCGGCAAAGATGCAAAGTCAGGATAGAGGCTGGAGTCAAGGCAGGCAGCACAGGAGCGGTGGTCAGGGTCACAGGCAGGGGTCAGCAACAGGGAACCTAAAGGAACAGGGAAGGCTCAGGAACAGGTATTGCACAGGAACAGGGATTGCACAGTAACAAGAACTCAGGGGAGCCAGGAACACATGGGAAAGCATACCATGCTTGGGCCGGGGCTGAGAGTAACTGGCTGCTATTTAAAGCCCTGTAACAGGTGCAGCCAATAACCAAGTTCAGGAAGAGGTTTGCGAGGAACCAAGATGGCCACAACAAACATGTATGGGCAGGTTCCAGCAAAACACTGGATATCAATCCTTACACATAGAGGCCCGGTATACCAGGGGATGAGGTGTGACTATCTAGTGACCATCTTGAAATCAATCGCGAGTCCACCAAACCTGGCCAACATTATATTGGCCGCTTTCTCATTGAATGGCTCCAACTTTAAAACTCGATAAAAATCCACCTGGTTTTTCATGTTTCTTTATTGAAACCATTTATTGGGAGCACTTTCCTGGGACACAACCCTCTTTCACCAGGTCCCCTTCAAGTTCAACGAATAGAGAAGTAAGTAAGGGTAAATATTTTTGCTCCCGGAGACATGGAGGACAACTACAATATCTGGTTGACTGGAAAGAATATGGTCTAGACCAAAGATCTTGGAAACCAGTAAATAATTTTCATGTCCCATGTCTCCTAAGGGATTTTTACAAGGCCTATCCTGACAAGCAAGGTCCTAAGGCATCTGGAAGATGCCCTGTGAAAAGGGGGTAACTTTCCAAAAAGGGATAGAACCCACAAACTCTGCTATTTAGGGCAGCAGCTCTGGCAGTGGGCTGGATCAACTGAAGTGGATAGCTCCACTACTTCAGTATACATTTGAGCTCTGCTGCTAACTGCTCCATACACCTGTTACAGACTTAATGGACACACCCTCTGTCTTCCTATACAAACTGACCCCTTCCACTTCCCTTGTTGCCACATCAATATGCTTCTGACATTGATGCCTGTGAACTCTACTTGCCCTGACCACTGCCTGCCCGACTACGCTCAAGAACTCTGCCCTGTCTGAACCTGGCCAGCTTGACTACTTTGGCCTGCCTATTTCTTCAAAATACAGATCTGGCTTTGAGCAGACCTGTACTTTGAAGAAATTGTTTGTCTATGTTATGTTGGCTGCACAAGCAGGATTCTCCTCATCTGAAACTGTTTCCCCGCACTTTGGAATTGTACTTTTACCTGCCTGCCAACTATGTTGACCTCCGCTTATGATTCCTCCATTGTACTGGGTTTGCTGATCCTGCCCTGCAACAATTCTGATGCTCATCCTGTCTCTAGGACCACGCTCCAAGCTCAGTTAATTCCCGCCTGTTCCAGCCATCAGGATCTGCATTTTGTCTTTGAGCCCACCCTCATCGGTGCCTAACACCTATAAGATTACTTGAAAAATGGTTGCTATTGATTATGATGGCAGCCAACCCGACAGACATAGAAAGACTGAGGTCTATAATATAATTAACCTACTTAAACCTTGGAATCATTCAACACTTGTGCCTGTTTATCCTGGAGCTAAAGTGATTGTTTTGTGATAAAACATTACAAGTACCTATGAAGGACGTCCCCTCCTACTGTTCCAATTGGAGTCATGGCTTTCTGTAATAACCCATCCTAGGTAGAAGCCAAAAGCCTATGATGTTCACTGAACATTTTAAGACCACAGTAGTGGTTCAGGAAATCCTGTGGAAAAGCCAGTACATTACAATCCTATTCTTCACAAAGAACACATCATGTAAACAGATGCTTTAAAACATTAGTTTGTGAGGAGTCCTCATCAGAATATTTAATAAAGAGGAACATCATGTTCTATATCTCAATAGAACATAGTTTCCATGTGAAAATATGCAATTTATTGCCATTAGTGAGGACACTTTGATACAAATTACAATCATCAAGCTGGATACCCATTGCACTCATCTACTGTATAGTGACACTAGGGAAGACTGGAAAAGATTAGCCAATTCAGCATTAACTGTGGAAAATTGTACCAGGGTCTCCATAAAAGCTTTCTCACACACTCTTATTCATCAAAAGCTTAGCAGACACACATTACAAAGTCCTAAGAAATAGCTTTTATGTATTCTAATTGCACCACATCATCCACAAGGAAGATTGCATGTATTATATATTTACTATGTGTTTCTTGGTTCAATGTAATTACTGCAACATCACATTTTGTAACCTTGAAAAGCTCAATTTAAGAATCATAGTATAGACAAGAATGAATCTGAAAAAGTGAGGTCTACATTCTGTTCTGGAGTTAAAAATAAGATTAGTCCATTTACCTTGGGAATGAGAATCAGCCCAGACAAATTCTCTTCAGTTTGATAATTATCATTGAAGAACACTGGCTGCAGCAGGATGGGAGAATTACTGTACATTCAGAAGGGTTGAGATTTTACTCAAATAAACTGTATTTACATTATTGAGAGAATGTGCACTGGTTGCCCAAGTAATTAGCATCCCTTGTCCATGGCCTAACCTGAGCTACTATACACCAGTCACAGTCTAAAAGTTTACTCGTGACATCGTGAAAAAAAGATGAGGTATTTCTGAGACTCCCCAAAATCATTTTGCATCATCCAGACAAGGGCTCATGATGCTCAGTATCTGCAATTGATGCTTCAGATATAAGGCTGTAGCTACTTCTCCTTCTCCCTTATGAACATGCTGATCGGTTCCCAGAGCAATTTTGCTGTCCAAAGAGTTCACAGCTGTTGCATGCCATGGAAACTGAAGAGAGACGGTATTTCCCAATAGGAAGACCAAGGGATGATGTTACGTCTTCCTATTGGCCCGCAGTGTGTGGGACTTTTAAACCACTATATTGTGAACCCATCCAGGGCTCCTACCGGCAGCACCTACGAAGGTGAGTATATTGGGAAGCAAGGGATCCTCGCAGCTGAAATCAACCGGAGATCCCCTGCTTCAAACCTATTGGAAATAACACAAAAAGATAATAATGTGTGCCTGGAGTGCCACTTTAAGCCAGTGCTCTTTACTAATAATGGCGGGAAACCTAAAAGTCCCAAAGAATCACTGCTAACAAGGAGGGAATATAGTAAGGCACTTGGTGCAGAAATGCAGTGAATTTTAAGGGAACAAGTCCTGAATTGGTGCCTCCAAAAAACAAAAAGTGGTAATGTTTTTTGTTTAGAATAGAGACTGTTTGTAAATCTTGAATAAGACAGGAGCTAGTCTTGAGTAGTGGAAACCCGATGTACTGTATATACACAAACTGGTCATATGATGGACAGAATAGAGCCTATATACATGTCTCTGGGTTGAATTAAGCTCAAGAGAAGGAGAAGGGGCACAGATACCGGAAATCATACACTCGGCGCGACCTCCAAAGCAAACCAACCCCGACTGCTTAACTCCCTCAATCAGCCCGAGTCCAAAACCACACTGGCCCAAATCCTGAAAAGCAATAAAGGGAGTTTCACTCCATGTGACGAGTGTATGTCTCTTTACTCATGGTACCGTAGTCATTGGTAGTTCCTTTCTATTTGATGTGCTCCTGCCGGATAGTCAAGAACGAAGTAGCAAAAAGAAGATGGCGGTGCACAGCAAGTAAATTTGGAAAGGGCTGGGCGCAAGTCGATAAGGTTAACAAAAATTATTTAATCGGCACTAGGCAAACATGTACAAGGTAAAGAATCCTCTGACGCGTTTCGTCTATCCTGTCACTTTATCAACAAGATGCTATATAAATAAAGATGTACATACATACATGTTTAATTTAGAGTGTTATATGTCTCCTCCAAATTAATCAATTCACCTTTTAATTGCTTATACTTATTACACGGTTACCTAAAAGACAGCTTCCTATTAAACAAAACTAATATTTTAAAGGAGATACTGTAAGAATAGATCCCGCTTCACCCATGAAAAATATAAATACAACCTTCCTGGACAAATTGAACTGCAATTTTGCGAACACCTTACCCCTCTCATTTTGTTAATATTTTTTGTTTCCAGAAACTGACTGTTTTCAGGCACTAATATTCATGCAAACGTACCATTGAGTAAAGTGACTATTTATTATGAGCACAAGCAGAATTGTTTAAATTCGTAGTTATTCATTTTCACCTAAAACTCATAGTATAGCTGGCATACGTTCTGGCAGGCAGATTGTAATGATCATTACTGACATCATTAAATACTTCACTGTTAGTATTCTCATGAGTAAGTGTCATTTAGTTAAACCCTTTGGCCAAAGCGTTATAAGCCTGCAGCCACATCACGGCATGACCAGTGTGCAGGTCCTAACACTACCTGTGAAAAATCTCATTTACCTCTGCAGTGGAGAATGGCCTCAGTGGATCTGTCCTACATAGGAACATGGAAAAAACTGTTACAGGTAGTGTTAGGACCTGAATACTTTGGCTTTGGCCAAAGGGTTTAACTAAATGACCCTTACTCATGAGAATACTAACATTGAAGTATTTAATTATGTATTTTGTCACATTGGATGTAGCATTGGGTATTTTTGTCTATTGTATACATTTGGCCACGCTCAGTTGCACTCCTTTTGATACAAATATATATATATAGATATAGATATAGATATAGATAGATATATATATATATAGATATATAGATTATATATGGGAACAAAAAAAGAAAATATAAAGTAGCGCCAAAATGTGTTAAACAATGTAGATGACAAAAAAGGAAATTAAAAAATGATTCTTATAAAGATTATATAAATATACTGTGATTATGTGCTCAATAGTGAACAATTTAAACTATACAACACATCAAAAAATGCAAAAAAAGTGAAAAGAAGTGATAAACCAGTCTTTTGAACGGAAGTCCTTCAATAGTATAACAATGAATACTGGTATGGGGGGATCTCCGGCAGCTCTCAAATAGGATGAACCACATCCAGGGGATACCTATGGGAAAAGAAGAAGAGAGAGCGCACGCCCCATAGCGTAAAATTGTACATTTATTGGAAAGGAGGAGGGGGGGGGAATTCACTCACAAGGGTAAATATAAAACAGGCAATTTGTGATATATATCACCGCCACTCTGGTCAGTCAGCATCCGCAGTCCAACTCTCACTTGAAGCTGCAGAAAGATGGTAACTGGTGCAGGACTCCAGAGGCTCCTTTCGGCAAACAAATCCAGTCTTTTGGAGTTCAAACAGTGTCTCCTATAGCAGCTGGCCGCAATGTTGATCCGGGCTTGATGCGGCCCGTCATGCACATGCGTGGTGATGCAATACCGTTCCCTTAATTGGTATTGCGTCACCACGCATGCGCATGACGGGCCGCATCGAGCGCGGATCAACATTGCGGCCAGCTGCTATAGGAGACACTGTTTGAACTCCAAAAAACTGGATTTGTTTGCCGAAAGGAGCCTCTGGAGTCCTGCACCAGTTACGATCTTTCTGCAGCTTCAAGTGAGAGTTGGACTGCGGATCCTGGATGCTGACTGACCAGAGTGGCGGTGATATATATCACAAATTGCCTGTTTTATATTTACCCTTGTGAGTGAATTTTCACCCCCTCTCCCTCCCCACCTCCTTTCCAATAAATGTACAATTTTACGCTATGAGGCGTGCGCTCTCTCTTCTTCTTTTCCCATATATATATATATATATATATATATATATATATATATAGATAAGAACAAAACACAAAAAAGCACAAGCTCCATAGCGCGTAACTGTGTAGAAATAGGGTGAATTTATTTTAAGGAAAATGTCCCTAGGATATGCACTTACAGGATGCTAAAATGCTTCCTCAGGAGTGGCCACGCAACATGACGAAACGCGTAGAGACGCGTTGACGTCATCTTAGACGGACGTGTGGGAGGAGATCCTGAGTTCCCTGATACTGTCTTCAGCTGATCCGCCTTCACTTCCAGCAGTGTACTACACACGGAAGTATTCTGAGCATTGGAGACGCTGAAACGCTGCAGGACTCGTGGCACATCAGTCACATCAGAAACAGTCACATCAGGTGCACATCATTGTCGTGCCCCCCTGCTTGTAGATGACGCCCCTTACAGATTCTCTCCAATGTTTGTGTTATTTTAGCATCCTGTAAGTGTATCTCCTAGCGACACTTTCCTTTAATAAATTCACCCTATTTGTACACAGTTACGTGCTACGGAGCTTGCGCTTTTTTGTGTTTTGTTCTTTTAGGTTTATAGTGGGTGGCTGCACCACTTTCTCTGAAGCAGCAAGGAGCTCCTGGGATCATTGTGTTGTTGGGATCCTCCCCTCCTCTAAACCATCACTAAGTGGAGACATTTGTACTTTATCCTTTTTTTGGACTTTATATTGTTATGTTTATTGCATCTTTTGGTTTTATTAACTATTAGAATATCACATTCACTATTTATGTGTTTATATTTTAGTTTCACATTTATTCACATCACTTAGTAGCACTACTTTTTTTGGTGTGCTGCAGTGGAAGTGCTGTATGCTGGGTGATAATGGGGAAAGGCAGGGTTGCAGACCTGCCTAAGACATGCAGATGAGCATACAGTTATATTTGCATATTTGCTTTCCTGTGGAGGGTTTTTGTCACTTTTTTTACTCACCATAACTTAACTCCGTATTATGGTATAGCCTATCCCATAGCCTCTCTTGCATTCCCAGTAAAATCAACCCCACACTGATGAGACCCATCAAGGTCGAAACAGCTGTCTGTGGGTGGTTTTCTGGGTATGCACCTTAACCCTGGCTGTGCTCAAAGCTGTGACCATGCAGCAAGCTTAAGCCTATAGGGCACCATGTTAAAAATGGTTATTGAGGCAAAAAGTGACACTGTGTGCTCATTTGCATGTCATTCCCCAGAATCCCTTGCTGCCGTGGAAGTGCTGTATGCTGGGTGATAATGGGGAAAGGCAGGGTTGCAGACCTGCCTAAGACATGCAGATGAGCATACAGTTATATTTGCATATTTGCTTTCCTGTGGAGGGTTTTTGTCACTTTTTTTACTCACCATAACTTAACTCAGTATTATGGTATAGCCTATCCCATAGCCTCTCTTGCATTCCCAGTAAAATCAACCCCACACTGATGAGACCCATCAAGGTCGAAACGGCTGTCTGTGGGTGGTTTTCTGGGTATGCACCTTAACCCTGGCTGTGCTCAAAGCTGTGACCATGCAGCAAGCTTAAGCCTATAGGGAACCATGTTAAAAATGGTTATTGAGGCAAAAAGTGACACTGTGTGCTCATTTGCATGTCATTTCCCAGAATCCCTTGCTGCAGTGGAAGTGCTGTATGCTGGGTGATAATGGGGAAAGGCGGGGTTGCAGACCTGCCTAAGACATGCAGATGAGCATACAGTTATATTTGCATATATATATATATATATACGAAAAAAAGGAAAAGTAACCTCGCATCCACTCCAATAGAATAATGGTCACCATAAGCCAGTGTATAATGAAAAGATTATTGTCTTAACTGGTGGTGCTCACGGGTCAGTGATAGTATGATAGCGAAAGAAAAGAAACCCGCTTTTGAGCACTCAGGTATACCTTTTAGAAAATTACAATTTATTAATTGACACAAAGAAAAATAAGTAACAGTACAACAATATTAAAATAAGGCTAGGGCCCATGACACGAATACTACCCAATAGAAATACTGTAGCTAATATAGGGATAAACTTACTATGTGAACCCTAATGCCTTATATTGACAAGATAATTAGAAACACTTAAGTACTGTAACACAAAAGTAGGCTGTGCATTAACAATAGATGAAACATGCATATAGTATATAACGTCCCTAAGGAAATAGAGTGAACAAGCAGTATAAACAATACTACCTCAATGAGTATAAATAATGCCTCTTAAAAGCCGATATGATAGGACCAGTCCCACAGCAATTGAATCTCTGGGGGAAATAGGTGACCAAGCTCAGAGGCTCACTCTAAACATGAAACACAATAACACACAAGTGTCATGAGAGTAAGAATACTCTAAATCAAAAAATGCAACATGAACAGCCTGTGTATAACAAGCATGATAGTCAAAAAGCGTTTCAAAGTCCAGAAAAGTTATAGCAACAGTGTTAGGTAGTATAGTTACGTGCTGAGTAATTCAGAGGTCCTGCCTAGCACCCTCACTCCTACGCGTTTCGTCAGAGGACTTAAACTTGGAGTGGTGGGGAGGCTAGGACAAAACACTTTTTAAAAAGGTGTATTTTCGCGCCAAAGAGGCCATTGGACCCGCAATCATGTTAGTAAGCACACACAACTGTTCCATTATTGTTTATACTGCTTGTTCACTCTGTTTCCTTAGGGACGTTATATACTATATATATACTATATGCATGTTTCATCTATTGTTAATGCACAGCCTATGTCAGTGTTCATTGTATTAACAAGTGTTTCTAATTATCTTGTCAATATAAGGCATTAGGGTTCACATAGTAAGTTTATCCCTATATTAGCTACAGTGTTTCTATTGGGTAGTATTCGTGTTAGGGGTCCTAGCCTTATTTTAATATTGTTGTACTGTTACTTATTTTTCTTTGTGTCAATTAATAAATTGTAATTTTCTAAAAGGTATACCTGAGTGCTCAAAAGCGGGTTTCTTTTCTTTCGCTATTATATATATATATATATATATATATAAAGGTGCGCCGACGAGTATTCTAAAACTTGCCTTAAACTTGCCTTAGAAAATCTGGGTCTATCACCAACAAGACCCAGGTACATGCTGGGTACATTCTGGGTACATGCTGCAACATTTCAGTGACATTTCTGCACAGACCAATGGCCATTGGATTAACACAGCAGAGGTCCCTGGCAGTCCCATTCAGTTACTCTAGAGGTAAAGACCCTTAATACCTATGGAGAGGAGTATTAATAACTAATGTAATTGTGTTTATTTGGAAATTATTGGAATTGTGGGACATTATATCATGCACTGAACTCTATTGAGAGTACTATCCCCCAGTATTATTGGTCATCCCCTAGAATAGAAAGAGATGTAGCAGAACAGATCTGAGCTGTCTGGTCTTAGAACGTGAGGCACATACTTATTTTAATGTTGGCCCTGTCAATATCTTTATTGGTACCTAATGGCCCTTAATCAGCAATTGTAATAGTGAATGGAATATTCACATTCGGCTGGTGGTTTAGAAACAGCAGATTTATATAATAGCCTTTGAAATGTCTAAACACAGATTGTAAGTCTTTGGTGGTTTGTGGTAGTGGATATAATATCATATCTTGTTCAGCATAGAGCTGTAATTAATAATACCCAAAACTTGAAGCCTAGCTCGATAGGCATTAGTAGTAACTGAAGTGGAGCAGCCCTGGGAACCGGATACAGTTTATCATTGAGACCCAGTGGGTAATATATATCGACCCACATATTCAAGTGCTGCATTTAGCTAGTGTTGCCACTGAATACAGTAGGTACCAATACACTCAGATGCTTATGCTACTGTAAGCGTCTCTGGGACATGCTGTATATTCAGCGATGACCTCTCTGTCACGCTGTGCTGACGTCACAAGATAGCGACGCACACCAAAAGGGGAGAAAACCCCCAGAGCAGCAATGTAATTAAGCTTAACATTTATACGTCTTTGTGAAGGTCCTCACAAGAACAAAGTACCAAGTAACATGCTTCAAGTACCAGCAAATGAAAGCAGTCACCAAATAATTAATAACAACCACCAACCATTTCAAATGGTGTTCAGGACATGATAAAGATTAAAAAAAAATAATAATAATAATAATAAAAAAATAATAATAAATATATATATATATATATATATATATATATATATATATATATATATATATATATATATATATATATATATACTTACTTAAGTTATGGTGGGTAAAAAAAAAGTGATAAAAACCCTCCACAGCAAAGCATATAGCAAATGGAAATATTACTCTATGCTCATTTGGATGCAAATGAGCATACAGTAATATTTCTATTTGCTATATATATATATATATATATATATATATATATATATATAATATAAATCCATGTGGATATAATGGAGACATTCTCAATGAAGTCTAAAAAGAGAAGCATGAAGGTGTTTTGCAAAAGGGAAAGGACCAAGTGGACCTTTTAATAAAAAGAAATATAAGGTGACCATGCTGTATCTTCCTTTAGTACATGAACCAGACCTCACGAATTAAGTGGCTCAGTTTAGCTCATTGGAAGTTACTGTACACAGTAACCAATTGTAATCAATCAAAGAACCACAAGTGTAATGAAAAATAAAGCAGATCTATAACATATTATAATCGTCTCAAGCTTGAGGCTGGTAAATTCGTATTTGTATGACATTTTGCTGTTTTATACTTAGCTCATCTGTAGTAAAATGAAGATTTTTTTTTTCATTAAATAATGGGCTTTCTTCATTACAGACAGACACTTTTTGTTAAATTGCCAAGTGCTAGAGATTTGGCAGGTACAAGGGCAGGCTGTTTCTCCAGATCACAAGATGATGACTTGTAGATTGTTTACTCCGTCTGAATTATTTTATACTATTATGTGGTTAGGGGAGAATTTATCATGCTAACATTTCTTTAAATATTTCATTTGACAGCAATGCCTCTTTTATACAGTCGTTAAGTACTTGTGCTAGAAAGCATCATTCACAGTAGGAAACAGCATAGACTCCAGAGCAAGAATGAAACAAGGTATAGTGAACAACTGAAAAAACTAGGACTTTTTAGCATGGACATGAGATGATTTCAGGAAGATGTTAAAATAATGAACCTGGAGTACACGGAGAAAAGAAATTAGTGAATCGTTATTCACAATACAAGGAGTAAGAGACACTCACTGATACTATATATCAGGCAACTGTTCTAAAACAAATAGAGGGAATATTTTAACTGATATAAAGGGATGAAATAGAGGGAATATTTTAATTGATATAGAGGGATGAAATAGAGGGAATATTGAGTCATTATAAGTCATTTTAAGTAATTAACCATTAGTTGAAACATGAACAGTATTTATTGAGTTAAAACAGCTTCAGACATAGTCATGGAAAGTCTGTAAATGACTGTTAGCAAGATAGTCAAAATATAATTTCTATGCTTTGAATCCACAGACCCATTCTAATGTTGGAAGCAGGGAGTGGATGACAGGAAATGTGTCAATGTGATAGATGCACCGTTATATGCTCTCCTACAAAGCTTCCAGTCCTGGCAACCTTTGCAGAATAGATACTGAACTTGGCCATTTGATATTACCCTTATTGACAGTTCGTATGTTGTACTTACGCACAGATACACTATCCAAGTCCTTCTCATGATGTAACTGATTCGGCTTGTCAACAGTTTAGCTACAAAATGTACAAAAGCACATTAATTACTTACTTCTTCTGTGTCACAATGTAACCATATCTGTCACTGCTGGATGACTTCACTTGCAACTGCAAGTCATCTATCAACATTTTCTTTGGTTTTTCATGATACGATCTCTCTTCCTGTGCAAGACTTTCTTGCATCCAATGCTGAAGCTCTACTACCTCTTTGGAATCAATGTTTTGGGCGTCTTTCTTCTGAGCTGTAATATCTCTGGTAAATGTTTCACTTTTTACATTTTCTATTCCAACCTTCTTGTCGCCCTCTTCATCTGACGTATAATGGAAATCCTCGTACTTTTTTAGTTCGATATTGAGAGGTTCTTCAGGCATAAACTCTTGTGATATTGGGTTTACAGTAAAAGTGTTTTCATTCAGGAGGTTTCCTTGTTTTGTGCCAATTCCTTTAACCTGTTACGAAAAAATACAGCCCATTATAACACCAAACAGAAAGGATCCACATTGATTACTTTTACAAAGTGTAATTTCCTCAATAATACAATATGAAATATAGATTTTTTTAATGTTTAAATGGTATTATGCATCAATGTATGTATTTTTGAATTAATCTAATGTCTGAATGCGCAACAGCACATTAAGTTATACTAACTCTATGTTCTACATTTTTTCAAAAACAACACTACTGTTTACTGAATGAATCGAAAAATTTACTCCCTTCATTTCACAAGATTCATCAATATATACTGATATGTGTCTCCCCCAACCACCCCCCACCCTCCCCAAAAAAAACAAGAGAGCAGTAATAAACCCCAAAACAATTATTTATAAGGTGTTAATCTAAGGGCCTGATTCTATTTACTCTATAGCGGCCGTTAGCACTGTGATCGGACCTCTTTAGTGTATACATAAATAGCTCCTAAATGTGTAACATACAGTATATATGAGTATACCTGTGTCACATTAGCGATGAGGTGAGCTGCAGGAAAGTTATTAGTAATGGAAGTAAGTTAGACCAAGTATTCAACATTCTATAACAATCTATATCTATCCACCAAAGCTAGATTTCAATTCACTCATGGTAAGTGCTCATTGTTTCTGTACTTCGTACATACAACTGTTTTATCAGTGATTTACTGGTATCATATCTAAATAAAAAATGTCAGACTGGGCGAAATGAAAGAATAAAACAAAAGGCACAAACTAAATAGGCTCAAGAACCTTTTTTTGGATGCCCAAATACTGTGTAACAAGCAGAAGTTGTACCTTCATTTCAAACTGAGAGTCTTTCCCATTTGTTTCATGACCTACAAGAAAAATGAAAAAATGTCAACAACACATTCATTATTTAATCATAGAGTGCATTATAATCCTCAGTTGAAAACATTCCGCTCATGGTGCTCTGCTAAAGTTCAATTCAAACAATATATAAAAATGGTCCTAAGATATAATGTCCTTTATCTTCTGAAACCATTTGTAGCTGGAGGGCCGTGAAACGTTATACAAGGCATCCCAGATACCTCCAGCAACAAAAGGGTAAATTCAATTTACATTTTAATTACCACCTAATGTTTCATCATTCAAGGCACTCTCACTTTGCCATCAACTGTTCTCTGTGCCCTCAGATAGATCACTTTGTTTCAATATGGCCTAGTTCATCCAAATCTAATTGGGCGATATAAATAATGTGTTGCTCCTTCTTCCTTTTCTTACTCGGCTAACATTTTGGAACTAATGAAGATAGACTATCACAGAGGTAGTGATTATCTGCATGCTTTTCAATGTCCCAACTGTATAAGGGCATTAGCTAACTCACAAAGAAAGGAGCAGTGCCTTTTCCCTGCCAAGTTCTTGATAACTTTCAGAGTAGGTGGCATTTAACCAGAGCATAAAAGTTGTCTCACTTTAACTGAACTCCAGCTATCAGAAAAGAGAGTCAACATTACAGCTGTGTATATACAGTACAATATACGGCTGTGTATATACAGTACAATATACTGCTGTGTATATACAGTACAATATACTGCTGTGTATATACAGCACAATATATTGCTGTGTATATACAGCACAATATACTGCTGTGTATATACAGTACAATATACTGCTGTGTATATACAGTACAATATACTGCTGTGTATATACAGTACAATATACTGCTGTGTATGCTAACTATCTGAATCTCTTTTAGAGGCAGTGCTGAAGAAACACAATCACATTATTTCACATTAAGTCACATTATTGCTGCATAGAAAAAATAAAATAAGCAAATGGTTGGGCATCTTTTTAGAAAGGAAATGTATACAGGGATATACCAAATAAGTAAACATGGGAAGGATGCTGATCCAGGCAGTAATCTGATTGCCAATATTTGGAGTCAGGAAGAACTTGGATGATGCTTCACTGGGGTTTTTTGTTTGCCTTCTTCTGCATCAATATACGGTAAATACAAATATAGGATGAGTATCTGTCATTTAAATGTAACAAAGGTTGAACTCGGCAGACAAATGTATATTTACAACCTTGTCTAATATGTAACTAAGATATGCATAAGCCATTTATACTTCCACATACTCAACCTCTGAATGAGGCCATAATGGGGCACATTTTCCCTTTTTCAATGAAGAATCATGTATGGAAAAAGCTTAACTTAAATACAGATTACATATACATGTTATATACATACTACAGCACGGTATGTAATTATATACTATACATATAAAATCATGTCTAGGTTATTCTGCATTGTAAACAAAAAATGAGAACTCAAACAGAACTGCATCTCTGTTTACCATAGGTACAGAAAATCAATAAATGGATTTCGAGGGAAAGAGATTGTGCAAATAAAATGAACTACTACTGCCTAAGAAGTGACAGAAGAAAGGAAATCTGTATTTATTGTTTGACAATGAGATTTCAGGGTTAGTTTTGGGGGGATTCCCTCTGGGGTCACTTACGGCAAGAAATAACACTTGATCAATTTAGAAATCAACCAAATATTTCTGTTGTGGACTTCTGTAAAACAATACAATGTACTGTACAGCGACGCAACCTCGTTTCACCTGAAGGAAACGGCAAAACGATTTACAAATCTCAGTTTTAGTGCTATGGTTTTGTTTTGTTTTTAATTATATTTTTATTGGGTTTTTCAAACATAAATGGGAAGGGAAAGGATACAAAAGGAAAATGGGAGGGGGACACAACCATTTTGTATCAAATTTCTTACAAACAATAACTGTCACATTACATATCATAAAACATTTGATAAACACCCTATTTTACACTCAGCATTCCCATACCCTCTCTCCCTCTGGGATCAACCCCCTATCCAACATCCCAGGGGCCCCAGACCCTATCATACTTCCTTGTGGTATGATTCAGGAATGAAGTAAGTTTCTCCATTAATTGAACATCATTGACCTTCTAATAACTTCTCTTCTTTAGGGCAGGAATGTCTTTTCCCACGCTGCTGCCACCGCGCATCTAGACGCCATTAGAATATGCAGAATCAATTTAAGTGTATTTTGGTTCACATCTTCCATGGGTTTACACAGGACAATTAAAATTGGATATAGTGGAATCTTGATATCTGTCACATCCTTTATCAGTTTCAGAACTGTCCTCCAGTACGTCTGCATTACTGGACAGAACCACCCGATATGTGCCAGGTCTCCTAACTATCCACATCCCCTCCAACATCTATCAGAGGTCCCCGGAAACATCTGCTTTAATCTTTTGGAGGTGTAATACCAACGTAGCACACTTTTATATATATTCTCTTTTGTTACCGTACACATACTGTAGAGGTTTTACCTGCATTCTCCCAAATATCTTCCCAGTCCTCCCTTGTTATTTCCGTCTGGAAGCCCAGAGCCCACTGGTCCATATATTTATGGGCCAGGGTATCCTTTTTTGAGATTAAACCCTGGTACAAAGATGATATCAGACCTTTTTGGTATTTTTGTGTTTTACATACATCTTCAAATTGTGTATATCTAGGAAATTCCTTATCATAAAAAACCTGACACACAAAGTGTCGGGCCTGTATATACCTAAACAGCTCAGTTTGGGGCAGACCATACTTTCTCATCAGTTCCTCAAACGACATTAGCTTGTCTTTTTCTAACAAATCATCCACATCCAAAATCCAACCATGTCTCCAAATTTCAAAACCCTGACACTGAAAACCCGGGATAAACCCCTGATTACCGAACAGAGTAGTGTTGGACCGGGTCCTCATTTATAAAAAAAAATGGGTAACGGGCACCCGGGCCAAAATTAAAGGTTCTACCCGGTCGGGTATCCGGTTTGGCACTTACCTGCAGGGTGGTGGCGATATCTAGGATCAGCAGCAGCGGTCCTGTGGCGGTGGCAGCATCGGCAGTGTCTTCAGCCGGCGGGGGAGCTGCAGGAATCCCTTCCACAGCCCCGGAGCAGGTAAACAGTGTGTGTGTGAGCCGCCGGGGAACCACGTGACCGGAGCAGGAGACGGAGCGTTCCAATTGGACAGCTGGCGTCATTTAACGCCGCATTGCCATGGCAATGGGGGGCAAATGACGCCACGGGGTCATGTGATGTCACGTTACCATGTCAACGTGTCACCTGAAGCCGGCTGAACCTCGGTAAGTTCAGTTGCAGAGGCCTCACGCGATCCACCGGCACTTCATTTAAATGCCTTGGGGAAGAGCCCGGGGCCTCTGCAACTGCCGCGCCTCCCCTAGAAATTCTGCGCCCCCCCCCCCCCCCAGTTTGCGCACCCCTGGTTTAGAAGATCGTAATAGCAGCAATCTCTAATAGGTCAAGGAGAAAATTTCCTTGCCTCATTATTTCTCTCTTAAACATAACAAATACGGAAGGTTTCTTTTCTGTTTATTTTTCTAAAGGTCTTTTAAAAGGTCAGTCCTTCGTAGGACCAAAATGAACCAAGCGCCGTGACATACTTCACCATTTGGGCTGCTGGAGGACCCATCTTGTTTTGCAATGTGTTGCTGGCAACTGTCGCAACCCAAGGGTTAAAAAGTTACATCTGGGTGGTTCACAGCTTTTTTGGTTTTTCAGAAATGACCCATAAACTTTTTAAACATTTGATTGATAACTCCCCTAATCAGGGTCCGGGTGAAACTTCCAAAGGAAGAAACAAGGTAGATCATTAGCCATGGGGTGCTCAACTCCAGTCTTCAAGCCCCCCCACCCCCCCAACAGGTCAGGTTTTCAGGATATCTCTGCTTCAGCACAGGTGGAACCAATCAGTCCTTGCTTCAGCGTTGGACCTCTGCAATTGCCTGCGCCCCACCAAAAAAAAATCTCCCCCCAGTTTGTGCACCACTGCCTTAGTATGTGCCCCCTCATATTTATTTTGTCTCAGTAATTCCCCCTTATTATTAGTTCACCTCATTAATTGCCATCCAATTACTATTTTACTTCAGTAATTGCCCATCATGTCTATTTCACCTCAGTAATTGCCCCTCGTTTCTATTTTACCTCATTTATTGTCCCCAAATTACTATTTTACCACAGAGAAAAGTTAATCACTGCTCTGCAGGTCTCTGACAGGAAGGGGTTAATCAGCTCCCTCATTGATTGGTCAGTAGGATAGCCCATCAGCGTTAACGTGTTAATGACTCAACTGTTGACGCTTTCAAAATGACAATAGGGGTAGATTTTGAGATTCGCTAAACTTGGCATTTTGTAACATTTTGCAGTGTTGCAACTGAACATTTTACCAATGTGACACCCAAACATTGCTAAGTTAGTGTTACATGAATATTAAATAACAGCATTTTGTGTCAAGAAAATACTAGCATCATTTAAACAAAATTATTCAGTATTACACAAATAATGAAAGGAGCAGTCATTTCTAAAACGAATGTCAATTACAGTGTTTCATTGTGGGTAACTGAAGCCAAAGCACAAAATGTTAATATAGTACTTTTTTTATAGCTAGTTTGTAAGTACAGTGAGCTACGACTTTCCGCTGGCTGCTCCATCTCTTGTGAGGTCAATGTGAATTCAACCCTCTGTCATTATTTTCTCCTGCCTTAGCATTAATGGCTTAATAACAAGGAGTGGAATAAAGCCAGAGGAAACATTTGCACAATTCTGAGGGCCGGAACACTGCTTAATTAAAAACACAAACAAAAGCAGCTACGTCTTTGCTTTAAAGATTTGTTTTAAGAACCCAATTAGCTACAATGCTTAAATACAAAAGTAATTCCAAGAATTTGTCAATGGTGTGTTGTTGCACACAAGCTTTAGGAGTGACATTTAAGTAATGCAATACAAACACTGAAATTAAAAACACAATTGTTGTATTGTGTGTGTAATATTTTTGCATCTTATATTGTATCTCAATCAGGAAAATAGCAAGGAGACAACACAGGGGTGGACCTCATTTTTTTGGATGCCTCACTGTCCTACTGCCCACCCCCCGCCTCTCCTTCTCTGTCACTCCACTCTCCTCTCACTCAATTCCCCCCCACCTTCTCTCTTTCAATTCCCTCTCCTCCTCTCACTCAATTCCCCCCTCCTCCTTTCACTCAATTCCCCCCTCCTCCTCAATTTATTTTTGTAAAACACAGTAGTTATAATTCATCTTGAATAAGGCTGCGGACATAGTGCCGCAGCCCGTGCGGAGAGGCGCTGAGGCTGAGCCATAGTACTCGGGCCATGGGGGGCGTTCTTGGGGGCATTCCCAGTGACGTCACGGAGCTGGATCGCCTTCATTGGGCAAACCGCTCACATGACCGCCCTGTCGCGCGAGAAATCAGTTTAAACTGATTTCTCGCGCATCGTGCGCCCCCTGCTGCCTCCACAAGCGCCCGCATGCCACATGTACACGAACACTGCCTTAAGGCAGTCTGTGCGCTCAGCGTGCGGACACACCCCGCGCGGTCTCAGGTACCATGGACACAGCCTGAGGGTACAGAAAATAAAAAAGGTTAAGACTACAGTAAAAAATATTTTGTATAATTCTTCTCATTGCAATCTTCTTACTCCTGGTATCTAATTTAGTATCATATGATTACCATGAACGGGGAAGATAAATAGGAAGGAGAAGGCAGGTACCAATAGAACTAAGAGAAGGAGTGGGCACTGAGGATTTCATCAACAGGAAATTTACGAAGACATCAGAAACAATGGTTTTGGCTGCAACATGCAGTCGTTCCTTTAAAAGCTGTACAGAATGTCCTCTTGATGGAATCAGATGTGCCTACTACTTTTACTTCTGTAGCACTTGTTTCCCCCTCCTACTGGAGTTCTGGCCACTACATGGGTGTTCCTGTTGCTATAAGCTCACCTGATGGTCTTACAGAAGGCCTGAAGGCTCCGCTGGTGTTGTGTGGGAGCAGAAACAGGGCAGGCTTTTCCTCCTCAGGGTGCAGTGCCTCCATCCCATGATGATCCTGGTAGGCAGGATGGTCTCCATAGGCAACTCTTTCTCCTCCAAAGACTACACAGTATATTGGTACAACTGAGTCTTTATTCCTTGCAGCATGTGGCAACATCCACAATCCCTGAAGCAGATACCATGGGCTTGAGGCCCCTAGCATCCCTCCTAAACTCCCTCACCCCCTGATGGGATGAGGGAAACATTCCCACTCCTCTGAGGAAGGGAAGACACACACTAACCACACCTACATAATTTGGTGGAGTGTCAGCTTTTATACCCGGGGAGAAGGGCTTGTAACCCTGCCACATAACAGAGCAGGTCTAGGTACCGACAGGCATCACACCATATAAATGTGACCTCAGTCAGTACTCTCCCCAGGTATGACACTCTAACTGCCGGTTTAGGCCTGCCACTGGATATGGCAACTCAGTAACCATCTAGACTGCAACTGCAGACTAGGCCCTGCGCAGGATTTTAACCCCAACACTGCCTGTTCCTATCAGGACTTATAGTGCTGAGGCCAGTGGAAGGCTATAGCCAGGGGCAATAGGCTACACTTCTATTGGACCTCAGGTTTTTGGATCACTGGTGACAACATATACAGATGCAGCGGCCATTATTTTAACAAATCACGCGGTGTATACCCCGGAATACCAATGTCATGGCGAGGGATTTCTTCCAACCGTTCCACCTTAAGACGTGAGTGCAGGCGAGTGCATAAAATGGCATTTTAGTGCTCTGGCTTTTAAACACCTGAAATTGACACAGTAGCACTGTACTGTACACATTACAATTCATTCATTTCATTGCATTTAATTGCACACAATCCTTGAAATTCCAAACAAAGCAACCGCGATAAGCGCGGGTGCCTGCGGCGATTGGCCGCGTTCATGCCACGTGGAGTACAACAGCGCACACGAAAACGGCGCCGTGATTTGTTAAAATAATGGCCGCTGCATCTGTACATCATTATACATTGAATAGGAGTTCTCCATCTTCAGGACCAGTACCAAACAATAAAAGGGGAACTAATAGAAGGGAGGTGGGGTTAGTAATAGAAATGGGCAAATGTTTTTGGCAGATTTGGATCCGTCAAGGATCGGCCGGTTCCTTTGGTCCGCGGATTTCAGCGGATCAGTCTCAAAAATGGAGATTCGCCTTTTGCGGATTTAAATTTAATTAAATTAATTTTTTAACACCGACAATCCACCCTCAGGATTCTGCAATCCACTGATGGATTTTAAGAATCCAATCCACGGATTAAGCAATCCACACGCGGATTATTGAATTGCGTTAACCCCGGATGGATTATTAAAATCCACCAGCGGATTGTAGCCAATGACAGTTTTGGATCAATCTGCATGGCGGATTTTACACTGCGGAAAATTTGGAAAAATCTGTGAAACGGATTTGGACTGGTTCACCCATCTCTAGTGCCCATCTCCCGGGCTCAGTACACAGCCAATAATGATATCAACTGGTTAAGAAGAGTTCATTTAAGGTATTTACAGTACATAGCCTTTCCAAGGCATTTGTGATTTGAACTGAAACATCTATACACATTTAAACAAATATAAATGTAAATGTGAGGCCTCACTAAGGAGAGGATTATACTGTACTAGTTCTTAGAATAGGATCAGTATAAGCAACCCAGGGCTCCCAAATTTTATAAAACTTTTTAAGAGAGCCTTTCAGATGTTAATGTTTCACGTCTCAAATTGTACTGACTACTTAATCGAAGAAGGATGGATGCAAATTCTTCCAGTTTTTCACAAGATAACAACAAGCTGCATGAAGCATATGTTAGAGTCAGATTTTGGCTCTGCCAATAGCACAAGTCCTGGATCTTGAGGACTGTCAACCTTGGAAATTAAATTGAAGATCCTTTTTCAATATGCAACAATTGTGGTGCAGGATCACCAATTATTCAATATCAAAGCCAACTGCTTCCATTCTTGTGAACACTCTGGTTACTCAAATGTAATGTTAACGGTGAAAAATACTTAAAATGTATGAATTGATATGTGTGAGCTGGATTCTGCTATCAATAGCTACAGATTTTAAAATGTATTAATTGGTATGTCTCCTTCAATCAATTTGCAAGATCCTAAAATTTAATTAACAATTTGGTGTGTCTGAGTTGATTAGGTGTTGTGTTTTAGAATACTTAAGGCAGGATACCTTGGCTGTGAGCCATATGGCTGTGTGTAACATCAAAGTGGAACATTTAAGTGTGTGGAGTTAATCTTGGAGTTAACATTTAAGTGTGTGGAGTTAATCTTGGAGTTAACATTTAAGTGTGTGGAGTTAATCTTGGAGTTGAAATTGGAGGTGAAGATTGAGGAAGATCTGGACACTGAACAACAACTTTAAAACTGTGTGAACTTTACTTTCCAAAAGCTGTGATTATTTGTACTCTTCCTATCCGCCAATAACTGGGAAGTCTCTCCTCCTGTATCTTACTATGCCCTTCTTATTGCATTTTCTGTTTACTGTTTCCTCACTCCTTGGTGAATGCCCCTGTTCTCTCCAACTTCCTCACTCCCCACTGCACCATTACTTATACACCTCTCTCCCAACAACCCTCAATAAAAAACACCCACACAAATCCTCTATTCCCACCCTCTACCTACTCCTTCCTGCTGCTTGGGATCTCCCCTAAGTCTGAAGCCAGACATACACACCTGATCTCACCCACGGCTCCCTGCCATCTCTTCCCCTTTTCATTTAACACTGACTAACCTTAAAACTTGCCCCACAAATCAAGCATCCCAATAGCCTGCACTCATGGCTATTGTCCCACAGTCACTTATACCATTATGTACTAATATAATATACTTATTGTGGCCAAGCACACCCATCTACAGCACTTATTCCCTCACCTGCTGTATCTGTAAGTTCCCCCTCAAACCTCTTAGATTGTAAGCTCTTCGGGGCAGGGATTTCCTTTCCCATTGTCTGGTTTTTGCTGCACTTATTGTATTTTTAAAATTCCCTGTACTGTATTCTTTGTGAAGCGCTGAGTACACTTTTGGCGCTATATAAATAAAGACATACAATACAATACTTAAACAGGACACAAATAGAGCTCTTAGCCATATCTATTCATACAGTATGTCTTGCCAATCCTGCATTTAAAATTCTGTATGTAACTCTCCTTTTGCTTCATCATCTACTCGGACTGAGATTGTAAAGCTTCAGTTGAACAAAATATATACGCAAACAGTGCGGCGATTATAGCAAAATAGTTAGATTTATCTATAGTATTCTGTATTTGCTAACATTTTGCTTGTTCTTGGCAAAATATTCTGTGATATCTGTGCCTTAAAACAAATGTCTGATCTTTAGGTTAATATCAGTTGCACCATTCCAGGTTTTGAGACTTGACGTTGTGGAATGTAATCCCTGAGGTGGTCCCTACTTTTGTATTATGTTATTTATATACATATAAACATATCTAAGTGAAATAAACTTTTCTGTACAATATGATCTGTACTTACAGAGAAAAGAATACTTGAATTAACTATTTATTTAATACATTAGTATGATTACTTTCTAATTAAGATCTGTAAGCATATAAGTAGCCAATAATGGTGATTCCAGGTTATGATTTTTAATACTAGTTCATATTTTTCGTACCTTGGAGAGTGTTATTGACCTCAATGTCCTGATCTCCATCTTCTTGGGATACATACAGTTCTTTCAGTTCTTGTTCTGCTCTCTCTGCTTCTTGCTTTCTGGTGCTCACTTGATCTCCTCCATCAACGATTTGAAGGGTGTCGGCAATTACATCAGCCAATTCGTCCAGCTCTTTTGGGTTAAGATTGTCAATGTTCAGTTTGTGTTTGCCCAGCTCCTTCACAACATTCTGAATAAATGTTTCTTTAAAAAAAAGAAAACAAATCCAGACATGAATTTCTTTAAACGAGACCTGTTCTTTGTGTAAGGTGATAGGGATGCCCTATGCAACTTTGCTAAGACCTGTCTTTCCTCTTGTGGAAAGGAAAGGGGAGCGCAACTTTTTCGATGGTGAACATGTGGAATAAAAAATGATACAATAGTGCAACACAGTCTCTGTAAGAATTACTTCAAACTCAGTTGATCTCTATAAATTCAGAACTCACATTCTTTCATAAGTAAACGAGCATTTCACCCAAACTGATGTGGGTAATGTGAAAATTCGATCAGGTTCTCTTTCTCTCTCTCTCAGGGTTCTTGGGGATACTTTGATTCTCTCAGATTTCCAAGGTATCAGCCACATATATGGGAAAATGGAAAGCCAGACATAGTGTGTACCGTACAAAATATAAACACTATACGTGTGTATGCTTACATCAATAAAACTTGTACCAGACACATAGGAAAAGCGAGTTCTGAATTTATAGAGATCAACTGACTTTGAAGTAATTCTTACAGAGACTGTGTTGCACTATTGTATCATTTTTTATTTCACATATTCACCATCGAACAAGTTGCGCTCCCCTTTCCTTTCCACAAGTTCCAGCAAGAGGGATTCCTGTGGACCATCCTTCTAAGGGTTTAGAGCAGCATTTATTTGTATTTCACATAGTGCACTTATTGGCGCTTATCTACACAATATTGGTTTATTTGGTTTATTTATCACTGTTTAAGTCACTTTATACTTATCACTTTATTATCTCCTTTGAGCGCTGTTAGAGGTTTTCTCACTGTCTTTCCTCTGTCAGTCTACAGCTAACACTCTGATCCACGCCCTCATTCTCTCCTGTCTTGATCACTGCAACCGTTTGATATCTGGACTTCCTACCTAATTCTATGCCTTCTGTGAGATCTGCCTCTCTCCTCCTTAGACTTTGTCCATTTGTCCATAGTGGGACGCGCTAGCTTCCGCGCTCCTCCTCCTCCCAGGCATCGTGCTTGCGAAACAATCTTGTTTGTATTGCGAATCGCCGCTCTCCCTGTAGCGCATGTGCACGTGCTAGTGCGCGCGCACTATGCACTACTACATTTCTATCCTAGTGTTTGTTTCGGCGTGAGCTACGTAGCTCGCGCCGTAGCCTGCACTATGGACGAAGCCTTAGATACCTTTGCGGACTTCCCTTTAAACCCTTAGATACGGATTTAGGAGGAAATCTCTATTCAACACCCACCTGAAAAGTCACCTTTGAAAAGAATCATCTCCAAAGTGAACAAATACTCTATACTCTAAACCAAGAGTGTGCAAAGTTTTCTCCCTGCACCCCCCTGCCTGCTCTCCTCCCATGCTGTCATCCCGCTCCCCTCACCTCCCCCCCCCCCATGGCAACGCGATGTCATGTGACCCCGCTGCGTCATTTGATGCCGAGTTACCATGGCGATGAATCGCCGAAGACCAGGTAGGAGAAGTTACAGAGGCCTCGCGCCGCCCCCGGCACTTTATTTAAATGCCTTGGGGGAGAGCGTGGGGCCTCTGTAACCGCGGCGTGCCCACGCCAACCCCCTGTTTGCTCATCCCTGCTCTAACCAAATTCTAATTTGCATGTCCATGTGCTTCTTTTGTCTCAGTATGTTTCACAATACACCAATTAGATGGTAAGCGCTTTGGGGTAGAGCACTTATTTGTATTATTCTTCCCTGTCATATGCCTTGTATAATATCTATATAATGTGTTGCATACACTGGCTGTGCTATATATATTATTGTTATAAAATATTGTTGTAGCTTACATCACAACATAGATGGCAAGATGCTAATTCAATTAAAGGAGCGACAAGAGAAAAATGCAAATACTAAGCAAATCCCAATCACATCCCACTAGTTTTAAAATGCACATAAACTGCAATGTGGTGAAAATGTGTGAGTGCTTATATCTGCCTTGTTTATTATGGATAAAATCCCATATCTAGTAAGCGGTGATATTCCAGAAGACCTCCTCCTGCGCAAGGCTGAAAATAATGGCCGTTTAAGTAAATAGGCTGTATGTTGTATAGCACAACTTAGCAGGTATGGCCCAAAATGTTAACCACAATAAAGGCTTTTCTGATATTAAAATACCTGTATCTGCATTCGTCGTACTAATCGCAGAGAAACAGTTGACATTTTATCAGGCGTTTTAATTAAGACTTAAAGAAAAAAAAAGGGGGAGACCTCTCCGGTAAAATACATTGTATTTTGAAAGCTACGAGGTGATGATATGCACAGTGGAGCCACCTATGCTGAAGCAGAGATATCCTGAAAACCTGACCCGTTGGTGGCCTTTGAGGACTGGATTCGTGAACCCCTGGCCAAGGCTGATGCTTCACAAAACTAAAGAGCAGGAAATGATGAAGGTGAACTAAACTCTGCTAGCTCTCCTCAGCTTAAGAACTCCTCTGAGCAATACAAACTCAAGTCTCCTGCTTTAAAGATACTCCCGTCTGCTGGTCTTTCACTATAGATTTGAAATACATAACAAAAGAAAAATGTCAAGAACAGAGAAAGACAATGATATATTCAGATGGAAAGTGGTGTACTTCTCTTTTCTATTCAAACTTGGCAGGTATATACTGTGCAATACAAAGTAAATATGAATTACCATCCACTGCATTCAGAGGGTCCTTTGGATCTTCATGGCGGGAACTGGATTTATAAATCAGTGCTCCAACACTTGGCCTTGACAGCACTCTAGCTCTTGGTCTCTGAAGAAAAGGCTTCATGTTGAAACCATCACCTTCCTTGTCTTCAGGTAGCACTCCGTCAGTCTGACTAAGCTGGGGGGTAAGGTACCTGTTTGAAGCCACTTTACTCCTTCCAATTGGACTTAGATTGTCTGAATTGTGTGCTACCACCTTTTGTGCAAGGTAAGCTTGTAATGCTGCCAGTAAGGATTTCTTCTGAGTATCTGTTGCTGACTCCTTGGGAAGTTTTTCTGGTAACGGCTGATTTAAAGTCTTTGAAGGGAGATTCTCAGGAACGATCTGATGGGATACTGCAGCAAACGGCCGAGCGGGTGTTTTCCCTTGGGATTTCTGAAACATGTAGTCAATGAGGCGATCTGATTTGATATGATCGTTCTAGAGAAACAAAAGAAAAACTTCATGAGCAACATGTCACATTTCAGGTTTCTAAGGCCAAACAAAGATATTAGACTGACTTGCACTGCAATACAATTTCCAAATGTCAACTGGTGATGTTGCACATATTGCTTGGAATACTTTGGAGATGTCTAAGGAAAAATGAATTTATGCAAAAAGCTATCTGATCTCCTGAGTGGAAAAAACAATTAAAATAGCAATCACTTAAAAATTAGAAAAGAATTTGTTTATGCAGCTTTTACAGTCAAATGTATGTGATGCTAATCAGCATTTTACTTAAAATAATATCATTAGGACTTTTTTCACAGGTACCTGAATAAAAATTCATAATAGAAAAAGAACCTCCTACAATGAGAGAAGGTCAGAAGGACCTGTCACATGGACAACATCTTCAAAATGAAGAGTGTCTACCTAATTTCACACATTTCCTGTGTTCTTGTTGCAGTTGCAGATATGTGGTAAGAGAAACACGAAGACTACCCGCTATAGTCTACCTTCAGTGACTGATAGTCGGTGATACGAGCAGGTGCACTACCGAAAACCGAAAGCTAAGCTACTCTATGAGGATCAACATGAAGATCCTGAATGTGTGAGTACCCCAACAGAGGAGCGGGGGGGGGGGTGGGGGCAACGACATGGAGATCCCTATAGCATGCCCTCAGTGCTCACAATGGGTGAATATGTGGTTAATACCGTGTCTGAATGAGCGTGGCAGTACCTACTAAAGTGGCCCAGGCTAGATCGTAGAAGTCCAGAGGTGTTGAAGCCGTAAAAAATGTCCCAATACAATGATGTGGATAATTGTATTTCCCACATATTCATTCATTGTGAGCATTGAGTGCATGCTATAGGGACCTCCCTGCTATGCGGTGGAGGGTTTTTAGTCACCTTTTTACCCACCATAACCTAAATAATATATATGTCAGCTAGCATCTTTTCACCTATATACAGGTGGCATATTCATTTTGCTATTTGACGTTATTCATGTGTCATTAGCTTCATAGGGAGAGATATCTGTTGGACTATATGCCTCTTTCCTTTGATTGGCTTAGATACTGAGGCACACGTCTAGTCATTGGTAACAGCATTTCACATCAACTCCAGCTCCACGCCTATATGGTGATCGTATAGCGACAAATTATGCGGCTATAAAATACGTCCTCGTCTTTTATCTGTGCCCGAGAGTTAAAACAACTTGCTCCTATTATTTTTAAGACTGTTAAAATCCAGTTCAAGTACTGGGGAATATATTAGTGCATGGAATGACCAATACGATATTCATCATTTCCGTTTTAGATAAATCACCTTACACTATATACTTACGTTAAGCTTCTATACCTTCATCTACTCTGGGGTCATTAGCTTACTAAGCTGGGTTTAAGGAGTAGGATCATATATATTTGGCATCCAACTGCTTGAGGCACATACAGTATAACCACAACTTTTTAAAACTGACTTTTGAACAGGAATTGGTACATGTCATCAGGGAATGGTCGTGGACATAATTACCATATCCCTCTATACAACATTATTTTATTATGTTTTTTTTTAATTAAAATTATTTTAATCGTATCATCATTTCAACATTGGCAACACGAGTGCAGTCATTGGGGTTCCTTTTTGTTTGTTTTAGTAATATATGTAACCCCTGATGAAGTCGCATTTACTCAGCGATGAAACGCGTAGGGTCATGTTCAAGGACATAAGAACTCTGGTATTAACCTGTCTGGTATCACCATCACAATCTAAGTACACCGGTTTAACAACCAGCAGCGGAATTCTAACCGGCATTGGTAGCGGTATCGCGAGAGCTGTGCCTACGGAGGGAACACAGTGTGGACGCGCACTCCCGGCGCGTGTCCAGCATCAGAAGCGAATGCGCACCTGCACTCCTCCACACACTGCTTTGGCGTCATAACCAACGGAGCTATGGTGATATCCGACGAGAGCTATACCTTTATCCTTAATGCTTGTTTTATCTTCTATTCTGTGAGTGGCCGTAAATCACGAGTCATGCGGTACTTTTATTAAATTACCTTACTATATTACACCGTGGAGGTTTTCTGTCGCCTTTTTCACCCACCATAACTTTAATATATATATATACATTTTTATTTGGACTAACAATAATTTCTGTCATAGGATAAGCTTTCGAGAGTTGTCCTCTCTTCCTCAGGTCATCAATACTGGTTTACAAAGGAATCTGTGGCTAAATCAGAGGTTTGGAAAGCAGAAAAACAGAGATTTAGATAAGGTAGGTGAGAAAGGGATGTTTGAAGAAGGTGACACATAATGGGTAGTAACCGCAATGGTGATGAAAGGGTTAACCCCTTCCACTACCCACTCGGTAGGCCTAACCACGCACCTTGGGGAAACTACCCCCACCCCCTCTACCCATTGATTGTGACTCTGGTAAACCCTGTCCCCAATATGGGCATGGATTTCCACAATGACAATGAATGACAATGAATGGGCAAGCTAAACAAAAACACACGACAAAAAATACAGTATATTCCAGTGAAATGAAATCAAACATTTGCCTAAAAATTAATTGCTTGTCACTGTGCTTATCTATACTCAGAAAGGGGCATAGATAAATACACAAATAAAATACAATCAATGTGTTTCTTACCTTGGCTGTATTCACTCGTCCTACTCTGGCACCATCTCTTGACCTACAACGCAGTGCTCCTCAACAGCCGATGCGCAGAAGTCCACGATCATCTGTTGATTGAAGAGACGTCTCCGGTAAGTTCTTTCCTTCTTTCTTTTCTTCTGTCTTCTATGTTGTACAATCCAAAAGGGTCTGGAGATGTTGTCCCATCGTCTTCTTGGCCTCAAATGAGACGGGAAAGGCCTTTTATAAGGCCTGTGATGTCACATTTGAGTGTCAAATGGTACACCCCCATTCCAATTGGTTGGTGTACCATGTCACAGGTTCCATTTTTTTTAAAGATGTGACGTCATCAAAAAGGGCAGGAAGCCTGCCACGAGGAATGAGGCGGATGGTGATGAAGACGAGGGCGGCCTTCATCCTGGCAGGGGTAAGTACAACTTTCACTTAATGTTGTATTTTCATCGGGCAAATGCATATTATTAAGATCTGGATAATAGGAGTTTTTCCAATCACAGTGTGTGTTGGGGTTGTGGGGTGGGTGAGAGGGCGTGTTGTATTTATTTTTATTGTATTGCACTGTAATGGTTTTTTGAATGGGAAAAATCACTATTGGTCATCTTTGGCTAATAGCACTTTTACCCATTCCGGTGTAGTGTCGTTGGTACAGGGGGTGGGTGAAGATGGTAGTTGCCCCGGAATGGTGTTTTGGGCCATGCGGGAAGGTAGCGCGAGGGGTTAATCCCTTCATTACCTTAGCGGTTGTAACCGCTAAGGTAATGAAGGGGTTAATTTCGACTGCCAACCTCCCGCAAGGCCTAAACACCAACCCTGGGGCAACTACAAGCTTCACCCACCCCCTGTACCAACGACAAAGCAGTGCCTGCTATTTAACCCTTTCATTACCTTACTGGTTAGCCGCTAAGGTAATGAATCTGGGTGCAATTTTATTTGTATTGCATAGGATTGAATCTGGGGGTCTCCAGAGCTGAAATAAATATGCGGGTCAGACCCGGAGACCCCCAGATAAAATCCTATGCAGTAAATCATGCATATCGCTAATCTGATCTCACACCCTTTGGGTTGCGAGAAAAGAATGCAAGTTTTTATAGTACGATATGCATATCGGAGTTTAGTGAACAGCAGTTGCTGGCAAAAATGCGACTTTGGGCATTTGTTCAGCTACCGCACCTCTTGTTATAGCCAGAACGTTACAGCTTGTTAAAAAGCCATTTTAGTGCGATATTGCCCTGTTATCGAAGCTTTGTGAATAGCTACACATGAAATATCGCTCTAAAAGGGCACTTATAGTGCATTAATGCACTTATCGAAGTTTAGTGAATAAGCCCCTAAATGTCAGGATAATTCAGACACTTCAGACAACTCAAAGAAGTAGATTGAGATATGTACCCTGGGTTTTACCCAGAGAAACGGGAAAATGAATGAATGGGCAGAAGCAAAGAAAAGTATGTGGCATCATCACAAAGGTGAATAAATTAAAGTGGCAGTGGCCCAGAATTACCGTATGACAAGAAGAAAATATCATTGTTGGACAAAGATGGTAATCAAGTGGAATCTAAGGGGTATCAAAAGATCCAAAATCATGACAGATGGGAGAATGAAATAAGCAAATATGTTGGAGCAACATGGAGAAGAGAGGCTTCCAACCGCAGTACCTTAAAGATCATTGTGAAGGTCTTCATTCAGGCGTGGATCGACAAGGGCTGAAGATGATTATGAAGCACAAACTGTTCTCAAGGTGACTTTCTAACATCAAAAGGGTCTTGGGCTGGCTATAAATATATAATACTGAATTTAACCTTTAGGATGGTTTTACTGAGTAGTAAGTTTGAGCAAAGATCAATAATACATGAACGGGAGAGATGAGGATGACATTATACTAAAAAGCTAAAATGATGCCCAAGTGACATAAGCTAACAAGTGCTCATTGATCGAGTAAATCTTTTAGGTATTTATTTATTTTTTCTTTAAAAAATTGACCCACACAATGTCACCTAGAGAATATGATGTTTTTTAAGCAGTTTTGAGCTGCCTAATCAATATATCTGTATGGAGCCTATACACAAAGTAAAATTAGAAGCATGTGTGCAAAAAGTAATACTGTAGGTTTTAAAATAATGAGCATTCAAGCTCAACAAATGACGATGGTATACATAATAATTACCAATGCTAAAGTAAAGCTTAAAACAGAAAACACCACTTTTTGAGTTATTGAGCAAGAAATGTCACGATCTCAAGATACAATTCCAAGTCTCTCTGAGATTTTCTGAGTTGAAGTGTTTAGAGTGAACAAAACAAATGTGGGTAGCTACATTGGATAGAAGGTAAACATTAGTAAGGTAAATATTGGGGCTTAGAGTATTCTCACTTAAAACCAAAGCTGAATTTGGGGTACACAATTTAAGCAAGGGTACAAACTTATATAGCTTCAGCAGGTGTGTAAGAACAGTGTCATAACAGGTACTTACTGTAGATATTAGGCTACCCTCTCATCAGAGAGCACGGCAGAATGGTAACAAATATTGTTGTCGGTTAGTAAATCCGATTCCACTTATATTTCAAATACAAAATGTAGTTTGTAAGTATAATTGGAAATCTGGGTTGCTGAATTACTGTTTTTCTTGAATTGATTATGCTGAAAATGACTGTGTATATGCAGATCCGGTTCTACCATAAAGCCAGGCAGAATTTTGGGGACGACAGATTTCTAAGGCTGCGGTCCCAGTCACCGCCACAGCGCACGGCTCGGCGTGCGCTGTGCTATCAAGCCCCGCCCCCCCAGTCCTGCCTTGTCGCGCACCTTTCCCCAATGGTGCGCGACAGGTTTTCAGGGAGGCAGGAGAATTTGACCTCGACATCAGCGACGGGGGCGTGGCCACGCCCCCGCCAGCGGTTCAGCCAATAAGGGCGAACCAGCCGCGGGACGTCATGGCCACGCCCCTGCAAACCCACAGCCACGCCCCCTCCCGTCGCAAATCTTCTCTCTCCCCCCAGACCGCAGATCGCGGTGTAGCGCTGGGCATGCGCCGCCCCCCCCCCGCCGGGCGCGCGTGCCACAGTGAAGACTGGGGACTCAGCCTAACTGCAGGGGGCTTTTCCAGAGCAGGGAGAGAGCAGGACAGTTTCCCCAAACCTTATTGGCTGCATTACCCAGCGGCAGCCAGTCAGGGAGAGGTGTAACGAGCCTAGGGACGGGGGAGGAGGAAAAAGCATGGACCAGAGAGAGGTGAGAGGGTGTGTGTGTCATTGTGTGTGTGTGTGTTCTACTCTGCCCTGGTGTGTGTGTGTTGTCTGTGTCTGTCCTGTGCGTGTATTTTTGTGTGTCAGGGGGAGAGACAATGACAAGAGGGGGGGTAGGGGGTGACAGAGAGGGGGAGGGAATGACAGAAAGAGATAGGGTAAAATAACAGAGAGAGGGGGGAGAGTGATAGAGACAGAGGAGAGAGAGAATGAGGGAGGGGCAGAGAGAATGAGGGAGGGGGAGAGAATCAGAGAGAGAGAGAGGGAGGGAGAGAGAAGGGGAGAGACAGGGAGAGAGGAGGGAACGAGAGGGACACTGAGGAGTGGTAGAGTGACAGGAAGAGGGGATGAGAATGAGGGAGAGACAGGAAAAAGAAAGTATAAGGAAAAGAGGGGGGATAGAGCATGAGAGAGAAAGGGGGGAGAGTGACAGGGAGAGAGGGGGGAACAAGAATGAAAGAGGGGGGGGGAGAATGGCAGAGAGGGCAATGGGGAGAATGACAGAGAGAGGGAGGAGGAGAATGACAGAAAGGGGAGAGAGAATGAGGGAGAGAAAATGAGAGAGAGGGGGGAGGGAGAGAGAAGGGGAGAGTTACAGGGAGAGAGGGGGAACAAGAATGACAAGGAGAGGGGGATGACGAAAATAACGGAGATATGGGGATAAGAATAACAGAGGGTGTGGAGTATCTATGAATGTTAGAAAAAATCTATTAGGTATAACATTTTAATTTTTCAATTAGAAAAAAAATCGGAAAGTGAATTGTGTGTGTGTGTGTGTGTGTGTGTGTGTGTGTGTTTGTGTGTGTGTGTGGTGGGGAGGGGCGGCAAGCTGAATACCATTGCACAGGCCATGTGCATATGAATCAGATGCAGTGGTGCAGTGGCTTCAGTGGAGAGAAATTTCTGTGTTCTTTATTTTAAACTGATCACTTCACAGATACCCCAGAGACCTTAAATGCTCAACCGCTAGACCAACCCCACATATGCTACCACTGCAGACTTTTGGAATACTATTGAATATCAGAACAGCTATGTATTAATAATGACTGCAACTAATATTGGAATTGCAAAACTGCCACTCCTTTATTAGTGTAGCCCCTTTTCCCTGTAACTAAAGGAACTACCGGTACTGTCGTTACCTGTTTGGCTACCAGAAGGCCTGAGCCATCACCACTGGGAGCCTGGGGTGATCTCTTGTTTGCCTCTGTGCAGCGCCTCCACCTGCGAGGGATACCAGTGTAGCAGGATAAGCCTCTCACAGGAACAATACTAATAGTTATCACACACACACACTGGTATATAATAACGGGTTTTACTGAACATACTGTAGAATATGCAACCTGCACCCCACAGTATATAGCACACACAACCCAATACATCAAGTGAGTGTCCCCAAAGTACATAGCGTGCTTGGCACCAATATTCCTGATGTCCTTTCCAAAATGTCAGGGCCCACCCAAAAGTTTATGGAGTAGCGCTACCCCTGATGACTGTTGGCACTCCAGTATCCGGGTACACCATATAACACAAGGACTAGCCGCTAAGGTAATGAATCTGTTTTAATAGAAATGTAATTACTCGTGTAGATGAGCAGGGGTCTCCGGAGCAGAACTGCATTGATTTGGGTTCCGGGGACCCCTTGCTTCCCGAGATACAGGCCCTGTTATGAGGTGCCGGTATCTCCTATGCATTTTATTCCCACGGTCACGTGACGCGAGACATTTAAATGAATCGGAGATACTGGCACCCCATAATGGGGCCTGTAGATCGGGAAGCAAGGGGTCCCCGGACCTCAAACCAATGCAGTTCTGCTCCGGAGACCCCCTGCTCATCTACACTAGTAAAAAAATGATATTAAAATATTTAGATCGTTGGCGAGATATGCGCAGGGAGGCGCAGCTCTATCTCGCTCTGCAGCTGAAGCAAAATCGCCGGGTGAGCCCTTTTTGAGAGCGGCGATCACCACGTTGCCGGCTAATCGCTAGTTTTGAGAATTTTGCAATGACAGGTAATCGAGGTTTTCTGAATACCGTGATAGCAACGCTCACAAAAACAGGCGGCGTAAACGGCCCGCCGATTTTTTTTATGAAGGCTTATAGAAGTGATGTGTGTGTGTGTGTATATATATGTTTTATAACAAGACAAACTGCCGCAACAGACTAAGCAAATAATGAGTACTTAAATTAGTAATATAATAACCACCAACGGTGCTAGGGACTAGAAGTAATATAACAATGAAAAGAAAAAGAAGAGCGTCCCAACTCAGCACTCAAGTATACAAAACAAGAACAAATATCAAAGAAAAATATGATTTATTAAACGGCACAAATAATCAAACATAAAATACAAAAAATATTAAAACAAACCCTGACATCCTCCTGTGATAGAATATGTATCAGACAGGGGACATCAACTATGAAGATACTGATGGACCCCTAATAACCAAGGCAAGGGGAAAAAGCCTATAAGCACAAAATATATGTAGAACAAGGGGTTAACAATAACCCCTTGAACCTAAAAGGCCGGCCTCACCCCTAGTTCATATAAAACCACACAGCAAGCATAAATAACACATGCACCAAATTGCCTAATACATGCTGATGTCAAATACATATGTTATCTACATAAACCGTAAATGCAGTTGGTATAATCAAGGCAAACCAGGCACAGTACCAAAAAGAGACTGTTAGTATGGGATCAACAATGGTTCACAGTTCACATCAGTTACCATAGTCCATGAGACCCTCCACGCCACACTGTGATAGTAAAATGTCCAAAGGGTAAAGATCTTCCAATTAAGGGGTCCATCCGCAGGGGAGTCAGGGAAAAACAGCAAGGCCCCGCTTCTCGGTGCTCTGCTTTTCGGCGATCCGCCGATACGGCGGTACCGAGAAGGGGGCGCAGAACGGGCCGGTCCGTGGTCGCGCATGCGCAGAATGGAGGATTTTGACCATTTTGCGCATGCGTAGAGCGGCGCATAACGAAAATCGGTGGTTTCGCTTTCCGCCGATTTTCTCTTTGCGGCGGGTCCTTAGAACGGAACCCGCTGCATGACTGGGGCCCTGCTGTATGGAGAGAGAGAGAGAATCCACTCCAGCAGGAGCAGACACAAGACAGCACTCAAAGGTAGGTAAGAAAATGTTTGTGCTATGTTTATTTTTGAATACAAGTTTTCTTACTTACCTTTGAGTGCTGTCTTGTATCTGCTCCTGCTGGAGTGGATTACTTTTCTCTTACTATTGGTATAGGACATGCACCGCAAACTGTTTATGGTATTGGGAGTGCCGGCTGCCCAATTTTTATTTTATTTATTTATATATATATATATAGTATCTCCCAATAGTAAACACATTATACTGTATTTGCTCTATTATAGGGCGACCCTGAATATAAGTCGACCCCTCATTTCAGTAGTACAGTAGCTGTAAAGAAAAAAGTTTACACAAAAGCATACATACATATATATATATGTAATGAAATGAAATGAGGGGTCGACTTATATTCAGGGTCGCCCTATAATAGAGCAAATACAGTATAATGTGTTTACTATTGGGAGATACTTGAACAAGAAAAAGTATTGACCATGTTGACAAATTGTCTTTTAGTATCATTGCATCAAGCTGTTTAGCATTAGCGTTGGTGACCCACTCCACTGGCTGTGCGCCATAAACCTCTATTTTTGTGACATTAGCGTGCAGTTTAGGGTTTGGTTAAAAAAAAGGAAGTTAATGAAAAGTTATCAAACATATTTTATATAGAATGCCTGAAATTATCTGTCTGACGCGGTCATTTGCCCCTTTTTGTTAGCATCAAAACACGCCGCCAAGTCTGTCTTGGCAAAAACTCCATAGATTGTAAGCTTTTCGGGGCAGGGACTCTTTTTTCTGAATGTTACTTTTATGTCTCAAGAGCTTATTCCCATTATGTGTTATGTGTCACGTTTATTACTGCTGTGAAGTGCTATGTACATAGATGGTGCTCTATAAATAGATATAGATACATGCATACAAATGATTTGTTTGAAACAGATGACTTGATTAACACTTCTTTTCTCTCACATTTAACAGATTTACAAGCAAATTAAAGATATCTGCATTGGATTTTGGTGGAGATTCACATAAATCCCTACATAAATTCACATCAATCCCTACAGATGTCTGTAAAATTCCAATGGGTGTTTGAGGCCAGGTATGATTGATTAAATATAGTAGAACAAAACAGTAGTTACAGTATTTGCTTATAACAATCACTCTTGTGACCTTTGCAATAAACTAAGATGACTTCATAATATGACCAGGTTTGCACTGAACAACTCTAAAAACAGCAATTATACAAATAATGACATTTACCTCTCTTATTACTGTATGAAAGGCAAAGTGTTTCCCAGATAACAGGGCAGAGGCACACATTGTATGAACATTGGTAGAACAGCATAAATCAAACTCTTCAAAGGAATATCATTCTCTGTTACGTGGATTCTGTAATTCGGTAGAGCTACAAAAATGGGTCAGTCTGCTACACCATAGTGTTCTATAGCTTAGATTGTAACTAGATAATACACTGTTTTATATGCAAAAGTGAGGGACTATTATAAGTATAAAGTCACTATAGACATTTTAAAGTTAGTACTGAAACTAGTAAAACCACAAGTGTTTTCTTTTTCTCCCCAGTTTTGTACCAGTGTATAAGATGTTCAGTTGTTATTGTGGCTACAAGCCTTGTAATGCTTTATGTATTCATTATTACCATTACAGGAGGCTTCTCGGTCTTTGTCCTCGGATAGAAGCTGGGGGTTGCTGATTGTGGCAGGATTCCAATATATTGAAGGTATTGATTAAATGATTTGGCAAAGTTCTTATTCTTCTCCGGTTCATAATTTCTATCGTTTTCAGGATTCAGCTTTGAAACTCTGGAAATAAATACACCAAAGGATGATAAATCAACACAAGCTAACTGTATGCGGTTTTCAATGACATTTCACATTTATAAATATATATGAATGCTTTAAATTCATGAAGGCTTTCATTACATGAGCAATTCTTGATAAGACGCAATGTGCCAGATGTGCCATACTTAAACAAAAATATGTTAAACATAGGTGGAGATTGCAAAACAGAACAAAGCATACAGTACAATCAGCGCTACAAACGAAACAGTGCCCTCTTAACTGATGGTGATACCAAATGATTAGATATAAACCCGCGGTGTCTTAAGGGGAAGACAATGGTTGCAGCCTAAAAAAAACTGCACCCAACCCCAAAACAGTCACTTTGTATAGATGGTTCTTTTGGGTGCACTGTGTCAGTCCAGAGGTTATATGGAAAAGAGAAGAAAAAGAGGGACACACAAATAGTGTAATAAATATAAACAATTGGATTTCTTCTTGTAGTTCTTTCGGACTCACACTTGTGGAGAGAGAGATACAGTACACTGAAGTACAACAGTTGTTATCACTTATAAACAGCCATTTAAAAGAAACCTTTAATGAGTGGCAATGGGGATTGCACTTCGCTGGATATACCACATGAAGTGTTTATTTTTTTTTTTTTTAAATGTCAGTTTAAAGCAGAGTTGTGAAATTGATAAATAAAATATTATCCATGTATGTATATTTTTATTTATGCAGTGCCCACAGTGTGCAAAAGAGGCAAGTTAATACAGGGAATTATAATATAATAAGTGTATGTAACAAAACCAGACAATAGGAAAGGAAATCCCTGCCCCGGAGAGCTTACACTATAAGTGGTATGTAGAGGGACTTAGGGCCGTTCTATACAGCATGCGGCCGTGCGGCCACGCGTTCCTATGCGAACGCGCGTGCACGTGCCACATGCTTTCCGTGTATATAGAGCCGGGAGCTGCAGGAAAGTGTATATGTGTGTATGTGTGTATATGTGTGTGTGTATGTTTGTGTGTATGTGTGTGTGTGTGTATGTGTGTGTATATGTGAGTGAAATTAAGTCTTAAGTTTAATATTTTTTTTATTTGTGCAATTATTTACCCCCCCACACACACACACATCCATACAAACACACATCCACGCATCCACGCATACACACATACACACTAATACATATATTTGAGCGCAGGCAGCGGCGCAAAAAGATAAATTTCTTCATCTTCGCCGCTGTCTGTCAGCTCCTCTCTCCCTGCCGTGCGCGCGCGGCCCTCGTATAGAAAGGCTGACTAACGTAGCGCGCGCACGGCACTATAGAACGTGCCTAAGGCTGCACTTATAGTGCCAGCAACGGCGACAGCGATGCGACGTTGCATCCAAACAAATGCATCGCCACCATGGTGTGCGCTTATAGTAAGTGCGATGCGACGGCGCGTGACCGCTTGGTTTGCGAACGCTGGAAGTCATCTCAATTTGATTTTTCCAGTGACCGCAGCCTGAAGTCACTGTCGCCAACGCGTCGCCGGCACATAAACATAGCCTTACAGAGACAGCAGGTGATGGAGTACAATAAGTGCAGTAGATGGCGGTGCTTGGCCGCAATGGTTGGTGGCAGGAACTGTGGGTGTAGGACAGTAGCCATAAGTCTATGCTATTGAAATCCTTCATTTAAGAGGCAAGCTTTAAGGTTTGACTTAAAGGTGTGTAAAGTGGTACCAGGTGTGAGGGGGTTCCACAGGAAATTGGCAGTGAGAGAAAAAGGTTTCACGCAAGAGGGAGCAGTAGAGGCAAAAGGGGTGGAAAAGGAACTGTTATGGGAAGAGCACAGGAGATGTGCAGTGCTATAATGAGAGATATAAGCTGATATATAGGAGCAGATGAGTGGAGCATTGAAGATAAGGAGGACAACTTCGTAAGTAATCGGAAACTTGATGGAAAGCCAGGAGAGGGATTTAAGGAGGAGATGAGCAGGGACTGTTCTGGGCAAAGTAAAATTATTCTAGCAGCAGAACTTTGGATACATTGCAAATTAGAAAGAGGTCTGTTAGCAGAATATTTAAATAATCCTGGCAGAAATAGATGAGGAACACAGTTTTAGACATTTCAAATTTAAGGCAGCAAAGCACTATCCACAAGGATATAGCCAAGAGACAATCAGAGACTTGGGGCTGCATTGCAGGTATGAGGTTAGGAGTGGATAGATATATCTGCATAGAAATTATACATAAAGCCTAAATACAAAAGAGTTGATGAGGGAGGGAGAGGGAGAGAGAGAGGAGAGAGAGAGAAGGAGAGAGACAGGGAGAGAGAGAGGAGAGAGAGGGAGGGAGAGAGGGAGAGAGAGAGGGAGAGAGAGAGGGAGGGAGGGAGAGGGAGGGAGGAAGAGGGAGGGAGATGGAGGGGAATAGAGAGAGAGAGAGAGGGGAAGAGAGAGGGGGAAGAGAGAGAGAGGGGGAAGAGAGAGAGATGGGAAGAGAGAGAGAGAGGAAGAGAGAGGGAGAGGGAGGGGAAGAGAGGGAGAGGGAGAGAGGGAGAGTCCCAGAAAAGAGCTCTAAGGAATACCAATAGACAGATGAACAGCAGACGAAGACATGCTAGAAACAAAGACAAAAAATGTGTGATTGTAAAGCTTTAGAACAGACCTGCACAACTTGGAAAGCGAGAAGGGCCGAACTTCTCCAAGGAAAAAAATTTGGGCCGCATAGGTAAAATCATCATCATCATCATCATCATCATCATCATCATCATCATCATCATCATCATCTCTCCTCCAGCACCTCTCATCATCATCCTCATATATCTCCCCCAGCACCCCTCATCATCATCTTCATATCTCCCCCAGAACCCCTCACTATCAACCTTTGCTATACTCCCCATCTATCTCTCATACGCCCATCTCTCCCCCTCACCCACACATAATACTCCCTCTCCACATCAAACACACAATACCCCCCTGCACACCACACACAACCCACCCCCCCTGCACTTCACATCACTCTCCCCCCCTGCACCTCACATCACTCTCCCCCCCTGCACCTCACATCATTCTCCCCCCTTGCACCTCCAATCACCACACCTACACCTCCAATCACCCCCCTACACCTCAAATCACCCCTGCACCTCCAATCACCCTCCCCTGCACCTGCAATCACCCTCCCCTGCACCTCCAATCACCCCCCCTGCACCTCACATCACCCCCCCTGCACATCACTTCCCCTGCACATCACCCCCCCTTCACATCACCTCCCCCTTCACATCACCCCCCCTTCACATCACCTCCCCTGCACATGACACCCCCATTCACATCACCCCCCTTCACATCACCCCCCTTCACATCACCCCCCCCTGCATATCACCTCCTCTGCACATCACCTCCCCTGCACATCACCTCCCCTGCACATCACCCCCCCATTCACATCACCCCCCCATTCACATCATCCCCCCCATTCACATCACCTCCCCATTCACATCACCTCCCCATTCACATCACCCCCCCATTCACATCACCCCCTTCACATCACCCCCCCCCCCTGCAGCTCACTCCCCTGCACCTCACCTCAATGCACCTCACATCACCCCCCTGCACATATCCACGTTGGGAGCAGGGGGGGGGGAGCGGCCGCAGAAGAGCTCAGCTGGCTGTTACTTCCCCCTCCGTCCCACGTTGGGAGCAGGGGGGGGAGCGGCCGCAGAAGAGCTCAGCTGGCTGTTACTTCCCGCTCCGTCCCACGTTGGGAGCAGGGGGGGGAGCGGCCACAGAAGAGCTCAGCTGGCTGTTACTTCCCCCTCCATCCACGTGGGGAGCAGGGGGGGGGGAGCGGCCGCAGAAGAGCTCAGCTGGCTGTTACTACCCCCTCCATCCATGTGGGGAGCAGGGGGGGGGAGCGGCCGCAGAAGAGCTCAGCTGGCTGTTACTTCCCCCTCCGTCCCACGTTGCGAGCGGGGGGGAGGGAGCGGGGAGGCGGGGGGAGGGGAACATGCGCATGTGCGCCGGGACCGCAGGAAATCGCCGCCATTTTTTTTTACTTTTTTTTTTATTATTTATTTAATTAACCGGCGCCCGGCCGGACTCATCGCGGGCCGCACAGAGAGGCCAGGCGGGCCGCATGCGGCCCGCGGGCCATATGTTGTGCAGGCCTGTTATAGTGGTATGATGAACACCAGGATAAGGCCTGTTTACAGATACCAAGAGCACGTAGAATATGAAGGAGAAGGGAATGATCAACAGTATCGAAGGCAGCAGAGAGATCGAGTAGGATAGTAAGTAAAAATGACCTTGGAATTTTGCTTCATGGAGATTATTGGCTACTTAATTGAGGATAGTCTCCATTGAGTGAGCTGTACTAAAGCCAGATTGGGTCTAGGAGGACATGGGAATTAAGAAAATTGATTACATGGGAGAACACAAGGTGTTCTAGCAGTTTGAGGGAAAAAGGCAGGAGGGATAAAGGGCGGTAGTTAGCTAGGGTATTTTTGAGAATTGGCATGACCATTGCATGCTTAAAAGATGAGCGGAAAATGCCAAAAGACAGGGAGGAGTTCAAGATATGGGAGAGAGTGGGAACTAAGACAGGAGCAAGAGTTCTGATATAGTGTGTGGGAAATGGATTAAGAGGGTAGTATGTGGTAGAGGGAGAAGAGAAAATCAGTTTAGAAACGTTCAACTCTGTAACAGGAGAAAAGGAGTCAAGAGTTGAATACAGAGGGGAAGTAGAGTTGAGGGAAGAGACAGAAGGAATCTCATTGTGGATAGCATCCACCTTGCCTTTAAAGTGGTCGGTAATGGCTCGAAGAGACATGCAGGAAGGAAGGGAAGTGGGAGGAGAAGGTTGGAGGAGGGAGTCAAATACAGAGAAAAGACGGGTTGGATTGGATTTGTTAGTGTTGATGAGTGAAGAGCAGTAGTGTTGTCTGGCCATAGAGAGAGCAGCGTTAAAACAAGAGTTGAGATATTTATAGAGTAGAAAATCTGTATGAGTGCAACTCGAACTTCAAAGAGAACCGCAATTACAATTTAATGTTTTACATGTGAGTGTAACGGTCGTGCTCGTCACAAACCGGGACCGGGCCGTGGGGCTGAGGTGGGGATGTGAATACACCGACCAGGAGCGGGAGCGGCCCATAACGAAGACCTCTGCAAGACAGGAATGCAGCAGGCCTCAGGAAACAAGAAGCAGAAGGTGAGCGCTGGGGATCCAGCGCTTCAGCACAGGAACCAGGACACGGCCTCTGCAATGGAGATATACAGCAGGCCCCAGGAACCAGCCCTCTGCAAGGAGAGAAGGCAGCAGGCCATAGGGAACAAGCAAGGCTGGTACTACAGCACAGGTACCAGGAAGCAGACCTCTGCAAGGGGTGAATGCAGGAAGTCTCAGGAACAGGATAAGTTAGACACTGGGAATCCAGAGCTTCAGCACAGGTACCAGAAAGATGACCTCTGCCTGGGGTGAAAGCAGGAGGTCTCGGGAACAGGGTAGAGTAGCACTGGGGATCCAGAGCTTTAGCACAGGAAGCAGACCTCTGCAGCAGGTCTCAGGAACACAGCAAGAGTACCACTGGGGATCCTGCACTTCAGCACAGGAAGCAGACCTCTGCAGCAGGTCCCAGGAACAAGGCAAGAGTAGCACTGGGGATCCAGCGCTTCAGCACAGGAAGCAGACCTCAGCAGCAGGTCTCAGGAACACAGCAAGAGTAGCACTGGGGATCCTGCGCTTCAGAACAGGAAGCAGACCTCTGCAGCAAGTCCCAGGAACAAGACCAAGGCGGAAGTGTGTGGCAAACACTGTTACATCCAAGTGAACTTGAATTATGCTCGGCAAAGAGTCAGACAAAGAGGCCAGTATAAAAAGGGCAGATAGCCAATCCCAAGACAGGGGTGTGTGGGAATTCTTTCAATGCCAGAGCAGAGAGACAGAGCTGCAGTGATTGCAAACATAGGTGAAAGTACTAGCAATTCCAAGGGGAGGTTTGTTTGAAAGCTCACCAGCTCTACAAGAGTGAGCACCAGCCAAACCCAGGAACAGATTCCTCACAGTGAGTTTTTGTAGCGTATTTTATCCGTTAATTTTTTACTTACACTTGCTTTTTTCGTGCCTTTTCTTGTTTTATGTAATTTGTTCTATTCCATAATCTTACAACAGACGACAGAGAAGCCCAATGCTACATCCAACATGACAAACATACACAGTAAAATACTTATATATTCTCTTGAAAAAGGGTCATTAAATTTAACCCTTTGGCCAAAGCGTTGTAAGCTTGCAAGCCACGACAAGGCAGACACCCGATCGCAAGTCCTAACACTACCAGATAAAATACTAATATACCTCTATTAGGATTACAATTCTCATTTACCTCTATTAGGAGGTTACAGAAAGGCACAATGCCATAAAACTCTTCTTGCTCCCTCCAAATTATGTTCCAATGTACCTCCTTTCTATGCTCAAGGCCTATAGGTAACTTCAAATGCAATAAGGGAAGATGCATTACATGTTCCTTTATTGATACAAGTAAGACATTTACATCACACTTCAATGGTGAAACCTTTTTGGTTAAGGGTTTCATTAATTGTATGTATGTATGTACAGTTAGGTCCGGAAATAATTGGACAGTGATACAAGTTTTGTTATTTTGGCTGTGTACCAAAATAAATTCAAGTTACAGTTAAATAATGAATATGGGCTTAAAGTGCAGCATATCAGCTTTAATTTGAGGGTATTCACATCCAAATTGGAGGCAGGGTTTAGGAATTACATCTCTTTATTATGTAGCCCCTCATTTTCAAGGGACCAAAATTAAATGGACAATTGACTCAAAAGCTGTTTCATGGATAGGTGTAGGCTATTCCTTCGTTATTTCATCATTAATTAAGCAGGTAAAAGGTCTGGAGTTGATTCCAGGTGTGCCAATCTCATTTGGAAGCTGTTGCTGTGAACCCACAGCATGCGGTCAAAGGAGCTCTCAATGCAAGTGAAACAGGGCATCCTTAGGCTACAAAAAAAAAAATCCATCAGAGAGATAGCAGGAACATTAGGAGTGGCCAAATCAACAGTTTGGTACATTCCGAGTGTAGCCGGGTCCCCCCCCCCCCCCTTCTCGCAATACAGCTGTTACCGGGAACGTGGGCATGCTGTTACTAAGGCCGCAGTTGGGTTGTTAAGGTCGGGTGGCTCAGAGTGCCGGGCACGGTGAATATTGCTCGGCAGAGTTGCGCATGCGCAGGAGACGCGCGCAAGGAGCTGGCCTCACAGTAGGGACTATATCACCCATGAGTAGCCGGGGCGCCCCATGTGACGCCAGGGGACCAATAGAGTTGGAGCATCTCCCCGCAAGGGATAGATGTATGCGTGTGATTGCATACGCAGTTCAGTTGGTGTCGGGAGCAGCAAGGCAAGGAGGTAGCGTGCAGGAGTCAGTGACTCTCTGCACTAGGCTAGCAGCCCCTTAGGCCCCACCTAGCCCTGAGTCACTACAGCGGAGTATTGTAGGGACCGGCCCCAGTTAGGGACATTACCCTTAGTTGATAGCAAGTTCTTAATAGACCCAGCCAACGCTGTGCGTACGCCCAGTGAGTTGGGCCTAGACTGTCGCTATCGTTGCCAAGGCCTTTCAGGCGGAATCTCCCCGGATGGTGGTTGCGGTGTTTGTCCGACTATCGATCCTTTGTGAAGCTCGATTGCAGGCCCGAGCACTGGAGTGCGCGGCAGGTAACCTCGTTCAGCAAGTGCACCAACTTTACTGTTTGATAATGTTACAGGACTAGTGACTGCGCAGTCATATATATATAGTCGAATTGTTAATCACCATGTGTAGTGTCCCCCTCATGGGAGGGACACCTGTTATTTGGTAATAACCAATTAAATGCAGTAAAGCCAGTTCTGTTTTGCCACTGTTCGGTTAATGTGATTTTTTCCTGTGAGGGCCTTCCTCCCACTCCGTTGGGAGCCCTCCCAGGTGGAGGCGCTGCACCACGGGATATTGATATATGTCTGGGCCCCCAGGCTCCACAGCGGAGACTTAGGTTCCTGTGTCCCACACAGGCTACACAGCACGGCAGTAGCGCTAGTATTCTCCAGGAATACCCGTTACACGAGAAAAAAAGAACACACTGGTGAGCTCTGCAACACAAAAAGGCCTGGGTGTCCATGGAAGACAACAGTGGTGGATGATCGTAGGATCCTTTCCATGGTAAAGAAAAACCCCTTCACAACATCCAGCCAAGTGAAGAACACTCTCTAGGAGGTAGGCATATCATTATCCAAGTCTACCATAAAGAGAGCAAATACAGAGGGTTCACCACAAGGTGCAAACCATTCAAAAGCCTCAAGAATAGAAAGGCCAGATTAGACTTTGCCAAACAATATCTAAAAAAGCCACCCCAGTTCTGGAACAGCATTCTTTGGACAGATGAAACTAAGATCAACCTGTACCAGAATGATGGGAATAAAAAAGTATGGAGAAGGCTTGGAACGGCTCATGATCCGAAGCATACCACATCATCTATAAAACACGGTGGAGGCAGTGTGATGGCATGGGCATGCATGGCTTACAATGGCTCTGGGTCACTAGTGTTTATTGATGATGTGAAAGAAGACAGAGGTAGCCGGATGAATTCTGAAGTGTATAGGGATATATTGTCTGCTCAGATTCAGCCAAATTCAGCGAAGTTGATTGGACGGCGCTTCACTTTACAGATGGACAATGACCCAAAACATACTGCAAAAGCAACCCAGGAGTTTTTTAAGGCAAAGAACGGAATATTCTGCAATGGCCGAGTCAATCACCTGATCTCAACCCTGCAGTAAAGGCCTGGCAAAGCATCACAAAGGAGGAAACACCGTGTTTGGTGATGTCCATGCGTTCTAGACTTCAAGCAGTCATTGCCTGCAAAGGATTCTTGACAAAGTATTAAAAATGAACATTTATTTATGATTGTGTCAATTTGTCCAATTACATTTCAGCCCCTGAAATAAGGGGACTGTGAATGAAAATGGTTGCAATTCCTAAACGTTTCATACGATATTTTTGTTCAACCCCTTGAATTAAAGCTGAAAGTCTGCACTTCTATTGCATCACGGTTGTTTCATTTCAAATCCATTGTGGTGGCGTAGGGAGCCAAAATTATGAAAATTGTGTCAGTGTCCAATTATTTCCGGACCTAACTGTATATACATACATACATTTTATATCCTTTGCTACAGTACTTCTGTTTTTTTTTCTAAGTCTTGATCTGCTTTGTTATGCCTGTGTTATATACAGTATGCTTTTGTACAATGTCTTGTAAAAGTTCAGTCCCTTTTTGAGAAATGCAAATTTATTATTGATCCATTACCTTGAGTGGGATAATTTGCTTATTCCCAATCATGAGTCTATGCTTCATCTTCTTGAAACTTTTGTTACCTTCAATATTCTTCTTCACAATACCGTAGCTACTTTTTATTACATGTTCACTAATACAGAATGCTTTCAAATAGTCTTGCGTAGATCAGTATGATTCATTTCTTGTAATTTCCTCAGTGACCGCCTTGTCTCATCCGATATTTTCATATCCAAGTCCATTTCATATTTTCTGATCCAGACCACAATGTTATAATTGTTTGTTAAATTATCCCCATGCATCTTGAGTAAGGTGAAAATATTTTTCAGCTGTAGTTGAAATTAGCTGCAGTTATTTTGCAGGTTCTTGATGTTGATTGTTCTTTTTAATCAGCTTTGTTCTTTCCCTCTTTGCATTAAGATGTCATTTGCAGCCGTAGTGTGGAACGCAGACCCGGGTCTCTATTGCTGGCGAGATATTGAATCCCACTACGTAAAAACGCCTTCTCTGCAGGCCCACCTTTGGTGCATAGACAAGGGGGATAGACCACCCCGTAGGTTCGACCTTGGTGCCACCAGACACACCTGGGAAGTTTGACGGAAATGCAGATCAAAGTTCAAACTAACTGCTCCGGGCTCGCTGCTTATTCCGATCCACAACAATCCCCATTTCCCCCCAGGATGTGAACCAAAACAGTTCGACTACTTCCATCTGAAGGGGGTTAGGGTGGTCGCCGACCTATTGAGCGATGGAAGGCTGCTGAACTTCCAAGAATTACGAACAAAACACGAGGCCCCAGAATTGAGCCCATTTAAGTATCTCCAAATTAGACATTATCTCCAAAAATTGTCCCCAAAATTTGAGTATCCTCCCCTCACCAATTTTGAGAGGCTCTGCCGAACTTGTACACATCAAACAGCATTGATCTCTAACATATACGCTGGTATGGAGAGAACAACAGGCCCCTCCACTCATGACTACATGTCCAAGTGGAAGGCGGAACTGAGTATAGACATAGACAGAGAAGACTGGGAGGATATATGGGACGCTGCTTCAGGAACTTCCATCTGTACCATGACAAAAGAGAATATCTACAAAATCATGTTCCACTGGTATCTTACCCCAGTTAGATTAAAGCAAATCTACCCCCTGGCCTCAGATCTATGTTGGAGAGGCTGTGGACAGAGGGGAGACATGGCCCACATTTGGTGGTCATGCCCAAAAATCCAAACATTTTGGCTTTCTATTCAAACTTTAATCTGAGAGGTAACTAGCCTCACATTAGACCCAGATCCACTGACCTTCCTCCTGGGCAGGCCAATAGAGGAAATTGACCGCCCGGTAGGAAAATTGATCTCCTCCATCCTTACCGCGGCTAGGTGTGCTGTGGCATTCTCCTGGAAAAAGATCTCTCCCCCCTCCATTCATGCGGTTAAGAGAAGAATAGACGATGTAATGCTCATGGAACGTCTGACGGCGTTTCTCAAACGCAAGACTGCAGGCCACTACAAAATTTGGGAACCCTGGGAGATTCATTGACACCCAAGAGAAGCTGATAGAAGAAATTATGACCATTCAGACCTCAGCCTGAAGGACGCTAGGGTCGGCGGGGTGGGGGAGGCTCACCCCTCACCCGCCCATCTCTATACCCACCCCCCCCCCCCCTCCCCCTCTATCCCCCCCTCTTTTTCAGACCTCTCGCTCCCCCGGTCACCCGGTGACCCAGAGGTCGCGCCACTCTTGGCGGTACACCCCCCCCCCCCCAACATGGAAAATTTGAAAATCAAAGCGTATTAGGATATTGCGATGTGAAATATGCCTGTAAATTTGCCTGTTTCCTAATAAAAATGTTAAAAAAAATAAATAAAAAAAAGATGTCATTTGCAGCGAACCAATTGGTAGACTGTGCAGTCATATACAGGAGCAGCCTGTATGTATGTATGTCTTTATTTATATAGTGCCATTACTTTACATAGCGCTTCACATTAGTAATACACGTGACAATCATATAAATAACAAATAATACAAATAACAGATCATGGGAATAAGTGCTTCAGACATAAAAGTAACATTTCGGAAGAGGAGTCCCTGCTCTGGGGAGCTTACAATCTGCACCTGTGGGTAACCCATGGGTGCACTGTGGGGCCTGCGGACACCTGTCGGGACCACCCGGGACAGCAAACAGTGTCTACAGTGGGACACACCAGACACAGTGTGACAGCAGGTACTTTATTGACAGAGTGGGTCGAGGGTGTCATAGCATCAGCCAGACTGTTCCCATTCAGGATGGTCGGCGATTCTTAAGGGCACCCATTATTACCCCTCCCCCAACCTGCTTTATTTGTCCGCTAGATCTTCTATTATGTTATTTCATCCAGTGCCTCACCTGTGTGTCTCTGATTACTAATGGACATATTAACCATGCTCTAGCCCTTGAACACTGGCGGCAGCTTACCTCTGCATTGGGACCACCCGAGACCCTGCCGGCCTGTGGTATTAATTGTGTGTGTAAAAAAAAATAATGGTATTATGGGGGGGGGGGGAGCACAGAGGGTGGGTGGGTTGTGTATTGTTGTGTATTAGATTTTGTAATATTTATAGGGGGGCTGGAAGGTGGGTAGTGGGACTGTTGTGTGTATTTGTGTTTACTGGTGCAGCGGGCCGTTATTCATACACTTCACGCGTCATGTACATTGGAATCCTGATTTGAAACCGTGGGATGAATTCCAGCCTTCCCGCACTAAGATGCGAGCGCGGCGAGAGCAGAAAAACGAATTTTAGTGTTCTGGCTTTTAAAAACATGAAATTGACACAGTAGCACAGTAGCACAGTACTGTACACATTACAATTCCTCCATTTTATTGCAAACGAAGAAACAGAATCCATGAAATTGAAACAAAACATTCGCGATAAGCGCGGGTGCCTGGGGCGATTGGCCGCGTTCATGCTGCGTGGGGAACAGCAGAGAACTCAAAATCGTCACCGTGATGTGTTCGAATAACGTCCGCTGCATCAGTTTTGTGGGTTGCGGGGATGGGTGAAGCGGGTTGTAGCCCCAAGGATTGGTGTTTAGGACTACCGGGTGGTAGCGGGAGGTGTTAACTCCCGTCATTACCGTAGCGGTATTAACCGCTAAGGTAATGAAGGGGTTAAGTCCACTCGCTACCCACCCGCAAGGCCTAAACACCCACCAAGGGCCAAATACCACCTTCACCCACCCCCACTACCAACAATAAGCTTGGCACTGGTGGTTAACCCCTTCATTGCTTAGCAGTTAGCCACTGAGGTAATGAAGTGGCTGTAAATGCCTTTTTTAGGCATCTGATTCAGGCCGGGGGTTTCCGGTGCTTATATCAATGGATATCAGCTCCGGAGACCCCGGCATCAATCCCATGCAGGAAAAAGGCCTGATTTTTTTTTAAGTACCGTCTCGCCGCTTCTCCCCATCTTCTTGCCAACTTTTTGTGGCGAAGCGATTTGGAGAGCAAATCTCCATTCTAGATCAGCTGATCGGGGCTACTAGAATTGAGTGAGTTTGAAAAGCTGGCGATGAGCGGCAAAAAGTTGTTTATCGCCGAGTGGTTGCCGTTTGTTTTGTTTTTTTCCGGCAAAAAAACCTGGCGATTTTTGCTCTTATCGCCAGCTTATCGGGGCTTACTGAATATGGCTTTTTTGGCGATAAGCTGGCGATAAGGGGCTTATCGCTGCTTATAGCATGAGGCCCTAAATGTGGAGTTTAATATCAATGCTTTCCTGGTATGATGGTTCTCTGGTGTTCTGCGTTTCATATGTTATAATCCTCATTACCATGGGAGGTGGTTTTATTATTATTCGTTCATCACACAATGAGAATTTATATGAGAATATCTTTATTCAATTTGCCCTTTAAACTATTGCTTGAGTGTAACGATCTCATTACTGAGACAATCGCCTTTTATAAATGTATGTATAATTTTTCTAGATACATTACATTCCATTTTTACTTTATTATTACTTAATTTTTATGGTCATTCATTTTTAGCAATTCCATAGTTGGAACTTTGCTTCATATTTTTGCTATTCAGGTTTTAATCTATTTTAAATAGTTTTACATATACATTTTTAATGGATGTGCATATATTCATATGTTTTATAAGATGCATGCACTATTAACTAATCTGCAGGTTTTTATTTCTTTTGTGCTATTCCTCATATAAGTTTTCATTTGAGGCACAAGAGACCTGTAATTTTGGTATTTTTGCAGCTCCTTGGAGATGCCCTCTATCCTATACAATGTACTTGTTTTTATGATTAAACATATTGATATTTGCATAATTATATTTTCTTTTAACCTAGTATTGTTGTAGTGTCCATCTTCTTAAATGCAATTTTGTTCATGTTTAATTATTCATGTACTTTGCACATGCTTCTTAATTGCATTGTGGTGTCACGCATTCGGGGACTATTTAAGGAAATACCTTTTACCCAAGGATCATACCCCTGAGGAAGTTCTACCAGAAAGAAATGCGTAGGGCAGTGGAGCCGCATCAGATGTGAGACGCTGGGTGATCTACACACGTTCCAATTGGTTCCTGTTGATGGGGCGTTTCCGAAAGTGGTATCATCACTCCCTTGTGGAGGAAGGAGAGTGATGGGTGTGCATTACCCTGTGTTGGTTCCTGGACCCAGGGTGGTCACAACGCTTATGATAGGGCAGTGGAGCAGCTTCAAATGCGAGATGCTGGGAAATCTAAACCCATTCCAATTGGTTCCTGTTAAGGGGGCGCTTCTGGAACTGACATCAGCACTCCTGTCTGGAGGAAGGAGAGTGATGGGTGCGCGTCTCCTGTTCTGGTTCCTGGACCTAGGGTGGTCACAAAGCTGTGATATAGCGTAGCTTGTGAGTGCTATATAGTTATTTTATTTTGTGTTCTTTTGATTAAAATGCATGGCTGTAGGGTCTGCTTATTCGTCTTTTGAGTGGATGAACTCTGGGCTTGGTATTTGACCGTAAGGCCTTTTTATCTGCAACTGCTTACACATCTACACCACTGAATATCCTGCTACCATCTGGAAGAGGTTTATTTTTTTACCTCATACTGCCTGCCTTCATATAAATAATAAAATAGCATGTTCTTGTATAGCACTGCTAGTTTTACGTAGCACTTTACAGAGACTTTTTGCAGGCACGGGTCCCTGCCCCATGGAGCTTACAATCTATGTTTTTGGTGTCTGAGGCACAGGGAGATAAAGTGACATGCCCAAGTTCACAAGGAGCCGACACTGGGAATTGAACCAGGTTCCCCTGCTTCAAAATCAGCGCCAGTCAGTGTGTTTACTCACTGAGCACACCATTATTAATTCAATAATATTTATCACTGGTTGTGTAGCACTATATTTTCCTTTTTTTGAACTTGGCAGTATTTACTCTCCGTATACTGTGCCTGTAGCCAAATAGTAGAGGTTCTTGAAGTACGATCCCACTCGACTTGCCGCTCTAGTTTCCAGTCCATCCTGATACATAGCGCAATGAGTTCCTGCAGGTCTTTAGGGGTCAGTTCAGGTCAGGTCAGTTCATCCTTTAAATACTTGGAAAGCCCTTGCTAGAATGCTGCCACCATAGCTTCACTGTTTCACCCTGTCTCAGCAGCGAGAGTACAGAATTCAATCTAAAACTGGCCCACTGTACTGTATGTGTTTCCTCAAACATGTGAAGGAGCGGTGAGGAAGCTGAGGACACAACCTGAGGCATCACATATCTTTTTGAACGCCTGTAAGAAGGCCAGAGAGTCATTAATGAGTGGAGACTCCCTCTCACACAGAGGAGAAGCCCAGGCTAAGGCATCACCTATAGTTAGAGTTTATGTATGCTACCCTGGCTCAGTGGGTGCAAAACATGGAGGTCTGGAGTTCAAACTGAATAGAACATTGATTCAAAAAACTTCTGCACATAGCAGGTTCTCCTCTGTAATGCAGAGGTGCTAGGATCTGTGATTCACTGGGTGTCTGGAGTGATGGAGCTCGTGCTGGATGCACAGCAAGTGCGAGTGGCGAGGGGGTAAAACCCACTTGAAGGGTGTTCAACTGCGTGGCAATGGTCTGAAGAGAGCTATGGGTTATGAGCGTCAATTGTTGATCTTGCTGGGTGAGACGTTTCTCATGATCTCCGATTAGATATCCCTGGACAAAAACGGCCCTCCCTACTTCAGCGGGGTCCATGTTTGGGTCGAGCAAAATATAATAGCACACATCTCGGATCAGGAACCAGACCCGCAGGGTCTAAGGTTGGGGTATATATTCACTGACCAGAGCCACTGTCCTGCTTAGAGTAATCACAGTTGGGATGCAGGCAGGGGATCAAGGCACAGGAGTGGATCATCAGGAAGCGCAAACATGTGAAAACAAAAAACAAATACTGATGGTGCAGTATAGTAGTGATTATGGCGTGGGTAATATATTAGCAGGTCTATATGCAGAATACTCACAAACGTGAGATGATAATGGACACGTAAAGGTATCTTTGGGTGGTGTGCTGCAAACAATGCAATCAGAATGGCAATCTGTCACCAACCAGATGGATCACTCCAAAGGACCTTAGTAAAAGATAAATCCGGACATAGTGCAGACTGTACAGGATAATTTATAAGGGTAGATAAAATCCAATACACTCACATGGTCAAAGGTTTAAAAAAGCATTCAGATCTCACGCAGTGGACCTCTGCAACCAGTTGAGTGGTGTCTCTGCTATCCCTCTGTGCTGGCGTGCGTCTCACGGATGCGTCTCACCGAAGACCGGAAGTGACGACATCCGCTTCCAGAGGTTCCGGTTGATGCAACGACGTCACTCTACGCGTTTCACCTTCTCGGTTTCTTGCTTGGGTGCTTCTGTCTCTCTGCTGCAGACGGATCTCAGGTTCTCCTATGTTTGCAATGGTCTGATGGAGACACTCACTACATCCGGGTCTCTGCTCTGTGTCCTACTGCGCATGCTCACCTCCAGGGGATAAAGGCAGGTGGCAGAGGTGCAAGGCTGGGTCACAGGCAGGGTTCGGCAACAGGGAATCCACAGGCAAGAGGACTTACAAGGTAACACAGCTGGAACTGAAGAAAGACAGGAACCTTTGCACAGCAACATCCTGTGGGATGTGCAGCCTTAAGTAGGAGGATGCCAGGGATAAAGATGGCAGCAACAGCCACATAAGGGCAAGTTCCAGCAAAATCCTTATAGTGATCTTCACCCTTCCCATATTTAAATGTGGCCTGAAAATGCAGTTCCTAATGAAACCCTATCCAACATCCCTGATATACTTATTCTTATTCCTCCTGCCTCACAACACCTATCGAGTAATATCAAAGGCAGAGTTAGTTGCTTGGGTTACAAAGTAACTGTTTAAAGCAGAGGCTTTACCATTTTATTTTAATAAAAAAATCTATATAACTATACAAAAGTGTCTATTATTTATGAAAAAAGACTACATTTAGCCTGTAACAGTAATAATCCCCTCAGAACAGGGCATTACTGGCCAATAATGGCCAGTAATGCCCTGTTCTGAGGGGATTATTACTTAAGTATTACAATTATCACCCTGACAAAAACAGGATACAATGTTTTACCAATATTTTGTTCTATTGAAACAGTGACAGAAGAGCAAGCGCTGCCTGTAATTCTAAAAAAAGTATATTTGTAACATTCACTGTCATATTAGGACACCACACATGATGCTGACACATTTCCCCCTAGTAACCAAAACAGACTTAATACTAGAAGTAATAAGTACAAACGCAAATCTCTAAGTAATAAGGCAAACAAAAGTTTGTTTGGATTTTGTTTTTGCTCGAGATTACCAATTAATCAAATCTGTGCTTATTGTTGGACTAATAGGTTTATGCCACCAAATGGCTGGTGAATATTTTGTTACTGTGATATAATAATGATAATAATAATAAAAACGTTTTTTTCTTGTATAGTGCTGACAGTGTATGCAGCGCTGTACATGGTATATATTTTTTTGCAGACACAAGTCCCTGCCCCGTAGAGCTTACAATCTAATTTTTCTTGTGTGTGTGCTCGAGGCACAGGGAGATGAAGTGTTATGCCCAAAGGTCACAAGGAGCTGACACCAGAGTCCCCTGCTTCAAACTCAGTGCTTTCAGAGTCCGTGTCTTTACTCACTGAGCCACTCCTTCAACCCAGATACAAACTACAGGCATACCCCGCTTTAAGTACACTCACTTTAAGTACACTCGCGAGTAAGTACATATCGCCCAATAGGCAAACGGCAGCTCACGCATGCGCCTGTCATCACGCCCTGAACAGCAATACCAGCTCCCTACCTGTACCGAAGCTGTGCGCAAGCGGGGAGACTATAGAGCCTGTTACAAATGCGTTATTTACATCAGTTATGCACGTATATGACGATTGCAGTACCGTACATGCATCGATAAGTGGGAAAAGGTAGTGCTTCACTTTAAGTACATTTTCGCTTTACATACATACTACGGTCCCATTGCGTACGTTAATGTGGGGTATGTCTGTATATACAAATTAGATACATTCCACTGTAATATAAGTGCCATCTAATGTCTGTCATTAACACTGCAACTATCCTATTGATATTCAGGACTTCCCAAGTCAAACTCACCTTCAGTCTTCACACATTTTAACAGTGCCCTAATATGGCCTGATACAATGATGTCCGTATTGCTACAATACAGTATGTCCTTAAGCAGTAAACAATTCAGGATGAAAGAAATATACATTTCCTTGTTTTTTTTTATTTTTTGCCTGATCATTTATAACATCTATTTATTTAAAACATAACCCTACACTACTTATTTTGTCTCTTGTTTTATGACTGAATTGGTCATTACATGTGGAGCTACCCAGTTCTAGAGATTCTGTTTCTTTGTTATTGTTATTGTTTATTTGGTAATTAAATACCTTTATAAGATTGAGACATATCCAGCCAAATGCAATCAAAGCACCGTGTATTCCACTGACATCGTCATCAATGCCCAGTGTAGTAACTCACAGAATAATGACTGATATAATCGTACATTAGGGAGCCTCCAAGTTCCCATTCAATACACAATGATTATTTTTATTGTGGTATTGTAGCTGCATGATTATATTCTAATGTTAAAAATGTGACGGAAGGATTGTACCATGCTATCAAGGACAACTCAAAACAACTCTTTGACTAAAAAGGTTCAACCATGTGAACTGTTTATCACCCAATCTTCTTCCCATTTATCTACTAGTTCACTTAGTAGAGAGAAATGCCCATTTGTATTTACTTATTCAATCAGTGTGTAACCATTGCTAATCTATCTATCTATCTATCTATCTATCTATCTATCTATCTATCTATCTATCTATCTATCTATCTATCTATCTATCTATCTATCTATCTATCTATCTATAGATATATAGATATATAGATATATCTATATATATATATATGTATATATATAAATATATATATATATATATATATATATATATATATATAGATATACTGTATATATATATACTGTATAAATATAGATATAGATATACTGTATATATATATATATATATATAGATATAGATATAGATATAGATATAGATATAGATATACTGTATGTGTACATATGTATACATGTATACATACAGTATATCTATATCTATATCTATATCTATATCTATATATATACAGTATATCTATATCTATATTTATTAGCTCTAATTGTGTTGCTGGTCCCTTACATATAAAATAACATTGCATCCAATACCAGCAAAGACAAAAGCTGCCCATATGGGCCTCAAGACCCCATCTGGTCAGGTTTTCAGGATATCCCTGCTTCAGCACAGGTGGCTCAAACAGTGGCTCAGTCTTTGACTGAAGTTGGGATAGCCTTAAATCCAGACTTGCTGGGAGCTCTTGTAGACTGGAGTTGAGAATCTCTGAACTAACTTAATAGTTCTTCATAGATTCATATGGAAGCCTGATCAGGAGCTATTAAGACTTTTAAAGCTTCAGTTCAAGCAATATCATACATGGTTTTTTTTTTTGTTTTTTTTTTAAATAAATCAGTTCTGTACTATGAAAAAATACTGGTAGGATTAAAAAAAAAAAACCGTTAAAGATATTTTTAATGTATTCTAAGGCTGCGCTTATAGTGCCGGCGACAGCGACGCGACATTGCATCAAAACAAATGCCTTGGCGCCATCGCATGCACTTATAGTAAGCGCGGCGCAATGGCTTGGTCGCGATCGCTGGAAGTCATCTCTATTTGATTTCTCCAGCGATCGCAGCCTGACATCACCATCGCCGTCGCGTCTCCGTCGCCGGCACTATAAGCGTAGCCTTATGTAACAAGCATTTTTGTTTCTATAGCAACCATTTACAAAGTCACATCCCCTTCCTCTTCTGAGACAGGCTCTGGAGCCCTGCCCTCTCTCTAGCAGTGCACCAATTGTATCTTTGCATCTTTGATCCTCTTCTGCAGCATTAACAGTGATTTAAATAGCCTCCAAGCCGAATCATTGCCGATCGGTCACAGGAGAACGGCTCGATCGGCAACTTAGCTAATCACTTGTCAGTGTAAAAACTGTACTGATGCACATATTGAATGGGGAAAAAATATATATTTTTAAGCAGCAGCTTGAACTGCAGCTTTAAAGCCTCTTCTTCCAATGTGCACATAAAGAAAAAAAAGACTTGTGAGATCTCAAACGCTTATGTGCAGACACTTATGAGAGCCTTGCATTTGGCGTAACACTAAAATGAACTAGAGGTATTGGGCCTCATTCGGAAAAGTTAATAACTGCCCACGCAGAATATGCAAACTGCAGCTGTCACATTTTGTGAATGAGACTCATTGAGTGGTTTTTAATGTTAGCAAGTTTTTCAACAACAAAAAACTTACAGCAACAATAAATGATTTGATTGCCCAGTTCATCATGCAAAGACAAAAGCATGAACTTTACCTTGGTGTGCTGGAACCATCGGAGGCAAGACGTTCAGGTTGTCTGCTATGGATTTTGCGAATATTTGATAATTCACTAGCAATGATGCGCTGAGTGTAATCATCCTTCCAAGTAAAACCTAGTCAAAACAAAAAAAGAATTGAGAATACATCTGTAGCAAAACGTTTAACAATCAATGAAAAGGTTATTTCTTTGCATCTGATCCAACTACCTGCAGGCTCTCCTCCCTTCAATGTTACTCCAATATTCCGGATTATCCCTGTACAACACCATACTCGATTTGTGTTATTATAGCATGCAATGAAAAAAACAGATAGCACAAGTGCACTGATAGAATATTCACAAATCATATTTTATCAGTTTTAATGAGTCCTACAGAACAGTCTGAACTTTTGTGCCCATCTTTAATATATAAATATACAGTATCACTGTGTGTGTGTATGTGTATAACAAATAAAAATATCACTTGTTAGCACATTAACATGTCTTAGACAGGTCTGCAACCCTGCCTTTCACCATTAACACCTAGCATACAGTGATTCCACTGCGGCAAGGGATTCTGGGAAATTACATGCAAATGAGCACACAGTGTCACGTTTTGCTTGAAATCCTCAAATCCTTATCTCACTGCCTCAAACTGGCAGGGAGGTGGCAATTGGTGTTTAAGAAGATGTATTGTGGCACTTGTGCTGTCAGGTTTCATCATGGAAGCTTGAACAATAGCCTGCTAAAGTGGTAAAGGTACTTGCCAACATGCAAATGATGCCGGAACGCCAAGTAAAACCACAAACCCCTATTATGGAATACACCGGAAAGCAATGGGCCTCATTCTCCGGAGGATGAAAAGTCTCAAAAGCGTTCAGGATAAAGGCAGTGGGTGCTAAGAATCATGAGACATTAAACAAAAGCTGTAACTCAAACCTAAATCTGGCTACCTACAACTACCAGACTCTCTCCAGTGAAGCATCAACGCAAGAACTGCAAAACAAAGTTGCAAAGATTAAGCTAAATACTGTTGGCCTTAGTAAAGTAAAAAGAAAAGATGAAGGCCTCATTGAGCTCAAAGTGGACACCTACTGGTTTCATTAAAGATATACAGAAAATGGAAGAATCAGTGGTATATGCTTCATCGTTAACAAGAGATGGAGAAACAACAGAGTGGTGTATGAAAGCTCATTTGAAAGAGCAGCCAGAATTGTCGTTCAGTTGACAAAGAGATACAGGCTTCAAATAATCAAATAATCCACGTGTACAGTATGCCTCATTAACAAGTTACACAGCTAAGGAAGTAGACGACTTCTACCATGAAATCAACCAATTTAACAACAAAGTAAATTGTCACCACAAGATCATTATGGGAGATTTCAATGCAAAGATTGGTGCCCAACAGAAAGGCAAAGTATCAGTGGATATGTATGATTACGGCAATAGGAATGAGCAGAGATAGGTTGGTAGAATTTGCAGAATGAGAAAAATTGTGCATCGTGAGTTTATTCTTGAAAAAGAATCCAAATAGAAAATGGACATGGGATGGACCCAATGGAATAAAAAATTAAATTGACTATATCATAGCTAACAAGAAACCCGTGATTTAAATCTGCACAGTGCTTAACTGTTTTGACACAAGGAGTGATCACTGATTGGTTTGCTGCAAATTACATCTGAATGCGAAGATTGAAAGAGGAAAACTGATTAAAACAGAAGACAAAAACAATCAACATCAAGAACCTCAAGAATAACAGCAGAGATTTTCAACTAGAGCTGACAAAACACTTCAGCTTACTTGAAATGCATGAGGACACATTAACAGAGAATTATAAAGAATTTATGACGATTGCAGTTGAAAACAGGATAGGAAAATATCATGAGAATAAGCTGTTACTGAGGAGACAATAAAAAATGAACAATCCCAAGACGCAAGAACAAGAATTGCATATGTAGACCTCTACAAGACAATCCTATTCCCTCACACATTATCAGAACTTTTACTCCACTCTTAATCCCCACTCTCACCCAAATCTTCAACTCCTCCCTCTCCTCTGGCACTTTAACCTCCTCCTATAAGATGTGGTGGTCACACATATTTTCAAAAACACCATAGACCTGTAGACATGGCTGGGTCCGGATATATTTCTGCCCCTCTGTCATGTAAGTCCTGGTAGCTGCAGGCTGTGCAAGGCTATCATCTTGGGTTTTCCCCATTCTCAGGCTGCCTCTCTGACTGACAGGGGTGGAGGTGGAACTTGGTCTGTGTGCAACCAATCGAGGTGCAGAGCTTGTGCCTTCCCCCTCTGCCCTAGAGAGGAAGTCATTCCAAATTATAGTGAGTCCAAGTCTCTCCCTCAAGGGAGTGAGATGTGCCTCAGCCCCCTCAGGGGGGCTGAAGAGAATACCAAGCAGGCTTGGGAGGCCTCGATTATGCCAGGAGGCCTAGGCACCATCCAGAAGCTTGGGGGCTTGAGAAAACATACTACCTCTGTTGTATAACATTTACAGTGGAGGAATAAAGAAGCCCTTTCGTTTTATATACCCCTGCCTAAGTCTTGGTCTACTGGGAAGGATATGAGAGATATGTTTCAAAGTGGGGACTGTCTCCAGTACACCTGGGCCTTCTGTGAATGGAGGCGTTGCATCAGATAAGAATCCAGCCTGAAGACAACTGAAAGCCTGTCCTGTTTCTCCATACCAAAGAAGACCCTCAGCATCTCCTGGAACCTAACAGGTTTGAAGCACCACACCAACGGTAGCAAAAGTCCAGATCTCCCAGAGGGGGGGGGGGGGGTGGAAGAAGCGCTACAGACCATACATGCCTTACTAACTAGTGCCCTTTATCTCTCCTGCATTTTGCCTCCAAACTGCTAGATAGTCTCATGTATGATCAACTTTCTTAATTTCCATGCCTTTATAATCTGTTCTTTGCACAGTCCACTCAACAAAGACTGTGGTCACTAAAGTAGCCAATGATTTACATGAAGCAAAATCCCATGGTAATTTTTCTCTACTTATTGTACTCAATCTCTCTGCTGCCTTTGATACCGTTAATCACTCTTTTCTCCTTCATATTCTCAACTCTCTTAGTGTCCGAAACCAAGCTCTATCCTGGTTCTCATCATACATTTTCTGTCCCTATTTCTAACATGCGTATGTGTTGTATTGTATGTCTTTATTTATATAGCGCCATTAATGTACATAGCGCTTCACTTGGTGTACCTCAGAAATATGTTCTGGGACCTCTCTTTTTCTCTCTATACACACTAAGATTGGTGACCTCATCAACTATTTTGGCTTTAGGTATCACGTCTATGGAGATGCTACGCAGATGTACAGTATAACCTTAACTTTCTACCTGCAATCCAGTCCCAAGTCTCAGATTGCTTACTGGCTATATCCTCATGGATGGCACTCCGCTACCTGAATATTAATATGTTTAAACTGAACTCCTCATATTTCCCCCTAAGCCTGACCTACAGGTGAGCAAGGCTTCCTGTCCTAGGTGCCGCGGACAAATAAGCAAAACTCTACGGTGCAAGGGACAGTATCTGCTGCGATGTCTAGATGGGACCCCAGGCAGCATTAATTTTTTGGTGCCACAACCACTGTGGCAGAGGGACTGCACATGGCAGTGGCACCAAAGACAGTTATTACAGCTTACTACATCTGTTACTTGCAACAATTGTTGGATGATCACATTGCCAACTGTCCTGGTTATAGGTGCACTTGTGATACATAGTTCCACTTGTTGGATTCATGTGCGTCAGGACTTTGTGGCTTTCCTTTGTGGGGGGGGGGAGCTTGTCATCTGATAATATGGTCAGGAGACACAATACATATCCCCTTTGGTGATTAGTAGCTTTGCTGCGCCTCTATATACCTGTTTAGCCTGTTGGCTGTGCACTCTAGGTACAAGCTGAGTGTGTGATTCAGCTGCTAACACAGCGTGCTTGGTTAAGTACAAACTGCCAGTAACTGTATACATGATTGATGGGATTTACACCTTCACTATAGCCAACAACCAGTCAGCACATTGTGCGGCACAGTCCCTCAGGAAGGGATTTAGATGCTAAACCCTCTGTATACCATTTATGATACTACTAGTTTAACTGGTGTTTGTATTGCTGTGTTATATATGTCTTACACAGCGTGCATGATTGAATACATACTGCTAGTACCGTTGCAGATGACAGACAGGTCATACATACAATACATTATAGCTGCTTAATTACAGCGTACTATATATACCTACACTGCTCTACCCACTCCCTGCACCCACTCCCCGTTTCTTTAATATTTGTAGTTGTCTTTGCATATGTGTTAAATAAACTGTTTTTATATATATCTCTTTAATATGGTGTATGGGGTTCTTTACCCATGGATTGAACTCTTCCCAGCCATTTACAGTAGAAGGGAGTGCAAATAGGATTTCTTTTGGGTTATCTCAACCCTACACCCTGTCCACTCATACTTATCTCCCGTATGCACCCCTATCTAAATGTACATACCCTTGATAACATTTGATAACACCTTGATTTCCATCACAGTAAACAGTACTACCATCTATCCTGTTGCCAAAGCATGTTGCCTATTTGACACCTCCCATGTCTCCTAATTTTCTCCTCCTATTTCTTCTCCATTAACATTCACGGCATGGCTAAAAGTTGTTGGTTCTTCCTCTGTAACATTGCCAAGATCCGCGCTTTCCTCTGTCAATTTCCTCTGCTAAAACTCTAATACATGCCCATATCCTCTCCCGTCTGGGTTATTGTAACATACTGTTAATAGGCCTCCCCACCTCACAACTTTCACCTTAAAAATAAATATATCCAAAATTCTGCTGCTAGAATAATGTCACTTTCTTCTAAAAAAGATCTGCTCAACTCCTCCGTAAAACCTTCTCTGTGCTACTCCTTACATAGCTTTCATCTCTCGTGGTCTACCCATAAATGTCTTCTTTCCAACCCTTCCACCTCAAATGATCTCTCTCGCTTTAAACATTTTTCCTCGCTGCCCCTTACCTGTGTAACTCTCTCTCTCACTTGGTGTACTCAAATCACTTTATCTCATCATCTTTAAATCAAACCATCCAGCCAAAAATGTCCCACTCCTGACTCATGGCTACTGTCCCACACCCACAGTTGTTCCTTCCAACCATTGTGGCCAAGCACTGCCATCTACTGCACTTATTCCATCACCTGTTGTCTCTGTAAGTCTCCCAACATACCACTTATTTTAACCTCTCTGGGTCAGGGATTTCCTTTCCTATTGTCTGATTTTGTTTGTTGAACTTATTGTATTATAATTCCCTGTATTGTATTGTCTGTTTTGTAAAGTACACTGTGGGAGCTATATCTATATATACATACAGTACATATTGTAGCCCCCTGTCCCCCTTGTGGGTATACTAGTGTGGGTGACATGGGGGTAGATTGACATGGGGGGAGAAGAGTCACATGGGTGGAAGAGTGACATGGGGGGGTAAAGAGTGACATAGAGGGACAAGAAAGTAACATGGGGGTCAAGAAAGGGACATGGGGAAAGAGTCTATGGTGGGAGCGTGACTTGGAGGAGGTATGTCCCTACCTACTCCTGTGCAGCTCTAAGGTCTACAGGGGTTAACTGCAGCGTCAAGACATCCTGCAGCAAACAGGAAGCCACAGACACAGCTGCAGTAACCTCTATGGTCCCTACAGCTTGACCAGAGGAGGTAGGGACTGAAGGGGGAGGGGCTTGGGGCTCAGTATTTGAAAGGAAAGTTCTCTACTCACCATCTTCACCTCTTTTTTGCTGTCCCTAAGCACAGGGGGACATCAGACTGTCAACTTAAATTTGAGGTAGAAATGTGTTTTTCTTCATTTCTGTCCCAGCTTTGGATTGTAGCTATGAACTGGTGGTCCAGAATTTACATGCTGCTTGAAGAATAGAACAATTCCAGAACAATTGAGCAATGCCATAGTTATTCGCTTCCAGAAGAAAGAAAACCAAGAGGACCTCAAGAACAACATATGAATCAGTCTACTTACAATTATTTACAAGATTTTTATGAAGATATTCGTTAATCTGCAAACCCTGAATAGGCTCTAGCATTGCAATGCAGCAAAACATTTTGACAAGGAAAAGGCATACCTGTGCTCTTTAGTCTGCACACACTCACTTGGCTCACAACAGCTTCATGGAGCATTACCTGCCTCTGTGATAATTAACCTGCTATGTATCTCAACTTTGTTCTTTCTTGTGGCCTCATGGAAATGTTACTCTCTCTATCCACAACAAACTCCTCCCTCCTGGCCCACACCCAACATCACCATACAACCTGGATTACTCAAAAGCCTTGCAATATCTACTGAATGTTGGTGGAGAACTCTGAAAACCAGCACAGCAACCACTGCTCACTCTAATGGTAAACATCACAAATTTACAACTTGCAAACAACTACTCAAATTTCTATTCAATCTATTGCTCTCTTTAGCAGGCGATATTGAACTTAACCCAATGAAATCCAGTGTGGAATGGAACTGGGACAACGCACTGGTGCAATATTCCTAGATTTTGCAAAGGCTTTTGATACTGTTAATCATGTTATCTTGCTTAACAAACTCCAGTGCTCTGGAATAGGGAAGCATGCTTTAAACTGGTTTCATTCCTATCTATCAGGTAGTTCCCAACATGTGTCTATCTCAGGCTCTAGCTCCAACCCCTTGGATATCACCTGTGGTGTTCCGCAAGGCTCTGTTCTGGGGCCCTACTCTTCTCAGTGTTCATCAATGATATTCCTACAGCTTGTAAGGGAGCTTCAAGACGTATGCAGATGACACAATCTTATATGGATACAGCCCTAGCCTCTTTGACCTTGGACACATACTTCAATCTGACTTTTTGAGACTTGAAAATTGGATTTCCCAAAACAAACTGTTTATAAACACTGACAAGACTGTATCAATGGTATTTGGGACGAAGGCTAAATACCACCAATGACTGAGCTCCATATCAGAACCAACGCTAATACCACCCTAACTCCTATTACTCGTTTTAAATACTTGGGCATATGGTTTGACTCCCATTTAACATTTGCGATACACATTGATACCCTGACATCCAAAACCTATGCCAAACTAGGTGTACTTTACAGGAACACATCCTCCCTAATTCGGCCGCTCCTCCTTCTCTTACCGTGCACCCCAAAACTGGAACAAACTACCGGAGACTCTCACATCCACCACCAGTCTAAGTTCTTTCAAAACTAAAGCTGCCTCACATTTTAATCTGGTCTGTAACTGTTACATACGCCTATAATATATATTATCTTTAACTGTGCATGTAATGTCTTGTATATAATGTATACCCTGTTCACTTATGTAACTATTTATTTGTAATCAGGTATTATTTGTCATCTTAACTCTGCCCAGGACATACTTGAAAGCGAGAGGTAACTCTCAATGTATTACTTCCTGGTAAAACATTTTATAAATAAATAAATCGGCTGCAACAAACTCTGGATAATCCAAGCCACGAGTGTCTCCTAAAGCTCGAGTTCTGATCATCAAGAACCCCCCGCACCCCCCAAGTTCATTTTTTGGGGGGGTTTGAACTTGCAAATTCGCCTGTACTTAAAAAATGCTTCCAAATGAATTTAAAGTTATTGAAGTCTTCTGTTTTTATTGTGTGTTTAATGTTCTTTACCAAGCTTTTCTTTAAGTAGATATTTTTCAAGATGTACAGTATATCACAATTATGATACATTTCTCAAAGCAGCAGTCTGACTTCCATTTCCGTTGAGGAGATACAGTAAGTGTTTGAAATATTAAGTGTCTGAGGTTAAAATGGAGCTCTCCCCAGAGCAGGCTAAAGGTTACCATGGAAACCTCAAGAAGGGAGAGACGGGGGAGGGGTCAAGGGAGAGACAGGGGGGAGTTGCTGCTTCAATTTTGTTATTGTTGATATTTAAAAACACACTAAAGACTTGTACAATGCATTTGTTACTTTGATAAAGGTCTTGATAGGACTGAAATTTTGGTAATGATATATACACTGACCATATATCATTTTTAATAATCCTACTTGTGTGACTCTTTCGTTTGTTTTTCTGTTGTATAATGTGCGGGATTTTTTTATTTGTCTATATTATGGCGTACTTACGTTATTTTGTTACGGAAGATTTTTAGAAGAATATCAAATCCATGCCACAAAACTGAGTGTTTCGTCAAATTTAAGGTACTTTCCTCCCCTGTGTTTGTCTCCAAAATAAATATTGCACCCGTAAAATCCTTATTCTGTTGTACAAAGGATGTTCTAATATCTGCTGATATATTTAATCAAATGTGATGCAATGTGACATAGTAAATGTACTACTACCACTATTATATACACTTAATAAATGCAAAGATAAAATTGAAGGGTAGTTTTATCGTACTAGTGTAGCCACGCCATCTGTGGCTACTAGTTTGCTTCCAGGCAGTAAGCCCTGGTACAAGCAGGCCTTACCAGTAGTTGATATGGGGTTTTCCCCCTCCTGGGTACTGCACTTGAGTGACAGCGGGAGGTGGTGACATCCGGCCTGGGCATGACCAATCATGAGACAGACCTGGTGCCCTCCTCCTGGCTGTACTTAAGGGCAGGTACCGCCCAAATTTAGTAGTGCCTTTCGCCACTTGAGGAAGGCAGGTCACACAGTGGAGAGGCTGATTATTGGGCCTTCTTCAGTCCTCTTCACTCCGGGAGAGAGTGAGTGTGGACCATACATCTGCCTCTGCTAGGAAGGCAGTGAAGAGCTAGGATGGCTGCGGGTGCCCTTGGCCTGTAGTGACGGTCCAGGGACCATCCTTCAGTGGTAGCTGAGAGTTACTGCATCAGGCAGAAGTCTGCTTGTTACTGTGCTGTACAGAAGAGTAATCATCCATTCCTGATTGCATATACCTCCTTCCTGGTGCATGACCTTACTGGGGGGGGGAAAGGTAATACTTCTACCGTGGGAGATTACCTTCAGCTCCTGGAGCCTATGGCAGATGGAGGCACTGCACTGCTAAAGAGATATGTGGGGTATGAACCCCAGAAGCCTAGTCCTGTGTCCCCACTACCACCGGCGGACACCTCAGCCCTCCTGTTATCAGCAGGTATCATGCACCACACAATCCGTAATGGCCACATCTCCCACAGGGTGGGGAAACACTGTTACACTAGTTTTTTAATCTGGATAAATATTTATGAAAATATGATCATCCTTCCTGAAGATGTCCACTATTTATAATTTTATAAGAATTGCTTCATAATTGAACTCTAATCGCAGTAGCATTTTTTCTCATTTAGACAACAGTCTTAAACGAAATATACAGACTGTGCTATTTGTTTAGTTAAATGTCAAACACGTGTTAAATGGCTGGTATTTGGATCATAACATGTAATGGCTCTGGGCCACAGAAATATAGCTTTGGAATACTTGTTTTTGTAGTTTAAAAACAGTTTTCAAAAATTGTTAAGAAGCCTGTTTTTTTTTTTTATAAACAATGTTTCAGCCTTTTCAATTTAAAACCCCAGTTACATAACGTTGCCCTCTAGTCTAAAGGTGATGTTAGTGAAAATTAAATATTTTACTGGAGGGTCAATCAAAGACAGATGAAATATTAAAAGTTCCGCTTTACTTAAAACGTGTTTTTCTATGCATTTATTTAGTGGTGTTAAACATAGGTTTAGTAATCAAGATCCAAACAGGAACAGGAGCACAGCCTCACCAAAGGAACGTGGGACACCAGGAATAATTTCAGAGATTTATTGGATTAAAAGCACATAAGGACAAAGTCCTGACATGTTTCACGCACAGTTATACACCTTTTAACCCTTTCTTTTTTGGCGCACCGGATTGATGCGCTTTTTTTAGTTCGTCACCCTCTATTATAATTGTTTAACTTCTTTAACCCAGGCTGTGCTGACAAGCTGCGGCAGGCATATGCTTATAGGGGTCCATATTAAAATGGATTTGAAGCAAAAGGTGACACTGCGTGCTCATTTGCATGTAATTTCCCAGAATCCCTAGCCGCAATGGGAGCATTTTATGCTAAGAGATACTGTAATAATGGTGAAAAGCAGGTTTGCAGACTTGTCTGAGGCGTGTGAATGTGCTCACAAGTGATATTCTTATTTGCTATATGCTGCACGGTGGAGGGTTTTTGTCACTTTTTTTACCCACCTCACTTTTAATTTAATTTGTGTTTTTTTGCAACTTCCGTTTTTTGAGTTGCATAGGTACCTGCAATGATGCCTTCAGTCTGTCTTCTGCAATAATGATAGCCCACTGTTTCCTTTTCTGTGTTCGATAAGGAAACGTATGCGAGACCTTTCATGCCACGATGACAGCTGCATTAAAAATTAAGGTCGAGTAGCAGCGTATTGCAATTTCCTGTCCTCTTTGTCTCTGCCACCACACCTAGTGGCTGCTCTTGGCTCTAAACCCAATTATAATAATGTAGTTTCCCTGACTGAGTAGGATCACAGTGCTTCTGTTGTGAGCACATTACTTCCATGTCACTAAAATGGAACTGTGCTGTGGGACACCTAGCTACCGATTAACCATCCCTGCTGGAGATCTGACCAGATTGTGTATTATCTATGAATTCACACACATAGACAATGTGCCACACACTATAATCTGCCAATCTGTGAAGATAATGATTTGTAGCAGGTGATTAATTATTGCAAGGACATTTGTTGCAAAATGTTAGCTCACAACTGACTAGTTTGAGTATATATACATGAGTCTTGCTATGCTATTATTTCACTAAGCTTCCAATCAAAGGTGCAGTATGTAATGACGTTTTATTAATACACGCGTTCAGGGAAAACACAGACATGCATAATTTAAAAACAATACAATAAGCATGCAAGCACCCAGCCTTTATCTCTATGGAAGAACATGGCAACCTTTCTTAAAATAATCCTATAAACGTACAAATACATATAGTCATAGTTCTAAAGCAGGGATGGCCAACGCCGGTCCTCAAGAGCTACCAACAGATCAGGTTTTCAGGATATCCCTGCTTCAGCACAGGTGGGGCAGTTTTCGACTGAGCCACCGACTGAGCCACCTGTGCTGAAGCAGGGATATCCTGGTAGCTCTTGAGGACTGGAGTTGGATATACCTCTTCTAAAGCATGGGGGAAAAAAGAGTAGGAAAAACAGCACTAATAAAAGGACTACATCGACACAAATGCTTGTTTTTAAAAAAAACAAAAAAGAAATGTATGCAATTGTTACGTTTATGCTAACCAGTAAAACAGAAAAGCCCAAAACATCAAAAATAAAAATGATTCAGCAACAAACAGAACTTGTACAACAGTAGCAGATGTTTAAATATGCCTAGCCCTATACTAATTGCTTTGTAATAAAGAGTTATGCAAATTGCTCTCCATATAATATGTTATCCTGCCGTACTGAAGGGACATACAGAGCATATTTATTATACGGTGCTAAGCCATAGGATACCTCAGGTTGGGTGAGCACTGGATAACATCCTATTGTTCCCCATGCATCTTAAAAAATGAGTAGAGCTCGTAAAATGGGACTAGAGTAATCCTCTATACATAGTTTAAAAACACCATTGAGCCATCTGTATAATCTCAGTGAATTTGCATACAGTATCCAATGCAGCCTGAATTGTATTTCTAGTGATATACACTTGGTTTCTGAAATATAAAGTATTTGAGTGGGCTGAGTATATTTATATAGTCTATGAATATACAACTATAACTCTACTGCTACTAAGGGTTATTAAAGGGTTCCTGACCCATTACGGATTGTTTGACTGTAACAGGGCTTCATAATTCCAGGGCTCCAGATTACTCTGGCATTTATAATTCTGTGTCTGGTGAGAGAAGTAGAACCGTGTTTGTAAAAATACCGCATTTCAGATTTATTAAAAATATTGTGACTACATTTTTTAGCCAAAAAGAAAACCCCATGTCTGCTCTAAACTAAGGCTTCCTAAAATCTAAACACCCCAAAAAAACTACATTGAAGACTATAATCAACACCCTTCACCTCCCTGCTTAATGCAAAAGAAAAAAATATTTCATTAAAATAGTTATTTATGGAAACACCCCCTCCTAAAGGGTTACTAACATGGCTATTGTATGCTGGACCCCACCCTGGGTTGCTACCAGGATCCAGACATCACTCAGGGGTATATAAGAAGGGAAGCTTAGAAGCTTAGGTCCCAGGAGGACATGACAAGAGGAGGCTCGGGGAGAGTATACAGTATGTCATGTTTCTAAAGTAATAGTATAGACAGGCCCCCCTGTTTATTATGCTGTAGATAGGGGCAGTACCCATTAAGTTAGGATCCGTGAAAGAAGGAATGGAATCCCGAATAAGTAATAAAAAGGAATACAGCACGCCGTAGCGGGCCTCAGGAAAGATCGTGCCCGGGTGCCGGCGGACCCGCTATGTCCGCTGATCAGCGCTAATATTCCTCATCAATATGTATGGAAGTTGCAGGAGCCAAACAGACCAAATGCATTGGGTCTAGTGAGAAAAGACCCATCAGGATTTCCATAGGGGCCCAGAGTAATCGAATTAATACAGATGGTGGTTCCGAAACAACAAGGGGGGTCGGGTCCAAAATGTACACAGAGCAACTAAGACAAAGTGTTAAGATTGGGCACTGATGGAAGAACTGTATTCATGTATGTTTGTTATAAATACATTACAACATTACTAATATGTATATGAACATTCTCTGTCCATAGGAACCCAAATAAACGACTGTTGTACTACAAAAGTTCCTGGCGCCCATTGTTCTACAATGTTGCTATCTCAGCGCCCAACCACCAGAATCCAGACCCTGAGTCAAGGTAACCCATGAGGAGTAACCACACATCGATGTAATCTCCCTAGAAGCTGGGCAGGGAGGGTTATATTTATTATTTATCAAACATGAAAAAATAAATCATACTACTGTTAGGCAAAATATCTTGCAACGCATACACAAAAGACATAATATATCCAATTATTACAATTAAAAAATTAAATCATACCCAAAGTAGGTAAACTAAAAACATATCAAATAAACATAATACAGCAAAAAAACAAATAATATAATGATAATATAAACAATTTGATGTTCTGCGTTGCGCCTGTGATAACAGTGTCTATTCACTGTGTGTTTGAAGACTATTTGTGTAAATTCTATATATGCCAAAGTGTCCGTTCTAGCGGTTTTCGGGCTGAAAATACCAATAGATCCACGGCGATCCGCATCCGAAAACAGCCTGAACTGCTGCTTCAACATATATAAAATGTACCTCTACAGTATGTTGTTCCTGCTCAACTGCATGATGTTTCTCCTTAAGTTGATTACATTTTTCATTTAGAAAATATAAAAAATATTATAAAAATACAAGTGATAATTAGAATTAATTCAGTTGTTAATTAAGGAAGACCATAAAAGATAGGCCTTATTGAAAATTATGTTAATTATTGAAACTTATGTTTATAAAATTATCTGAATAATTTAAATTAGATGAATGACAAGTGGTGAAGTGTTGCCAACTCAATAATACCCAATGTTATAAATACATTGTATAGTGACCTGAAATTAAAGATTAAATTGAAGTTAGATCACATTTGTAAAGAAGTAAAGGACATGGATTTAATTACCAAATTAGACTATTGGTTTTTGGTACTGGACAACCCCATTACCATCACAAATAAATACAAATTTGAAGAAATCACCAGGTAGGACGATCATGTCCAGGATTGGGAGCATTGCTGAAAAAGTCATTAGGAAAAATACTGTATGTTGATCAAATATTGAGACCGATCCTATTTGGGCTGCCATCACATGTTAAGGACACTGCTGATCTACTAAAGAGACTTAACAATAGTTTCATTTGTAATCTAGCGCCAACAGGCAAATAGAATGGAGTTGCTGTTCGGAAGTAGTGAAAGAAATACCACTGACTACAAATCACATTGTGGGAACATCCAGTATATTTTGAATAAGTATTGGAGTATTGCAGGACAAAGACCCTGTAACAGGGTGGCCTCCCAAGGGCTGGCAAGGAAGGAAAAGAACGTACCAGCTTCTCAAGAAGAGTATTCTTTATTCCTGATTGGGACAAAAGAAACAACACTGTCTGTGACTTAACAAATCAAAGAAACCGTGGACTTATGCTAAGAAAAATCATAAAGTCAATAAACAGAAGGTCAGGGTGGCATTCCCTGCTGCTCTTCAGCTGGGCCCCTCTATGGACTCAGCAGCATGGCCTCCTCTAGCCTGATCTTCAGCTCAGACCCTCTATGGACTCAGCAGCATGGCCTCCTTTAGGCTTTTCTTCAGCTCAGACCCTCTATGACTCAGCAGCATGGCCTCCTGTAGGATGATCTTCAGCTGAGACCCTCTGGCTTCCCTAAAAACAAGGTAGCATTCCCTGTTGCTCTTCAGCTGAGCCCCTCTGGGGACTCAGCAACCTGTCTCCTTGCAGGCAGGAATCAAAGAGAGCGTAGTGATTTTTGCTACTTCCTTTTCTCCCCTTTAGTAATTGACTCTTATTGTATTAGCATCTGGCTGCTTGCAGTCTCTTCATTGCAAGCAGTACCCATACATTGGTTGAGCTCCCTTTCCCAGCCACAACTGGTTTAACCTTTCCACTGCCTAAACCTTTGTTAGGATTGCGCAATCTGTCACAGATCTCAATATAGTTATGAATAATGGATACTTGACTGCAGTTGACAGCTAGAAGATCACCAAGTATAAGCAACCCACTTGTTATGAACTGTTATATATCTTATATATATATACCTATATCTTCCTGTAAATATAGCCTGACCGCAAAGAAGTTTCAATCGAATGTGACAAACAAAGAATATAAAATTCAATCTTACATTAATTGTCACAGTGTATTTGTGAATTATCTACTCGAATGTCCGTGCGGATTTCAATATATCGACTGGACGAATAGAACTCTACAGCGAAGACTCTATGAACACGTATATAATATAAAAAGAGGACTCACTACACATAATGTTTCCAATCATTTTAAAATCAAACATAATCAAGATCCTAATGGATTGAAAAGTGTAACTATAGAATGGAGGGGAGGTGACAGGATCAATCAAATTTCAAGAAGAGAATCCTATTGGATTTTTGAATTGAAATCATTATTGAAATCATTATTCCCCCTCGGGTTAAATGTCGAATACTGTAGTGTACTTTTTGAAAGATTAATTCAAATCATTTAGTCATTGATGGAGGTCATATATAATATATGGTAATTTACCATTTATATTGCCATTAAGTTTTTGGATATAGTGTAGTACTGAATGGTAAGGATTTTGTGTTTCGACCTACTCTCATTTGGAGTGTCTATTGGAGATTGTGTATTGTGGTCAGCCAGCACTTGGAGCCAAAATTGAGAGCCAGCGGTCTGACCAATACTATCTCCAAACGAAACCCCATGGTATTTTGTCAAGAGCATATTGTTGCACCATTGTCATAATATTTAACTCAACTTATTAAAGACAAATTGAGACAATTAATTTAATTTAATTAATGTAATACATAATAAAACAATAATAATCATAATCAATAATTTGTGCAGAGGTTTTGAGGTTGTCTAGTCGCAATTAATGTAGTTTACATTGGAAATCATTATAGCAATAAATAATATGTTATATACAGAAGTATTTGCTCTAGTCTATATAGAGATATTATAGGGACATATTCATATGTATATACTTTATGTACAATTGGGATTGTAGTTCTATGGTAGATATTTATCAAAATGTTGTTCTTATAGTCTTGTAAGCATGTATGCAATTCTGTTACCAGAATGCCAATCAGAGAATATGTCTGTTAAACCAACTGTCATTATGATATTGAGTCCAAGGATAGTTTGAGCGAAAGGTTAAATACAAGATTTATGTAAGCGTAATAGTTTTCATCAAGGGGACTTTAAAATGAACTTTAAAAACAACCATTGAAAATGATTGCCAGGAGGTATAAATAGTGGCCAGTACAGATCAGCTGCACTTTTCCTGACGAAGAGACACGTGGTCTTGAAACGCGTAGGGCTTTTTGACTCTCCAAGGACCCCGTAGCTGAACTCCCAGCAGTGACGTCATCGTAGTAGCAGCCGGGCAAGTAGCTGAGGAGGAATCCCTGAGTGGACAGCTGCAGCACAGCTGATAGGAGCTGGCACGGAAGCAGCTCCAGGATAAGATCGTTAGGTGCTTCACGCTGTCGGACGCTCCTGCATACTGCCACGCGGCTCCGTGTACCGAGTACAGCGAGAGGACGCTGAGGGCTGCTAACACTGCATGAGGAGAGACAGCAAGGGAGAACGCACTGACAGTGGTTCCTACTTACAGGCACAAGTTCTCAGGATGGATCGTAAGTAGGATTCCAGTTTTAATCAATCTTGGAGCAGTTGATTCCAATAGGAGTTTCCAAGCTTTTTTAGCTTATGCAGCATATCATATTGTATTTTAAGTCAATAAATGTATTCCACTAGGAGTTTTTTCCAATGCTATAGTGTACTGGTCAGTATTTGTTTTATATCCTAGTCAGCCATTCTTTATTGCCATCAAGGGTAATGCACCATTGATGTCTTGTATACTCTTTCCTTGCCTTTTATACAGTACATGTGTATGATCGAGTGAGACTGCATCAAGACTATTCTTGACACTAGAAGTTGGTGGAGTTCATCTGGATCCATGTAGCGGTTTGGTTGGACTAAAACACATCTTCTAATATTGGCATCATTGGCGCCATATAGGTCAATTGCTCCAAAAACACTTTCACTGCAGTAAAATTCTTCGTACCTTCAGTCACACTTTACAGATTCAGTTTGAATGGGACCCCCGCTGTGTTAATCCGATGGGCCATTAGTCTGTCTGCAGAAATATCACAGAAATGTTGCAGCATTACTGGGAGATTGCCCCAGATTTTCCAAGGCAAGTGTTCGGATACTCGTGGCTGCATCTGTATGTATCAAGAAATTAACATGTTTCTTATGCTGTATGAATATCTCCAGTATATCTGCATTTCTAGAAGGTACTTTTCAACATTGAAATACAAGCCAGGCAGCTAAAATGTATGCACATCAGCTACTAAGAAGACGTACAGTAGGCTGTGTCATTTCTGCCTTATTGACATGAATTGATACTGCAAATAGTGTACTGCTATCATAGGCGCAACTCGGAACATTGAATTGATTAATTATCATTATTTATTTGCATGTGTATTTTGTTGTATTGTGTTTATTATATAGGTTTTTTTAACTAAGTTGAAATACCTTAGGGTATGTTTCCTTTTTGCAATCGTAATTCTTCAATTTATTGCATTAGGGTATGTGTTTGAAGATGTTTTGCCTAGCAGTGGGTATGATTTACTTTTTCGTATTTTATTTATAACACATTTTACAATTTTAGTAAACTTATTTTTTCTTTTGCAATAAGGAAGGAGGTATAGGGTGCTAATTTTAGAGGGCAGGGAGTTGGACAAAAATATTTTTCTCTTTGGGTTGGGTTCTAAAATAACCAGCAACTACAGTATATTAAGTACAGTATACAGTACCATTAAACATTAAACTTACCCAGTTTACTCTATTCTGCTAACTAAGCTACAGTAGAAGAACAAACGTTGAGTTCACAGAAATATGCTCTTGTTTTAAAATAAAAATACTCAATCCTGCACCTTGGTCTATTTATAGTTATGTCCTAAGACAGTCTAAAATATGTACTACTGTGTATACAAGTTTATGAAAGTTCATGTACCAAAATTATACAATCCCAGGGTTTGCTTCTACAAACTAAAAACGCCTGAACTTTATTATTATTATAGTGGCTTATCTTAATCTTATACCTATAATGTACATGTAAATGTTAACAACAGACACAAATACATTAACTGTCATGGGAAGCGCCTGCAGGGCTGGAGTCCAGTTGCTGGGAACAAACTAGCAGGCGTTGACAGACTCCAGAGGCAAGCAGTAGGCAGGTAGCGGTGGTCGTATAACAGGCAATGAATCGTTAGTGGCAGGCAGCAGGCAGGTAACGGTGGTCAGAGGGCAGGCAATGGTCAGCAGAAGACAGCAGGCAGGTATCAGTGGTCAGTAACAAACCGGGTCGAGGATAGGAGAGAAGCCAACATACTGTAGTTAAGGTTCAAAATAGGGTCTGGTACATGGAGAGACAGCAAAGAAGATGTGGCAGCAAGCTTGATTACAGATGAAAACTTCAATAATCAGGCAACCACAAACAGGAAAGGGAGATTTATAAAGGCCTGGCTGATTATGGTGAACAGGTGCTAGTCATGAGATAATAAGTAGAAGGGCCGCCAACAGAATTTTTGGGGCCCAGAGCAAACTTGAATAATGGGGCCAGTGCAAATTAGGTCTACTTTGTCCCATCATGTCTCTTTGTCCCCCATCCTCCTCGTGTATTTCTCTTTCCTTTTCCCCATAGTGTCTCTCTCACACCCTTTGTCGTTTTATCTTTTCTCCTTGTGTGTCTCTGATTTTCCCTCCTCTCATGTATTTCTCTTCTTTCCCCCGCATGTCTCTCTTTTCTCTCCCCCCGCATGTCTCTCTCTCCTCTCTCCCCGCATGTCTCTCTCTCCTCTCCCCCCGCATGTCTCTCTCTCCTCTCCCGGCGCATGTCTCTCTCTCTCCTCCTCCTCTCTCTCCTTCCCCCCACATAATCTATCTTCTCCCCCATCATGTCTGTCTCCTCTCCCCCCACAACATGTCTCTCCCCTCCTACATCATGTCTCTCTCCCCAGCATCGTTCTCTTCCTCCCTGCAAGCATGTCTCTTCTTACACCGTTCATCTCATTCTTTCTCTGTTCTCTCCTCATGTATTTACCTTATTTCCCTCTCATTTCTTTTTTTCCTCACCCTTCTCTTTTCTCACACATGCCATTCTCTTTATTTAATCCCCATGTATTCTCCCCTATGTGATACTCTAACTATCTAATGTATATTTTCACAGCATTTTTTCTCTTTTCCTTCCCGCTTCTCACACTTTCCCCCTCATGTCTCTCTCTCTCTTCTCTCCTTCATGTCTCTCTCTCCTCCCCCTCATGTGTCTCTCTCATTTCTCCCCCTCGTATCTCTCTCGCTCAGGTCTCTCTCTCCTTCCGACTCATGTATCTCTTTCTCCCCCTCACGTCTCTTTCTCTTTTTCCCTTGTGCCTCGTTCTCTTTTCTCACCCTCATGTCTCTTTCTATCCCCCTCATGTCTCTACTCTTTCCCCCTCATGTTTCTCTTTTCTCCCACTTGTGTCTCTCTATGTTCTTCCTTTCATGTCTTCCATTCCCTCTTACTTTGTTTTCTCTTTGTGTTTTTCTCTTCCTTTCTGTCTTCTTCCTTTTCATGCCTGTATTTTCCCCTTCTGATTTAACCCTTCCCTCCTTCTCACCTTTCTCAGCTTACAGTATATCTGAGGCTGCAGCTCCAGCCCCACGCTGCTCTACTTGAGGCACCTCCCACTGACATAGGCCCCACCCCCTACGGAGGCTCTGCAGAGGAAGATATTTCCCTGTGTTCTTCCTGCTGCATCTCATGACCCCGGAGAGGCTTAATGTGCTGGTAGGGGGCCGGGCCCCCTAAACACACCGGGCCCAGGACAGCAGTTCTGGCTGTCCCTCCTTGTCGGCAGCCCTGATCAGCAGGAGGATCTCTGCAGAAACAGCAACACATAAGCAGAAGTCCTGGTGGCAGAGAAGCAGAACTCCAGACTGTAAATGTAGAGAACCACGATCCAGACAGGAACCGGAGCACAGCCTCACCAATGTAATGTGGGACACGAGGAAATCGTTCAAGGATTTATTAAGTTAAAAGAACATAAGGACAAAGGGGGCTATGCACTAAGCTCAATGGCTTTGTGTTTTGATTTGACCAAAAAGCAGGTTCGTTAAAAAGTGAGGCCGGGGACGCGATGCACTAAGGTCTTGAGGCCATTTTTTAACGTACCTGCTCAAAATAGCTCAAAACAGCCACAGCGTACGGTTTGCTTTTTTTCCCCCTGCTAGCGTTCTGAACCTCTCCGTTCGCTAGCTGATAGGAAAAAAAGCCGCATGTAACATTTGCATGGAGATTTGCTTTCTCCATGCAAGACTGTTACAGGCGATCCTACACTAAATAAAAACATTTTAATAATAGTGTACATGAGCAGGGGGTCTCCCGAGCTGAACCGCATTGGTTTCAGGTCCGAGGACCCCCTACTTCAGGAGATACAGGCCCCGTTATGGGGTTCCGGTATCCCCTGCAGTTTAAAGCTCCCGCGTCACGTGACCGGGTTATTTACATTCTGCAGGGGATACCGGTAAAGGGGCCTGTATCTCCTGAACTATGGGGTCCTCGGACCTGAAACCAATGCGGTTCAGCTCAGGAGACCCCCTGCACATCTACACTAGTATTAAAACATACATAACAATAAACAATAATTCATTACCGTAGCGGCTATCCGCTAAGGTAATGAAGCTGCATTAATGTATTTTAAATAATAGTGTGCGGGAGCAGGGGGTCCCCTGAGCTGAACCGCATTGATTTCTGCCTCAGAGACCCCCTGTTTCCCGAGTTACAGGCCCCGGTATGGAGCATCAGGTGCCAGTGCCGCCGCCATCTTTATAGCGTCCAAGACGCGATGTGGGCTCTATAAAGATGGCGTCCCGCACACTATTAATAAAAATACATTAATGCAGCTTCATTACCTTAGCGGATAGCCCAAGGCAATGAAGGGGTTAAGGCACATTAGCATGTTTATTGGGGACAATTGCCCACAATAAACAACACACATCCCCCCGCCCCCTAACACATACAGTACTGTAATGGGCAAAATTACTATTATCCACATATGGATAATAATGCATTTGCCCATTTAAAATACATATAAATGACAATAAATACATTTAACACTTACGTTTTACAGGCACCCACGATGAAGGCCGTCTTCATCCTCATCTTCATTCTGCCCATGCCCCTACGGTGCTGCAAAACATGCACAACAATTACAATAGCCAATGTAATGTCCCCTAACCCCTTAATCACCATAGCGGTTATTAACCGCTACAGTCATTAAGGGGTTAACCCACCCTCACCCACCTCTCGGGAGGTCTACATACCCTCACCCACCACTCGGGAGGTCTACATACCCTCCAACTCTAACCCTCCACCTCGTGAGGCCTAACCAACCTCACCCACTACCCACAAGGGAGGCCTACCCACATACCCTTGGGGCCAATACACCCCCCCCCCCAACACATACAGTACAATAATGTGCAAAATAACTATTATCCAGATATGGATAATATATTATTTGCCCATTATGAAACACATCCACAAATCAAAACATGAATTTTTAATCTTAAAACCACCACATTGCATGTTAAAATAAATACAGCAGCCATTGCAAATATAAAAAAAAAAAAACTGCAGCTACACAAATGTCTATGAAATGTCACACAATTGCATTGAGTGTGTACATGATGCAATTAATCAGTGCATCATATAACACTATGCAAAATATATGTAACAATAAAATACACTATGAACAATGTCCCCTAACCACCAATGCCATCCTGAAAATCAATTAGAAACTAACAACATCAATACAATTAGCATCAATCAATTAATCCATTTCCTCAAACAATTAAAATACAATACAAATCAATTATACAATTCCCTATTCAATTGCTAAAGCCAAACCATTGCCAAAACAATTCTAATTTAAAGTAACCACCATCATTCTAATCTTACATAAAGAAGCCTTTAGCTAAATACAAATTACATTATTCACAACAATGACAAAATAAAGATGCTAAATACATTATCCATACATGAAAAGAACCTAAACATGAGCCAAACAATCAATTTTTATCCCTGTATATCTATCCATACAGATAAATAAACATAACATACAGGGGCAATAATACAGCATCAAATACAATGCATTTACATACAAAATTCACATACAATACACCCATTCATTGTCCCCGTGAATGTATTATATACATAGATACATTAACGGGCATTAAATGGGAGTGAAAAAATAAAAGACATGCATGAAAAATCATAAAAACCTGTAAAAGTAAAAATAATAAACTTTTCTTTTGTTTACTCACCATTAGATGTCCACTCTCCGAAATCCAAGCGACCCGGAAGCACAGGAACTAATCCACAGGTAGGCCATAAAATAAAAAACCATAACAAATCCACGTCTGTGTCTTCTTTCTTCTTTGGGGTCTTCTGGGGTCTTCTTCCATCTTCTTCCATCTTCTTCCGGCTTCTTCCGTCTTCTTACGCCACGCCCTTCTTCTCTTCTTAGGAGGGGAGATGTTGCCTCCTCGGCGACTAGCTTCAAAATGAGGCGACATAGGCTTTTTATAGGCTTCTATGACGTCACATTTTGGTCAAATGTTTCCCACGGTCCTGATTGGGCCGTGAAAAACATGTGATTTGGCCGATGGAAAAAAAAATGATGACGTCATTTAAAGGCAATGAAAGCACAGCCAATCAGAATGGCTGTGCTTCAATTGCCTTTAAGATGACGTCATTAAAAGAAACATGGCTGGTCTCACCTGGGAACTCCATCCCATCTCTGATTGGCTCTAGTGGTGGTTTTAAGATTAAAAATTCATGTTTTGATTTGTGGATGTTTTATGTGTTTCATAATGGGCAAATAATATATTATCCATATCTGGATAATAGTTATTTGGCACATTATTGTACTGTAGGTGTTGGGGGGAGGGGGGATGTATGTATTGAATGTATAGGCCAGGTTTATTTATTTTACATTCAGGGTTGGTTCCTTGGTTATGCGTGAGACCTCTGGAGACCACCTGCGGTCTCCTCGGGTATCTCACGGGTATCAGGCTGGTGGTTCCATGGGTGACACCTGCGAGGATGAAGCGGTGGTCCCACATCTGCGGGGGAACCGCGGACCCGTAGTCTGGGGGAAGAACCGGTGGTCCCACATCCGTGGGGCACCGCGGACCTGTAGGTGTGGGGATGAAGCGGTGGTCCCACATCCGTGGGTGCACCGCGGACCCGTAGTGAGCACTCGTGAGTTCCCCAGACCCCCGTGAGAACCACCCGAGGCCCCGCAGACACCTGTGAGTCTGACCCGGGGCTCCCAGATATCCGCGGTCCTACCGTGGGGACCCAATTGTGGCCCACGGTGACCCAAGGAGACCACCTGGGGGCCATAGTGCTTGGCGGGACCCACCAACAGGCCTCCAGAACCTGTGCGAAACAAGTTGCTGGTACCCTGTAGGTCTGTCAGGTGACCCGCCAGCCCGCCGGGGACTCGCGTGGGGCTGGGGTATGAACCCTGTATGTAAAAGAATAAATCATGTATTTATGGGGGGGCACAGGGAGTGGGTTATGTATTTAATAAATAGAATGATGTGGGGCTGTGTATTGTTTTTATTGTGGGTACTGGGGGTGGGGGGAGGGGGTATTGGCCCCAAGGGTATGTGGGTAGGCCTCCCTTGTGGGTAGTGGGTGAGGGTGGTTAGGCCTCACGGGGTGGGGGGTTATTGTGGGAGGGTATGTAGGCCTCCCGAGTGGTGGGTGAGGGTGGATTAACCCCGTAATGACTGTAGCGGTTAATAACTGCTATGGTGATTAAGGGGTTAGGGGACATTACATTGGCTATTGTAATTGTTGTGCATGTTTTGCAGCACCGTAGGGGCATGGGCAGAATGAAGATGAGGATGAAGATGGCCTTCATCGTGGGTGCCTGTAAAAGGTAAGTGTAATATGTTTTGACTGTATTTATTGAATGTTATATGTATTTAAAATGGCCAAATGCATTATTATCCATATTTGGATAATAGTAATTTTGGCCATTACTGTATAGTATGTGTTAGGGGGTGTATTTAGTTAGAATTGTTGTTTTTTATTTTTGGAGGTGCAACATTGGTACCGCAGGCCCGCGGGTACCCCGGGACTCCCGCGGGGACCCCGCTTGGTCAGCCGGGGACACCCGCGTGACCCCCGGGCTCCGTCGGGACTCCCGTGGGGTCAGCCGGGGACACCTGCCGGCCTGCTGTATGGGTTTTGCGCATGCAAAAATAAAAAGCCAGAATTTTTTCTAAGTCCAGATTTCTTTGCGTCTACTCTGACCTGACGTGTTCTAATCAACGCAACTTTTGCGTTTGCTAAGGTTGCGTTGCTTAGTGCATTCCGCTTAAGGGCAGAATTTCACGCAAACAGGGCTGCGATCGAGCAAAGTTGGACTTAGAAAAAATCCCTGAAAAAAGTCATTTTTAGACCGCAAAGTGCCTGTTTGCGTTGCTTAGTGCATCGGGTTGAGCCAAAAAGCACGATCGAAGAGCACTTTGCGGTCTAAAAGTGACTTAACGGAGCTTAGTGCATAGCCCCCAAAGTCCTTACAGGCACTCTGACATGTTTCACGCACAGGGTGCTTAATCAAAGGCTATGCTAATTACTTACCTGGAGGCACGCCATCCTGGAAACGCGGAATTAAGGCTTCTACACATCTCTTCCGACGCCTTCCTCTGGTACCATCGGCGTGAGGCTGCTTGCCCTGTCGGGAGGTTTATACGGCATTGGAACTGATAGACATCTGTATAGTGACTGCGTCTGCACCTATTTTCACCCTCGGGAGCCCCGGAACGAATCCGCCTATACAGCGGTGGACTGCACCTCCGTCGGAGGTGTCGGACGTTTGCCCGGTGATTGCTCCCTCGTTGATGCCGTGACACTTACCCCCGGGACCCTCCGAGCGAAGTCGTCTGCCAGCGCGGGGATTCTGGTCTTACTGAAGCTGTCGGAGACATGCCTGTGGTCCGTGAGTAACCAACTGCAACATCATTGTGCTGAACGAGATCAGCCAGTTGTCAGTTAAGCCACATTGTATTCATGTTACTAGAGACACTTTATTATAAGTTTATGGTTCTATTTGTATCTATCTTTAGTGGTTTATACTCCTAGACACTCAGATACAGGTGAAGATTTACAGGACTTATATATTTACTTTACAGCGTTTCCAGTTATACACCTTTACTATAGTTTTTTTTTGGAGCACTGGATTAATGGGCTGTTTTCAGTCCACTACTTTCTAGATGTAGATGCAGAGACTAGCATTCAAGATCCACTAGGGACATACCCAACATTACTCCCATCTTCAAAGGAGCATCCTCCGGTTGATCTTTTTCCTGACCTGGTTTTTCACCAAAAATATCCCGCCCTGATTAGCCATGGAGCATGGACATTTTCTTCTGGTTTCCAGGATCTCTCCTCAGAATGGTAGCCCATTCACTGTACCAGGTACTGAAGTTTTCGTCTAGAAATTCTGGAGTCCAACATTTTCTCTGTCACAAATTTTCCTCGCCGTTAACCTGCTCCGGGTCGGTGTTTACCAATCCCCATCTCTGCCTCGTGGTCCCATCTTGTTGGTGGCGAGCACTCATTACACTCGGATCCATACTTAACCCTTCAGGGGAGATGACGTAACTGAAAGATTGCATACATGTCTTTTCAAACTCCCATTTCTCTAATTTTATATATAATTGATGTATACAGAGTTGTTCCAGGACAACTCTGGCATGTTTTTGATGATCCTGAAAACTATCCAAGAAAATCAGGTATCATCCAGATAAGCCATCACAAACTGGTCCAGGAGATCTCAAAGAGCATCATTGATAAAATGCTGAAAAGTGGCAGGAGCATTGCAGAGGCTGAAAGGCATCACCAAGTATTCATAGTAGTAAGTTGCCCGGAGACCAAGCTTTGTAAATATTTTGGCAGATCTTAGCCTTTCCTGAAGTTCTGGAATCAAAGGTAGTGGGTATCTATTGTTCAACCCCTGGTAGTCAATGAAAGGTCATAAAGAAATGTATTTTTTTACAACAAATAAGAGAGCGGTTCCAGCAGAAGTAGAGGCTCCGATAAATCATTTGAAAAGTTCTCTTGTAAGTATTCTTGCAGAACCTGTAACTCTGTGTCAGAAAGGGAATACATTCTCCCAAATGGAATAGCAGCACCTTGCAGCAATTCAATTGGACAGTCCTTTTTTACATTGAAGAAAATTACAGGAGGACTGAAATATTGATGGTATACATTATATGTTATGTTATTGTTTTATCTGCATACCAAAGCCATTTTTCACTCCTTGTTAGGCTTGGTTTTCACTTTAAATCATTCAACACATTACAGTTAAAGTTAGAAATATGTGTATTTATTTCTGAACATGCTCCTTCACTTTTACTTGTCATGCTAGCATAATATTGATGAAGGTTATCTACAGGGTATCTGACCAACATCGCATTCAACCAAGTCAAGGCTCATTAATCTGAAAGAAAAATCTTACACTTCATTACATTAACAACGTACCCAAAATAAACGCCAAAAAGCATATTAATTCCATCATTTCACCCCAGAGGTTCCCTGAAGATAAAAAAAGTGATGTTCAACTCCCGGAAACCCCCAATTTCCAATTCTGTAAAAAAAAAACAATTAAGCAAAAATAAATTTGCGTAGGGGGGAGGGGGGTTGCTGCTTTATAGATGATAACCAGGAAGAAAACAGATATACTGTACCATAATTTTGCACTTGTATGTTGTATGTATACACATACATGCACGTGCTTCACATTGAACAGAATTGTGTTACAAGCATGACTTAATCATGAAGCAAATAAGTCATAGTGGCATGTGCACATTTCCACGGTTCATTAAATCTACCACCAAAGGAGAGTATCTATAGAAATTCAGAGAATGGTAGCAGTGTTTCCTAATGTAAAAACGGCGTTACCATTGGGATTTCAGGCTTTGATATACTTTATACTGGTTTTATGCTGGAAGATTCAATGACAGGTCATTAGGCGCGCGCATCTCTTAACATTAGTATATCAAGATAGACTTTGCACTTATTTATCTCTGCATGTTTTGTTGAATAAAAAGAACAATAAGAAAATGTATAACTTTATACATATTTCAATGCGATGTATCAGGTTCTCACATCATTGTTTTCTCCCTTTTTCAGCATGAGTACTTCATCTGAGCTGCACTGGTTCACAGACCAAAAGTAAGACATGCTCTTCACAGGTAACAGAATAACTTTCCCATGAAACACTGCATAGATTTTATATGGTGAGTTTGATACATATCCCTCTTTGATATATTACAGTGCATGAAGTTCTGCCCTAAATAAGAAAATGGCAGATCTATCTGAAAAATAGAATTTTTCAACAACATGTTGCTAATGTTGCCACACTGTCAAACTATTAGTGTAGGGACCCTTGAACGTGGTCTGCCGTGAAGTTGCATGCAGTGTGATTGTGACAAATCTATTACAGAGTGCTTTTCCTGGTAATGTACAGGTTAATAAAAGCTTCAATCAGACTTAGAACTTTTGCAACTCATATTGACAGATTTATTATAAATCATTCTTCCTGGCAATGCACAGGTTATTAAGAATTTATATTAGTGTAGGGACCCTTGAACGTGGTCTGCCGTGAAGTTTGGCTCAAGGGCTTACAACAATTTGGCCAAAATGTTAAACTAAAAGACCATTTTATTTATTAGTTATTTATACATGTATATTTAGGCACTGTACCGTATATAAGTTTTTCTGGATGTGCACTGCGCTTTGTCTGTGTTTTATGTTATGTCTCTGGTTTTAAACACACTGTCAAACTGTAAGGTAATTATGAGCCATGAGGGTAATATATGAAACGTCTTGAATTGTTCCTTCACTAGAGCAGTAACATTGCTTGATTTCTAAAAAGAAAAATCACACCCCTCTTAACAGGGACGTTCTGTTTGGTAAACCTGGTACCGTTTCTTCCATAACTTTTCACAAACAACTCTATTGTTTATTACTTAGATATTTCACAGTAAAGATTATTATACATTTCAATACCAGTTGTGAAAAAGTTTCCAGTTCACTGTAGCAGTATTGCATGTTCTTAATTCCTCTGTGAACCACTGAATATAAAGTAAAACTACTGTATGTACTGTTGTATAAACAGTATAAAGCTTTTTCTCCATCAAGAAATGAGGACACGAGAAACATTATAGGGGGTACAGGTAATTTACTGATGCTGCCCTTGACGTTAGTTTTACGCCCTCCAAACATGAACTTACAGTAGCAGCCACTACTGTGGGGAGGACTGTTGTGTTAAATATCTCGGGGGTTTGAATGGCCGGTTTATGGGAATCCCATTACGGGGTTAATTTCGAAATTAAAAAAATGGACCCCATTTTGCAAGATAAGATAACATCTAAACCAAAAATAGCTTTTAGGAAAGCCAAGAATCTGAAAAATTTACTGGCTCCCTGTGTCCTAAAAAAAAGTGACATCAAACATGCCCCTATGTGGGAACTTTCTGCAAAAACCCAAACCCATGTCCGTATATGTCACGTGACAAAAGTATATGTGACATTGGTTTTACGCCCTCCAAACATGAACTAAGCAGCCACTACTGTGGGGAGGACTGTTGTGTTAAATATCTCAGGGGTTTGAATGGCCGGTTTATGGGAATCCCATTACGGGGTTAATTACGAAATTTAAAAAAATGCACTAGATTTATCAAAGAAAAAACTTCAAATTGCAAGCAGATGTGATACCTTTTCTTTTATAAATAAAAGGTGATTTTTTTTCATGCACTTGCATTGACAACGTTTTTCAGCTGAAAGACTTTAGTAAGCAACTCCGAAAATATTATCTCTAAAAAGAAAGAGATGTGAAAGTCTAAAATCTCATCATAATCATACAATGAACCATATTATTTTTCAAGTGATGGTTAAAAACGTTCCCCCTAAAACCCGCAACGAAAATAAATAAAAAGTACCTTTGATTCGAAAGTAAAAATCTGCTTGAATTCCATAAAAATAAGGTATTCATTTGATTTTTTATTTATTTATAAATAGTGTAATGGAATTGCTGACTCTTTCAGTCAGTGCTTGAATGCTTGGACAATTTTCATTCAACTATGGGCTTATCCAAATTACTGCCTCTCATGGCTGCACAGATTAATGGAAGATGCACCAATGGGTCTGATCATTCTACCATCTTTTTGTACTGCACATACTGTAAGCAAGTGCTTGGCAGCAAAAGGTGCTATTTAAATTTCCATAGTATATGAAGCTGTGAACTTCTTTCGCTAAAGAGCAAAATGATACTTTTCCAAGTTGGTTACTAATCCCTTTAACTTTCTTGCACTTCTCCTGTCAGCCAGAAAAGCAGCTCCGTGCATAAAGTAAAAAAATCTACAAATATGTGTTTGATTTATTCCTCCAGGTTTACTGGCTGAGGTACAAACAGACAAGGCTTTCGACTGTGAACCAGAAAAAGCAAAGATGAAAAACAAGAAACAAATGTGCAAGCTGTTTAAAAAAAAAAAGGGGGGGGGGAGGGGGAGACGAAGCAAAAAGCAATAATAAAAAAAATATTTCTTCATATGGTTGAAAGTTCTTCCGAATCAATACCCACAAGTGCTGTTATCTTTGTAGACAATCATGCACTACATTTCTATGAGCCTCATAAGACTATCCCATTTGATGGGGCAATCTAATACTTAGCATCTTATTTACAGTACCACCTGGCTTTACACTAAAATGCTCCTACCAGTTTGACAACTTGCCTAGGAAGATGAAATAAACTCAAGTTCACAAAAAAGTTTCAGGAATACATCATGTTCTACTTGTTTTATTCATTCTGCAAAGCTGGCCATGTGTTTGTGCAGTGCGATTGATAGTGCTAGTTATGTATTATGTATGTATATCTTTATTTATATAGCGCCGTTTATGTATATTGCGCTTCACAGCACTAATACATGTGACATAATAATATAACACATAGTGGAAATAAGCGCTTCATACATGACAGCAACAATAGGAAAGGGGGTCCCTGACCCGAAGAGCTTACAATCGAAGTGGTAATTAGAGAGAACTTACAGGGACAGCAGGAGGGGGTTATGGTAAATGCGTCTGCAAGGGGTCAGTGCATCTGAGATGGGTAGCATCAGCCAGCAGAGATGCCCATATGCTGCGTTAAAGAGATGTGTTTTTAGATAGGTCTTAAAGGTGGAGAGATGTGGGACAGTAAAAGCAAACCCTTCCCTGTCACGGGGGTTCACAAATACATTTTTAGAATGACAAAATAAATATTTTTTTGCTAATTTTTGCCTTTAAAAAATGGCAAAAGTAAGTCCAGTCTTTTTTATGTTGTTGTTTGGAAGCTTTCCTACAGGTCGTTCTGTACCTCCACGTCACGTTACTGGGCAAAGGAAAATACACAAAAAGCCTAAAGGCAGTATCTGCTATTTCACCATATGAGCTATTCTACCCAATGCCCTATATTGTACAGACACAATCCTTTTATTATCCGCCATATCTGAAAACCCATTTAGAAGCCAAAAACGTATACAAACAATGACGTCCAATTACATTGCAGAGGAAGTTTTCACTTCTCTCTCTGATTTAAGCATTGAAATGAAACAATGAAATATTAATGCTTCTAGTTTTCCAGCGTTGGCTGGGAATCAGTGCACTCAAACTCTTTTACAGAAATCTTATGCTAATATGAGACCAAACTAGTGCACTACTCAATGACCCAATTCATGATAAATTTCATGTGAAATGATGCTTTGAAATCGCAACACACTAGCAAACCAGCTACAATTTTACATGCAAACTGTAAAAGAAATACACAATGTTAAAATATTTAACATTTATTAGGAAACCTCTGTAAATCGTACTGGAACTATTAATACACAGAGTAGGAGTAGAAGCGCTTATATAAACAATGTAACTGTAAGTAGCTCTAAATTGGGCAAATAATGGTCTTAGCCAAGAGCTGCTTAGCTCTGTGACTGTGCTGTGATTTTTAATTACCCACTTGAGCTGTTAGCTTAATTTTTGTAAAGGAGTTTGTAGTGTCATAATTCCCAACCGAAGATGTACAGCTACATGCATTGTTTCATTTCAAAGCTAAATGCTACTGTTCTTTAAAAAAGCAAATGGAAAGGTGAAAATATCCTCTTTAATGCAGATGGAGCTTGAAACACATTGCTTTGCAAAGCAGGGGTTAAAGCAACCTAAGTATTTGGCTTCTAAATGGGTGTTCAGATGGGAAGGATAATAAATGACTTGTCCGTTCAGAAGAGAATTGTTTTCTGTTGCACAGATGCTCTCCGCTGAAGGCTGGACCAAAATGCCACACTTGTGATAATGACCACAGCACCTAAATCACTGGGGAAATCAGACATTGAGGGACTCGTTTATCAAAGTCCTCACACAGCAAAAATGATGCTAACTTACTTTGTTAGTCAAATTTTTCACGTTCCAGAACAAGCATTTTATCAAGATATAGGTCTACATATCATGTGTTTATTTAATCTGCTCAGTACAAAAGGGCACAGTTCATGCAACATCAATATCATTTCAGAAGTCTGTCTTCATTTTACTACAGTATATTTAAACACAAGCAATCCTCAAGACATTTTTTAATGAAGTATATACCCATACTGACCTTACTATGGAACCCACAAATTCAACATTTGCTATTATTTATTGGGTTCCAGTGAAGTAGCAGTCCCACTGCTATTTTTGTTCCCCTATAAGGTTTAAAAATCAGAAGATTTGTATTTTAAATTAAAAGCTCCTAGACTAATGGCAAGTACCACGCTAGGAGATAATCATTTCAGAGAAGGTAAATAAAACTATATTAAAATAGTTAAAGCAGCAACAAATGTTGCTTTAATCAGTGATTTTCTAATGGATTTCAGCTTGTAAAGTAGCAAATTATTTTTAATATAATAGAGGCATATTAATAGCCTCACATACTGTAATGCTTCTAATGAACCCAGTGACCTGATGTGATTCTTACACATTAAGAGTGGTAGTCAAGATATGTGTAATAATATACAGTACTATTGTACTATAATATATTATTATACACAACCTATTTCAGAGCAATGTGATTTAACCTCCTCTCACAATTAGCCATGTAAGACACTGTTTTGAACCTGTTGTCAACAAGAGATCACGAGGAACTTTAATGGTGGTCCAAGAACGCCATAAAAACCAACTTGAGGCAGGTCCCTGCGTCAATTGACAGGCTTCACTAGTACTGCAAGAAACCAGCGCTGAGATAAGCTGCCTTACTGCTCTATGTGCAATTACATAATAATACATCGTCTATGAATCAAGCAAAACTGATGAAATTCTGAGATGAAAACTGCAAACATATGAACTAATTGAAAACAAAATCATTTTTTTAATACAGCTTGAACATTATTTTTACTTTAGAATTGTGCAATATTTGCCTTCACATAAACACCTCCATATACAGTATTTTAAAAGGGTGACGATTATGCAGTATCTATTATATAGATGTAGGCATGTATCCCCTTGGCCACTAATCTGCCCTGCCTAACATATAAGCCCTGGTACCAGTGCAGGCAGTTTTAGGGTTAATATGGGTTTCACTGCAGTCAACAACTCCCTTGAGTGACAGGAGGGGTGATCCTAAGGCCTGTGTGCTGCCCTATCAGGGGCTCAGACCTAGGACCCTGCCAGTGGGTACAAAAAGGGCTGCAGAGCCTACATTTAGATGTTGGAAGTGTGGAGCCAGGGCTCTGGCCACCTTCCACTCCCTCGGGGGAGTGGGACACTTCCCCATACTCCAAGCACTTGGGGTTGAGTCCAGGGACCAGAAGAAAGGCATTGTTGATGTGTACGGCTGTCCTCAATAAAACTAGTTGCTGCTTTTATACTCCTGCCTGTGACTGCAGTTTATCAGGGGGAGTACAAATTAATCGGTGGTATAGGAAAAAATAAAAATACAATATAGTGCAACAATGTTTATGATAATATTTCTTTGTGTTGAAGATTTCTCTGAATTCAGGACTCACATTCTTTCAAATAATATAATGCATCGCCAAAACTGTGGCAAAATTAATGTGAGAGATGTCCTGTGGCTCAGTCCTCTCTCAATGGTGTGGTGTCACTCAGATCGGTGTATGGACAGTGGTACATAGATATAAAACAAGAGACCAATCATAGTGCAACCCAATAATGATAATATCTGCTTTATCTAGTAAAAAGGCATATGGATGTACACTTACATCATAAAAACATATAGTGGGCACATAATAAAAGCGAATACTGCTCTACGATTTTCACCACCCTCCTCAGCTCAGATCTCTCTCCCGTTGCATCACTTCCAGTTTTGTGGCGCGCTTCCTGTCTACGATGCAGGAGGATCACATGTGCAATCAGGTGCAGGTGGGGTCAGCAGGATTCTAACAACGGCTCTACTAGTCAGGAGTCATAAGTTTGGTGTCTGATACTCTCCTCTAAATAGCACATACCACTGATTGGATGAATAGCTAACATAACAGCACATCTGATTGGAAAGCACAAGCCTATCAGAATGCCTAAAAAACGATCAATGCCTACACATCAGCATCACATGGGTATGTGCGTCCCTACGCCTTTCCTCAGCTATACTGATTTCATCAGGGGAAATCCCCTGACGAATATGATGCCGATGTGATGCTGATATTTAGGCATTGATCTGACACACTCCGATACCATTGCACTGAGTATATCTGCTGCTGCATTGTTCCCACCCCCTGCCCGGAACAGAAAGCATTGGTGGTCTTTCCGGAGAAAGAATCTGACGGTGATTGCAAACACAAGTTCCTGCTGGACGGAGACTCGTGGCAGTTCATACAGCCTTTTGAAGTGGAGGAGGAGAAGGCTTTTTGGAATAAATTGTATTTGGTTTTTATAACAATAATGCACTAGGTTTGGGCCCTTTTTTTCTTACAGACAGACAGACGTGTTTAAAAAAGATACAAATCTCCTATATAAAAATACAAAAATAACAAAAAGTAGAAATATATAAAATGACATAAAAATGTATAAAACAGGCAAGATGAATAACAAATGGCACCAAGAGTATACCTTAAAAAAAAGAGTTTACCTTAAAAAAGGGGGGATGATTATAAAAAATCTATTATATCCAAATCGGCATTAAGGCCCTCTGGGCTCATGGATTTCATCCTATGAATCCAGAATGTCTGTCTTTGTGATAAAAGAGACACTCTATTGCCTCCCCTCCAATGTGGGTTGACTTTCTCTATGCCCCTAAAAGTAAGACCCTTAGGGGCTACTACTGTGGGATATTTCAAAATGTTTGGAAACACTATGACTCTAGTTTTCTTTTTTAAATTGCCTACGTGTTCCAGTATTCTCACTTTTAATGGGCGTATAGTGCGACCTATATGCTGCAGCCCACAGGGGTATTCTATCAAACAAACAATATGGTCCATGTTGCAATTAATACATTGTGTCATTTAACATTTCTCATTTGTCACATTTGAATTAAAGCAAAGTTTTTCTTTAGAACCAAATTCACAAGCTTTGCATTTTCCACATTTGTGAAATCCTATCGGGATTTTAGCCAAAGGTCATCCTTCTTTTCCGTCATAAGTGATTTAAAAGTGCTTGGTGCCAATTTGCTTTTTAAATTACTTTTTAAAAATAACTCGAGGGTACCCTGGAATTTCACTCCCAAAAATAGGATCATTTTTTAAAATATGCCAATGTTTGGAGATGACATTCCTTATCTAGTTTGCTTCACGGTTGTATTGTGTTCTAAAAGTACTTTGAAAATCCATTTTTGTTTTTAATTTAGATTGCTCGATATTCTCTATATTTGGATATATTATAGAATTCCTGTCTAAATTATTCGTCCTAAAGACCGCTTCTTTAGTTGTATTTTCCTTATATTCTTTCTCTTCGAATTTTTCGATCAGGATCTTTGACTGTTGTTCATAGATGGTGTTGTCAGTACGATTTATTTATTTATTTATTTTTATTCTACTCAATTGTCCGTAGGGGATATTCGATATCCACCTCGGATGATGACAACTTGAATTTTCAATATAGTTATTTCCATCTACTTTTTTAAAAAAGATTTTCATTTTGATGAGTTCATCTTCTACATAGATCACCAAATCAAGAAATTCAATTTCTGTTTTACTTTTAGTAGAAGTAAAATTCAAATTACCGTCGTTATGATTAATATAAAGGAGAACATTATCTAACTCATGTTCTTTCCCGTTCCAAATAATGTGCACATCATCGATGTATCTTTTTCCACAGGACCAGGTTTGCACCGAACTCATGATTTGACCAATTTTGGTCTTCTTCCCAGATCCCCATGAAGATGTTCGCATAGCTCTGTGCAAACTTGATCCCCATGGATGTACCGCATAATTGAAGAAAAAACTGTCAAAACTAAAAAAAATACGAGTAAGAATAAAATCAATTCCCTTCTTCCAACATATTCGGATCTTTTAACATTGCTCGTTTTATAGCTTCTATTCCCTGTTCATGTTTAATAGAAGTATAAAGGGCTGAGACATCACAGGTTACTAAAATGAATTCTTTCTTCCAAATTACATCTGCAAAAATGTTCAATATTTCAGTTGTGTCTTTAAGATGAGATTTATTTTGTATGACATAATTCTGAAATAATTTATCTATATATTCCAATAGATTAGCAGTCATGGAATTTATTCCCAAAATAATCGGTCTATCTGGGGGGTTCCTTGGATCTTTATACACTTTCGGGAGAAAGTAGAAAATGGGGATAAGGGGATTGTTATTCCTTAAATAATTAAATTCTTCTTCTTTTAGGATACCTTTTTCTTTCCCATTTTGAAGATAATCGCCAATTTCAATTAGAAATTCTTTGGTTGGATCTTTAGATAATTTTATATAGGTGTTGCTATCATTTAGTATTCTTCTTGCTTCATTACTATAATATTCTTGATCCATTATTACAACCCCCCCCCCCTTGTCTGCTTGTTTAATTATAATGTCTGTATCATCTGCTAATTGTTTAATGGCTTCTCTTTGTATTTTAGTCATATTATTCCTAAATGTGCTTTCTTGTGTAGATATCTCTTCAAAATCTTTACTGATCAATTGGAAAAATACTTCCAAGTGTTGACCCTTATTGTCTAAAATGACTGTTTTCGGCAAGAAAACCTGACCGCGATTAATACGTTCGATTTGTAGAACTTGGCCGCAAAAGACGGGACTTAGTCTCTGCAGGGCAGACTTCCCTAGCTGCAAAACGAAGCGGGTCGCTCTGCTATTCGTAACAGAGCAACTTTGAAAAGCTCGCCCTAGCGTCATCACCTGACATCCAAAACCTATGCTAAACTAGGTGTATTGTACAGGAACAAACCCTCCCTAAGTTTGCTGGTCAGAAAGCGTATCACACAGTAGATGTTAATGCCAATTATCGACTATGGGGACATAGTATAGGGTTCGGCACCCCAAACCCACCTTAGCAAACTTGATACACTCTACAATTCAATATGCCGTTTTGTTCTCCAATGCTACTACAGTGCAACACAAATCACTGCGAAACGCTCAAAGAACTAGATTGGTCATCACTTGAGTCTAGGCGCAAAGTTCATCTCTCCTGTCTTGCTTTCAAATAAATTCTGGGCAAGCTACACATCTACCTGAACAAGCTCCTCACCCCTACCACATGCAGCACTTATCATCTGAGATCTGACACCAGAAGACTGTTCATGGTCCCAATGTGCAGCAAAGTATCTGGCCGCTCCTCCTTCTCTTACCGTGCACCCCAAAACTGGAACAATCAACTGGAGTCTCTCACAGCCCCACCAGTCTAAGTTCTTTCAAAACTAAAGCTGTCTCACATTTTAACCTGGTCTGTAACTGTTCCATGCGCCTATAAAATATATTATCTTTAACTGTGCATGCAATGTCTTGTATATAATGTATACCCTGTTCACTTACACTACCGACACGCTTTATTGCGCATCGGCCAGATCCGCAAGCCGGGAAATTTCCCGGCTTGCTAGTGGCCGCCCCTCGGCGTGCCGCGCGTCATAGACGCGCGGTCACGCGTCTTCGGGAGCCTGCGCCCCCTGCACGCGCGTCCAGGGCTCCCCGAGGGAGCCCTGGTGTCCCGCGATGTGGGGGACGGCGGCAGGGGGTTCCGGGGGACCCGGCGGACCTGGCAGCGGTAGGGAGAGCGCCCCGATCGGAGGGCGCTCTTCCGCTGCTTCGGCGTGCGCCCGTCACCCTCGGGCGCGCGCCAGGCTACTGCTGCGGCCAAGAACGGGCAAATGCTCGAATAAACTTGGCCGCAGCAGTATGTAGCTATGTATTGTAACCATATATTATTTGTCATCTTAACTCTATGCCCAGGACATACTTGAAAATGAGAGGTAACTCTTAATGTATTACTTCATGGTAAAACATTTTGTAAATAATACAATAATCAACATAAGCTACAGGATGGTCTGGTTCTCTGACTGGGAAGTAGGAGGAGTGGCCAATTTGAGCGTGGGAAACATTCCCATCAGCCATTAGAAATAGGGACTCGTCTCTATGCTGACGTCAGAGGAAGAGGCGTGCCAAGCCGGCTCGAAAAGCCGGGTGGGCGGGAAATATGGATTAACCAATGGGGAAAGCACCTACGCAAGCCATCTTTCCCCAGCTAACCCAATGCCCCCCACTGGGCAGGCTCCACCAAATCTGCAGATACAAAAGGTGTCCCCACAGGATGCCCTTTGTTCTCCGGACCTGGACAATCGCCCATCCCCACTCACCAAATGTTTTTCTCACTTATGGACATCCTCTCCTCTTTGAATTACGGACTCTATACAGACATCATACAGTCTATGCTGATGCCCTGGCTGACTGTATAGAGTCTTATAAGAAATGTATAAAACATATACTTTAATAAAGTATACACTTAGGGGAACCTTATACGTATGAGGGAAACGGTTTTGGGATATTTGGGCTCGAAATCCAGGAGTCTGGGGGACACTGGGAAGCCCCGGTGTGATTCACTCTGTTTACCGGCAAATCATGCCTGTTTGCCAGGGAGAATTAAAGGACTAATAAAAAGGAAAAAAGATGGCGCTAAATGAACTTGCAACAATGGTAGCTATGGTCCTGTTATCACTATGCAAAAGGATTGAAGCCTGCTGCTGAGGAATATTAGAAGGGAGTCTTCAATTCCCTTATATGTAAAGAATTGATGAAAGGAATATATACTTCAGCGCATGGAATCAGGTAAATAGACAACCATATGTATATATGTATATGTATAAATTTATTTGGAATTCCTTGGCCTCTGAGACATATGGTTCTCTATTTACCTGATTCCATGCGCTGAAGTATATATTCCTTTCACCAGAATTAAAGGACTACTGGTAACTTCGGCCCCCGAACTCCTGCAAACAAAATAATTGCATTTCGACCCAAATACCCCACCTAAACTTATACTCCCAAAGTCTGGAGTTTCTAGGGTGCCAGGAACCTTAAAAAGGAAAAAATAATGCCCTTTTATTCCGGTATTGCATTGCTGCTGGCAATGCAATTTGGTTCCCCAAACCAGAGTCCCCCCCACCCCATCCTGGACGGGTACACGCAAATCATACACTATATGTGGGGAGCCATAATGATACTCGGGTACCCCTAAACCAGGGGTCCCCTTGTCAAAGTATACTAAACACATTTCATTTGGCTCACTTTCCTTCCTGGGTTGTGCTGAAGCAGGGCACCCTATTGGTGAGTCACGGTTATGTTTAAAGGGGAGATATTGCCTGGGCAGTGTGCATACATGTGTCTGAAAATAATGCCTGATTGTTGGACACGTTTATCGGGGAACCGGTAACTTTGGTCCCCGACACCACTTTCTCAGAAAAATCCCCCTTAAAACTCATGCACCAGAAATCCATGCTCGATTGCATGCCCGGAAAGGGAAAAACGCACAAAATACGGTTAATACATTTTAGGCAGTGGATTGCTGCCCAAATACAAATGGGGTCTAACTATCTGGGTTCTCTAACATGGACACTTGCCCCCTTGCTCCCAAAGTCCCTTTCTGCAGCTAACTCTCTATGGGAAATCACATACCCATTAGGCATCCCTACGACATAACCCTGCAGGGGACCGTAAAATTGGAACAGAGATAAATAAAAATAGTTTTATCCTACTGGACCCAAGAGCTAACCCTCTTGGCCCATTACCACGGTTCACTGAGGCAGCCGGCTGGGCTTAACCTTTATTTGGAAGGCCAGCTACCTCCTACCGTCACACCTGCCCCCTCAAGATGAAGGCTCCTGAACAGTCACCATATCAGGTGGCTTGCTGAGCCTGAAAAAATTGAGGTTGCAGGGATAAAATAGAGTCTCTCCGGCTGGTAAAGTCCTCCAGCAAAGTTGCACGAGCATGCAAAGTTGCAAAGAGCATGCGAGGGTTTAATCCTTAACTCCACACTAACCCAGGATCACCTGCACCTGTCGCTCACTTCGCCTCCATTCTACTATTGGGCGCTTGCTACCGAGTGGGCGATTCATGTTAATGTGTGGCAGCTGCTTGCTGGCTACTCATTGTCACCTGCCCTTTATATGCTCAGCCAGCCCTCTGGCAAATTGGCTGAGCATAATTCTTCGTTCCTGAATGTAGTGCTTACCTCAAGCTTCTGCTGCCTTGTGCTGTTGGTAGGGAGAAGCTTGTGGGGAGCGCAGGTGTCACCATATGTGGGGAAAAAAATAATAATAGTGTAGTATGCTTTAAACAGATTCAATAATCTATATAGAAATCACGATTGGGAACTCACACTCTCCCAGTAAAAGTTCAGCAGTGGATAGTAGTGGATACAATGATGCAGACTCAGCAGTATGAAAAAAGGTCTTGCTTGACATAAGGTCCCAGGTATCAGCAGAACAAACCCTCAATGGAAAAAATGACACCTTTAGTGCAACATTGCATGTTCACTATAAATATATTGATAAAAGCAATTATTATTGCACTCACATAAGTACCATGTGCATAGACACGTAAATATCGATGCGCAGCTTCAGCGTTCACCATCCACCCCACTCCCGAGGTTGCGTTGCATCACTTCCGGTCCGGCCCGTCGCGTCACTTCCGGTTTAGCGATCGATCGCAGAATGGATCCACACGGGCTCTGGGGCATTTAGGGTGCACTTCTGGACTGCTGCTTGTTCACACTACGCGTTTCGCTGCCTCAGCAGCTTCGTCAGGAGTTCGATCGAACTCTGTTTAAAGCATACTACACTATTATAATTTTTTTCCCCACATATGGTGACACCTGCGCTCCCCACAAGCTTCTCCCTACCATCTAAGACAGGAGGAACTGGATCTTCTCCAAAGAGGGTTGAGATGCGAAGTTCACCATTCGTATTTTTTCTTGTTTATGAGCATTTTGAATTATTGGTTTTATTAATATCAATCATTATATATTTATTTATTGCACCTCTATTAGAAGCGCCTCACATTTTTAGTTTTAGCCTTGTCCTGTTGCCTGGTGCATTTTTGATCCTGTCTTGTTTCTCTGTGTTTTGACCTCGGCTTGTAGCTGGACCCCCGACTTCTCTCTACCTCGACCTCGGCTTGCTTCTGGACCTCTACCTTCTTCACCGCTGGACCCCGGCTACCTCTATGAACATCAGACTTCTCCAACTCCTGACCACGGTGAGTTTTATGATTATCCTCACTTCTGACCCTGGCTATACGACTATCACTCTGCACTCCGGACGCGCTCACGCATTTGGAGGTCGGTGTACACTAACATCCCTACCTCAGCCTCGCGGCCCCATCTTGTTTGTGGTGAGCACCTGTTACAGTATGCTCAGCCCCACAAACATGGACCCCGCTGAGGTGGGTCGAGTCTTGAGCATGCACGCCAACATATTTGACAGACTGGAAAAATACCTGGAGCAAAATAACCAACGCATGGAGCTGCTCCAACAGACGGTTCAATCCATCACTGATCAGACGCAACGTTCCCCTTTCCACTCTGTGTCCCCTGTGGCGCCGGTTCCTGCACCCATTCCTGTGGCCACAGCCTCCGAACCACGACTACCTACCCCTAATCGCTACTGCGGTGACTCACATGGTTGCCGTGGTTTTCTTAACCAATGCTCATCCAATTCAAACTGACGCCTTCTCGTTTCATGTCTCAGCAATCTAAAGTGGCATATATAATTTCTTTATTGATTGACGACGCTCTGGTGTGGGTTTCACCCATCTGGGAACTGAGGTCGGAACTCAACAGCGACATTGCACGCTACACCAAGGAGTTCCACAGAGTATTCAACACACCCGGATGCAAGGTAACTGCTGTCTCATCCCTTTTACATATCTCCCAAGGTACCCGTTCCGTGGCCCGGTACGCACTTGAGTTCCACACCATATCCGCAGAAAACAGTTGGAATGATGAGGTGTTGACAGCTGCCTTCTGGCAAGGCCTCTCTGAGAATCTGAAGGACAAACTCGTGGCATAGGAACGTCCCACAGAACTGGAGGAGATCATCGCCCTATGCATTTAGGTAGACCAGCGGCTACAGGAAAGAAGAGCCAAAAGAACCCGGCGCAAGCAAGGTACTGCTGCGGCCGAGTTTATTCGAGCATTTGCCCGTTCTCGGCCGCAGCAGTAACCTGGCGCGCGCCGGAGGGTGCCGGGCGTGCGCCGAAGCAGCGGAAGAGCGCCCTCCGATTGGGGCGCTCTCCCTCCCGCTGCCGGGTCCGCCGGGTCCCCCGGAACCCCCTGCCGCCGTCCCCCACATCGCGGGACACCAGGGCTCCCTCGGGGAGCCCTAGACGCGCGTGCAGGGGGCGCAGGCACCCGATGACGTGTGACCGCGCATCGGTGACGCGCGGCACGCCGAGGGGCTGCCACTAGCAAGCCGGGAAATCTCCCGGCTTGCGGATCTGGCCGTAGTGTGATAAAGTGTGTCGGTAGTGTATACAACCCCCCTCACAGTTTTTACACAGGGGCTGTTAACCTGTCTCCGCCGGACCTGGAGGAGCCCGTGCAACTCGACGGCAATAAGCTATCTCCCAGTGAGAAACAACGCAGACGCAATGCCAGACTCTGCCTATACTGCGGTAACATCAGACATTAGGTACTTGCTTGTCCTCACAAGTCGGGAAATGCCAAGTCCCAGTGAGAGCCAGGAGAATCACACTGGGAACACTATCCCCTTCTCCACCGAAAAAAAAATGCCAACTAGGATTCTAGTCCCCGTTACTTTTACCGGCGATACCTTCCATACCACCGCACGGGCCTTTCTGGATTCTGGGTCAGGGGGTAATTTCATTGACTAGGGATTCGCAGAGAGAAATAAGATTCCCTTGGTACACAGGAAGCACCCGGTGGGACTGGAGGCCATTGACGCCGCGACCTTACAACCTGCATTTATATCTCTGCAAACCATTTCCTTTGAGTTGCGGAATGGAGAGGCTCACATTGAGAGGATCCAATTGGACATCATCCATACCCCTACAGTCGACGTCATCCTTGGACTCCCATGGCTCCAAGTGCATAACCCTCGCATAGACTGGACTGACTCAGAGCCCTTCCAATGGAGCTCACATTGCTTGAAGAACTGATCCGTCTGGTCCCAAAAATTATGCGGGTTTAAGTACCGGAACAGGTAAACATACACTTACTTGAAATCTACTCTGACTTCCAGGACATTGTTAACAAAGCACAATCTGAGGAACTACCAACACACCGGTCATTCGACATCCTCATCGATCTACTGCCTGGCTCGGTTCCCCCGTGAGGATGTTCCTACCAGTTATCCCCTCCAGAGACCAAGGCCATGCAGGAATATATTCTAGAGAACCTACAAAGGGGATTTATCCGGAAACCTTCATCTCCCGCAGGAGCAGGTTTATTCTTTGTAAAGAAAAAGGATGGATCCCACAGACCCTGCATCGATTATCGGGGCCTTAACAAGATCACTATAAAGAACCAGTACCTTTTACCGTTAATTTCCAAACTCTTTGACAAACTGCAGGGGGCCATAATCTTCACCAAACTGGACTTACGAGGAGCTTACAATCTAGTAAGAATTCGTCAGAGGGATGAGTGGAAGACGGCCTTCAACACCTGGGACGGACATTACGAATACCTTGTTATGCTATTCAGACTTTTGTAATGCTCCAGCAGTATTCCAGGACTTTGTTAATGACATTTTTAGAGACCTCCTTGACCAATACGTCAGTGTCTAACTTGATGATATCTTAATCTTCTCCAAGTCCGTACAGGAACATCCTGGTCATGTTAAACAGGTACTTCTACGTCTACGAGATAATCATCTATTCGCTAAATTAGAGAAGTGTCAGTTCCATCAGACCACGACGGCCTTTTTAGGTTATATCATCTCTGATACTTGCCTTGCCATGGATCCAGCCAAGGTGAAAGCGGTCTTGGATTGGCCCCGTCCCACGACTCTGAAAGCTGTACAATGCTTCCTAGGCTTTGCCAACTACTACTGAAGATTCATACAGAACTTCTCCTCTGTAGTAGCGCCCATTACGGCCTTAACATAGAAAGGTGCTGATCCCGCCTTGTGGTCTCCATCTGCTATTCAAGCATTCGAGAGACTGAAAACAGCCTTCGTGTATTCTCCTGTACTCATGCACATGGACCCTGGATTACCCCTCAGCCTTGAAGTGGACGCATCTGACAGTAGGGATGGAACAGTATTGTCCCAGAGGAAGGCACTCCTGGCCAAACTTCACCCATGCGCTTTCTTCTCCAAGAAATTCTCTCTGCGCAGAGTCCAAGAGAGAAGCAGTCTCTCGCCATGTCTACCTGAGCAGCTCAGAAGCAGTCTCTGTATCTGCCCTACCCCTTTATGATGAGAAAGATCTTACAACATGAAGCCTCAAGGAGATGAAAGGGAGAATGATCTGACAAGAAGCTACAAGGAAGAGAAGCCAAAGGCCTAGATTACACATCACGTGATGGCGCCAGAGCGCTCGCGTGTGACCCAACCTCAAATTACCTAATGAGGTCGCACACGATGGAGCACGATGGTGATTTGAAGAGACAAAAAAATGTTGTCTTTTCAAGTGCGGCCACATAACATCCGCGTCACGTGAGCGGTTCAGCCAATGAAGTTGAACCAGCTTTGTGGCGCGCTGCCACGCCTCCCAATCTCCTAGTTCACAGATCGCTGGGGCTGCAGGAGTGTGCGAGGCTATGCGCTCAGTCGTGCTCAGCCACGCAAGTAGTATAAGCTTAGCCTAAGGAGAAGAGTATATACCAAGAATACCAAGAATACTTCAAGAATACCAAGAGATGGGCAGGAGATGAGGTTGACGTATCTTTATGGAACATGTAATATGTAACATAATTTTATAATAACTATTGTAACATGTAATTTGTCATTTCAGTATTACTATGTTGAAGCAATAATTGGATTTTTCTACATCAATATAATATTTGATATAGTCACGTGTGCGTTTCTACGTCACGCTTCCCCAAAAGAACGTAAAATACAGAAGCCGTATTTATTAAATACAATACAGTAGAGATACAGATAGACAAACGTGTTCCCCTGCTTTGTAAATTGCCACCTTTGGAATGGAGGCATACAATTGGTTTTTTAAGATTAAAACATAAAAATAACCAATTTTGCTTATTTAGGCTGCGGCCACGCTGCCGGAACACGCGCTTGGCGAGCTCACTTTCATTTGAACAAATTAGCAATGTGAGACAAAAGGATCACTTTTTTTTGTACATCCCAGGAAAGCTAAAAATTGAAGCATATACTTTATATCCTGATCCTTTTTCATACACATAAACATGATAAGAAGGGAACATTTTACACTGTGTGGAAGCATTGCAAAACATTTGGGGACAAGGTTTAATTTTGATGAATATTTATCTGCCCATACTGCTTTACACGGGCTGGAAGAAATCTTATACACAGAAGTGACCTGTGACAGACACCTCTCACAGTGCAAGCAGGTTAACTGTGCTTTCACTGATACTATACTGTACCTTTACAAATATGGACACAGTGATGGATAAATCAGAGGTAATCATCAGTATCACAAACCGGTAATAATTCATATATATTTTTTAAATATTGAGATAATTAAAAAATTACAAAATCAATTTAAACAAACTACTGTATCATAGATATCTGAGGACCAGTATTATGGTATCTTATAAGCTAAATATATGAAAAAATAATGGCCGTACTACATGCCATTAGCATAGCACATTTGTAGAACAACATTGCTTTATCTTCCAATAACGTGACTTTGTCAGTCTTGTCGTTACTCCTACACAACTACCGAAACAGGGCTTTTGGTAAATTGGAATGGAGAGGGAAATAAACTCTGGGAAATAATGCTAAGTTATTTACATTGATTGAGGTTAAATGAAAAGAGGGGAACAGACTTTGGCTTGAGCTAAACCTCCAAGAGGGCCAAAAAAAATGAAGCCAAACTCTGGGCTCATGTGGAGTTTAACTCTTCAATACTAAGGAGAGGAACTGCCCCCCACCTCTACCCCGTAGAGGATATCTGGGGATCCGTGGCTGAAAGATCAGCCCTTCAGCCAGACATTAAGAGATTGGACCGAAAAGGGGAAGCAGATTTCTGACACTGGATTGGAAATGTAGGCTTTGAAACCGGTAGCGCTCCATCTGCTCAATCTCTATATGATGTAAGGTAAAACTTATTCTTATTGTTTATTAATAAAGCCCTGACAGTGCGGTACAATGGGGTTACAGACAATTTATAATTACATAAACAAAGTTACATACAAATAAGGACAAACATGCATAAACAGACACAGAGACATAATTAGAGCCCTGCCCATGAGAGCTTACAATCTATAGGGAATAATGGACAATGTTGAAACAAAAGGTACAGTGGCTGCTCATTGTGGGATGGAGTACCTCTGGTTGGAGCATGGACCAGTCAAACAGCTGATCCCATTAAGGTTTGAGGGTGAGAATGTTAGGGGGGGCATTAAATAGCATGGAAATTGGTCCAACTACACAGCTGTTCCCAATTTAGTTGATGGGGGTGGAGGTAGGATAGCACGATATACCGGTATCAGTAATATCGTGATAAGAACATCTGCCGGTATGCTAATGTAGGAGATTAGTTGTTATCCAGATATTACCATGGTTTCAGAGAGTAGGGGAGAGAGGAGGCCCTTTGAAGTTGCTGTGCTCTGAGATTGGAGCATCAGACTTGGCTGCTCCCACTCCCTCCTCCTGGCCAGCAGTGCTTCTCACTGCACGGAGGGAGGGGGGAGGAGCGTCTGGCAGCTCTGTGTCTGTGAGACAGCACAAGGTGGCAGAGAGAGAGGTGAGAGAGCAGGAATGCAGCATGTACGGTCATCACAAATCCTCTTCTCCAGCTCTTAACCCATTCCTCCATGCCTGTGAGATTTCATAACCCCATCCTCCCTGCCTGTGAGACTGTTAACCCCTTCCTTCCTGCCTGTGGGACTTTTACCCGTTTCCTCCCCCTCTCCTCTGGGATCCATAACCACCCCATTCTTACCTTCATCCGCGTGGACCCTTAACTCCATTCTTCCTGGAACTCTTACAACCCCCCTTTTTCCAAGACTCTTCCTCCTCCCCTGAGACTCCCTCCCCCATTGAGACTCTTTCTTCCCCCTTCTTCCTGCCCAGAGACTCTTCATTCCCCCTTCTTCATGTACCCTGAGACTCTCCTTCCCCTTCTTCCTCACCCTGAGATTCTTTCTCCCCCTTGGACTCTCACCACCCCTCCCCATGAAATTGCTCACCTTTATCCATAACTCCTCCATCCCCTACCTCTTAACCCCTTTCTCCTCTGACCTTTTATTAACCTTGTGAGGTTTAGGTGACAGGGTGGAAGTGGAAGGAGGAAAGAGTATTAGTTTTCTTTTAGACAGATTAAGCTTCAGGTAATGGTGGGACATGCAGGAGGAGATTGCAGAGAGACAGTTGGTGACATGGGACAGGAGTGAGGGGGAGAGGTCAAAGGAGGAGAGGTACATTTGGGTGTTATCGGCATAGAGATGATACTGAAAGCCAAAAGATTGTATTAGGTTGCTAAGAGGAGAGGTGTAGAATGAGAAGATCAGAGGGCTAATGACAGAGCCTTGTGGGACCCCAATAGAGAGAGGCAGTGCAGGTGAGGAGACACCAGATAAGTGAACCCTGAAGAAGTGGTTGGATAGGTAGGACATGAACCAGGAGAACGCTGCGCTATGGAAGCCAATGGAGTAGAGAATGTTCAGGGGAAGGGGTGATAAACAATGTGAGAAGGCAGCAGAGAGATCCAGGAGTATTAGTTAGAAGAAGTGACCCTTAGACTTAGTTGTTAGTGGGTCATTGGCTCCTTTTGTTAGTGCTGTCTAAGTGGAGTGTAGAGGACGTAAACCAGATTACAAATGTAGCCCTGGTGAGAAATGGGGCTATAGTTCTATCCTCCTCCTGGTATAATCTTTGCTAAGGGCAGGTTGCCAGGAGTTATCATGGGTTTCCCCCACTTCAAGCACTTGCCCTGAATGGTGGAAGTAGGTCACCTGACCCTGTGTCCAATCAAGAGACACAGGGGCGGTGCCTGCTGATATCATAAAGAGCAGTGCACTTCCTATTTAGTGAGACAGACACAGACAGTTCAGTCTGAGTTAGTGTTAGGGAGGAGTGGAGTGAGCAGCTCATGAGTAGAGCTGATATAGCTAGTGAGTTATATGTGGACCAAATACCTCTCACCCTGCTTAGGGGTTGAGGGAAGAGCTAGCCCCACTCTGGATGGCCGCAAGGTCCAGAGTGGAGGCAGGGACCATCACTAAGGAGAACAGCTGGTGGCATTGTAAATCAACTGTACCTGTCTGCTGCTGCTGGAGACTGAGTAATAAAGGAGTCTGCTGTTTAAAGAGAACCTTGTGTGAGACTGGAATCTCTCATCCCTGGGAGGGGGATTTCTGTGGTAGTGATTCCACCCCTCATCCCTGGGGCTTACTACAGATGGAGGCGCTGCACCATTGAAGGAAAACGAAGGCATCCACCCCAGTAACCTGTCCTGATGTCCCCCATGTCATCGCGGGAGACTCAGGCCCTCCTGTTGCCAGCAGGTATGCACCACACAGAGACATGTAGTCAGACCTTAGAACACCTTAAGGGGTCCGATCTGTGACCGGGTGGGGGTCCATGGGTTACACAAATAAAGTATAATGCATGTCCTTATCCTTTCCTGTCTTGATTATTGTAACATAGTGCTAACAGGCATCCCTGTCTCACAACTCTCCACTTTGCAAGCTATCCAAAATTCTGTTGCTAGAATAATTTCCTTTTCTCCCAAAACATTCACTGCTCATCTCCTTAAATACCTGTCCTAGATTCCCATCAAATTTCAGATCTCATACAAAGTTCTCCTCCTGACCTTTAAGGCTCTCCAATCCATCTTCTCCTTCCTACATATCAGCTTGGACCACTTGTTATACCCCTGCGATCTACCCATAACTGTCTCTCCACTGCTTTCACCTCTACTGCTGTCTCTCTCTTTAAACCTTTTTCCATCACTGCCTCTTATCTGTGTAACTCCCTGTGAGGTAGTATACAAGAGGTTAAAAAACTCTCACTCAAGCAGAGCCAGGACACCACACCCGAGTTTATATATGTCTGATAGCTGATTGGAAAGAGGAGGTTTAAAAAGCAGTAGACTTCTTGCTGTCTCTGTCTTTGCTCTCAAGATGTGTGGTAGCAGGTTCCTGAGTGCCTGTCTTTGTGAGAGCCCAAACTTCCACTCGGTTGTCAGTGTATAAGGTCCTTGATATTCTTTTCCAGGTGTACAGTATGCTGTTTATTTTGAACTGGTTGCTTTAGTTCTTTGAAGCTGTATTGCAACCTAATTTCCCGTGTGAGGGTAATAAAGGACTTTCATTGCAAGAACTTGGCATATGAACTTTCTGACCCTACCTATGAGACTGCTCCATCACAATCCCTCACACTCGGTATATGCCAAGTACTGTAGGTTTTCTCACCACCTTTAAATCAAACCTTAAAACTTACCTCTTAAATGAATCATTTGAATAGCCTGGTGCCATAGCTACTGTCCCACACTTACAGTCCCTTCTACCAACCACTGTCATCTACTGCACTTAATCTCTCACCTGCACTTATTCCCTCACCTGCTGTCACTGTAAGTCTTCATTTCACTTAGATTGTAAGCTCCCCGGGGCAGAGATGTCCTTCCCGGTTGTCTGAATTTGTTGCAATTATTGTATTATAATTATATAAATAAAGATATACTGTACATACATACATGAATAGTGATTTTGGAGAACAGACTTAGGGCATGATAAAGTCACTGAAGACTTGTATGTACAATATGTATGTCTTAATTTATATACACTAGCAACAGGAAAGATGATCCAGGGCTCCACGGATTTTTAGCAAAAGAATTATTCATAATACACAACGTTTCGGACTCACTAAGGCCTTTGTCAAGAGATTACCAGTCACTTGACAAAGGCCTAAGTGAGGCCGAAACGTTGTGTATTATGAATAAATTATTTTGCTAATGTAACGGGTATTCCCCCTACCCCAATCGCAGATAGAGTGCAGGTGAGGGGGAACCTATATGTTACCAGGTGTGGTGCAGTATACCTGTCAAGCTCACCGGAGGCCTGAGCCTCCGCCAGTGAGAGCCTGGGGTGAATCCTCTGGAACGATCTTACTTACAGCACCTCCACCTGTGTAGGATTCTACGAGAGTAGAATGTTCCGTACACAGGACCCACATACACAGTAAGCACATACACCGAAGTATATATAAGAACAGTTTACTGTATAGGAAACATAACCATAACATCCCGTCATCAACAGTACTTCAGTGTCACCCAGTAACACTGTTCCACATGGGTGATAACACCATGCCATATACCAAAGTCCCAAGTGTCACCAAAGTCCCCTCCCACGCAAGTGTGAGACAGCGTTGCCCACTAGATGAGATGAGGTTGGTGCACTTATAGATACCTGCCCGGGCACATGTCCACACCCGGGTGTAAAGATATTCGAAAAGGGTCTGATGCAGGAACAGGAATCCGCCTCCGCGGTGTCCCACCTTCGTGTGAGATGTCTCTCTCGTGGAGCGTCTCACCCACAGAATGTATCTTGCAGTAGAGCCTGTCTGAGCCCAGACGCACGCCGCGATCACTGCGTGCAACTGGCACTGGTGATATAACTTAAAACTGTGTACAATAGAAAGCAACCCCCCCCCCTTGCACTGAAAGGGGCCTTTCCTGAAACTGTCAAACTAACTGCTGTGCAGCACTGCAAAGCAACACTGTCTCTTCTTATCAGAGCACACAGCACTGCAACTGTGTCCCTGACAAGACTCACACTCAGCTAAGGACAGGGTCCCTACCTAAGGGGCCGTCCCTATAACTTACACACTAAACCTAGTGGGGAGTGGGGCCTACCTGGGCCTGGGGTGTCTGTGGCCTAGTACAGCAGAGCACTGCACTCTGTACACTGCCTTCCCCAATCTCTTCCTGGATCCAACTGACACACTCACTGCTCGCAACAATGTATATTTCTCTGCTCAGGAGAATCTCACTCTTACATTGGCTCCTTGGTGTCACCTGGGCTACAGCCCCTGGGGCTGATGGGAACTGTATTCCCTGGAGAGCCATTCTATTATTGGGGCTGCGTGCGCTGTGTCTGCTGCATGTGCGCAATGCTGTAATGGCCGCCACTGCTTTCTTCTGCGCATGTGCGACCTTGGGGAGTCCCTGCGCTACGGAGCGCCATATCTGCCCCTTCGTGCTTACTATAATGGCCGCCGCAACTCTTCTGCGCACGCGCAAACCTCCGCGCATGCACAAACGTATCCAAGATGGCGACACCCTGTTGTGTATGCCACCGGGAGCCCCCGGTGACGTGATATCCCCCGCAGCTCCCCGACATACCACGGGGGTCCCGTTCTCCTGCGGAGGTAAGGGGGGCCAGGTGGAAGCCTGCTACACTAAAAATTCGTGGAGCCCTGGATCATCTTTCCTGTTGCTGTATACTTGGATTGCTGCAGATAGGCCATCCTTGAACCTGGCGCTCCGGCATTGTGCGCAAGTATCGCATTTTTTGCATTTATTTGCACTGTTTTGGTGTGCTACATACCCACATACCTTAAATTTATATAGCGCCATTAATGTACATAGCGCTTCACAGTAGTAATATGCAAACGAATGCACAAAGCAGCGCACTGCCCAGAGACACAGGTGTATCAAAAATGAAAAAATGAATTGAGTAGTAATACACTTGACAATCATATAAATAACAAATAACAACAAATAACACATCATGGGAATAAGTGTATCAAACATGAAAGTAACATTGTGGAAGAAGAGTCCCTGCTCCGAAAAGCTTACAATCTAATTGGTAGGGAGAACGTACAGAGACAGTAGGACGGCATTCTGGTGTGCGTCTGCAAGGGGCAAAGCTTTATGTATCGTGTATAGTATTAGCCACAGTGCTACTTGTATGCTTCTTTAAGCAAGGGTGTCTTAAGCTGTTCTTAAAGGTGGATAGAGAGGGCTCTTGGGGTGAAGTAAATTTGGGTTTACTGTAGAGGGCCGGTAGAAGAAATCCTGCAATTGGAAGCATGAGAGAGTGTCAGCAGCAAAGTTAGTGCAGTTGGGAATTCATTTTCGATGTATATGGAAATGTGGTATAAGGAGAGCTATGTCAATCACTGCATGAACATCATGATTGATGATCTTGCTTTATTAATTTTGGAAATAGCTTTGTTGTCTGCATAGAGTTAGACTAATTGATGGGTCCAGAAGTAGCCCCGTGTGATGGTCGCAGTAACAATGGAGTAGACTACTGGAGCTCTTGACTTTAAAGGACATTTTTTTGCAGAAAATGATTTAGGTGCTACGATGCAATGGAGCTGGTCTGGGTGTATACTGGCTTCCACGGACATGGGATCTAAGGTAATTCCCAGGAACTCAATGATAGTAACTGGTCTACTGATAATGGAAAGTTCTTAGAATATGTGAGTTAGTTTTGAAGCAAAATGAAAAGTTCCCAACAGGGTTGCGTCATATCCAAAAAAAACACAGGAAACCTCCTACAGTTTCACACCGGTCGGTACTTTCTAAAGAAGGTTGATTAGTTTTGAAAACTGGCTGAAGGGTATCTGGAGGATCTGTGAGGAGAAGTTGTCTAGAAGTTGAATAACAATTTGACAGTGAGATGTCTTGAATAGGAGCCAACATAGTGTTTCCAAACAGGTTGAACAATTTGGGACTATTTTTGCAGCCGACTGTTGGCGGATGGCAAGATACAGTAGTAGGAATCCCACAATTTGATACAATGGAGATGCTAAAGCAAAGGCTGGATATGAAGTAGTTTGAAGGTATATGTTGCCTTCTTGGATAATTAGGAACCTTTGTGAGATGCTTGATTAAGATGGCACTGTCTATGTGAGTATATTGAAGATTCTTCAGAAAGAATTAGTGAGTTAATGCTTGGAACTAATTTGAAGTATGATGGTGTTAAGATGATGATTCACTTTTTCTTGAGGAACAGCTGACTCTCCAGAAGGGGAATGGCAGAGAAGAAAAAAGGCCTCAGAAGTAACCTTTGTTGATAAGTTGGACAAGAACAAATATATCCAAAAGAGACAAAGAGGCACTCCACTGGTCTTCCAAAGATTATAACATTTATTGCACAAGCATCAACATTTCAGTCCGCTTGCGAACCATTTGTCAAGACCTCTTGACAAAGGTTTGCAAGTGGACTAAAAAGTTGATGCTTGTGCAATAAATGTTATAATTTTATTATGGACCTTATGTTGGATCTAATTAAACCTATTTTGGACTATCAAGTACAGATATAGCCAGACTCAAGGTCTCCAGAGCCACAGGTAAAAAATGCAAAAAGCTGCTGCTGCGGAGACAGTGCATGCTGCGACATGTTTTCTGATAAGAACCCTGCAGCATTAATCCTGTGGTACCAGGGCAGTCGCATTCCCACAGTTTACCCAGTGCCGGAGACAATTAGACTGGCTACATCTGTATGTCTGGTTTGCTGGAAGGAGGTTGGGGCTTTCGTGGGTGGAGGCTAGAATAGAGGAAACACCTGTATGTAATTCTTGCGCAAAACTGCAGATAAGAAAGTGGACTAATGCTTAAGAAGGATAGTACTTGAAGGCATTGTCAAAGTAGAGTTATTGACTGAGGAGATTTGGGTGTAGTCTTTGCATGGGCTCAACAGCAATGAGAACAAAGACGGTATGCAACTGTCAGCATATCCTGGCAAAGCATCCCTGAGTGTTGACGTTATTTAGAATCATGAGTTGCTTAAGTAGTGGATAGTTCTGGTATAGTGCATGAGATGTTAGGGCAAGACGGGATGGGACGCCTTTAAGCCAGCGAAGTGTTGACGAAATAAGATGTTATCTAGGGTGCTCCAGTCTAAGTTGGAATTGATTTGGTAACAAGCAGCTGTGGCTTTCGCTGATAATGAGCAATCATAGTCATACAATGCTGTACCTCTGCCTGTAACACAAGACGACTACATTGTATCAAGTTTTTCTTTTTGCAGAGGATGACTGGAAAGGGTTACTGGTTGTTGTGAGGGTTGGTGTTGCATGAGAAAATGAGATTCCAGTGATGAGAGGCATTGAATGTTGAATAAAGGTGGAGCAAGGCTGTTGAGGCAATTGAGGATCTGAGCAAGGTCATTGGGAGGTAGGATTTGAAGGGGCACTAGAGTAGAGAATACTAGCGATGAAGATGGATGGACTGGAAATAACAGGTAAAAACTGCTTTGGTGGTAGCTGCTAAAGGCTTGCAAGTCGGGCCCTGGCAGTTGCTTGTAGATCGCAGATATTGAAGAAGCAGTAGGTGGGCTGCTGGCTTGTGCTTGCCTGATTGGCGCTAGGTTAAGGCAAAAACTGCTGGTGATTGGCAGAGCTTTGAGGAGCTGTAGGATGGGGGAGAGTTGTGAGAACCTGAGGAGTGAGGTGCCATAGCAAACAATAGGCAGTAGACATTAGGCAGGAAACCTATGCTGAAGAAGCATACTGTCCACTGAGACGGCTGACACTGAGGAAGCCTCAGGCACTAGACACTGAGGCAGGAAACCAACGCTGAAGCAGATCACTAATGGGAGCAATCAAACTGAAGCAGAAAACCAAGGGAGATGAGGAGCAGGTGGGTATTTATGGTGAATGGAGGAGGCCCACGCCCACAATCATAGGCATTGGCCTTAGCACTATCTATGACTGCATGTAGCGTAACAGACAGTGATTATGACCAGATGTGAGTATGACCTAACGTTAAGTCTCCGCCTTAACCTTAACAAACTTTAGTGGACATGTTGTGTGCAGTTTTAGAAAATATATATATATTTATTGTTATAGTTTTCGAAAATGTTTAATTGAAAAATAAAGTTTTAGACAGTATTTGGCATGTTGAGGCATGGACTGGCCATTTTGACTACAAAAGGGCTGACGCAGTTATTATTAGGATGTGTTTGAATCTTTACTATCATGTATCGTATAGTATGTTGTCTTTTTACTTAGCTATGTATAGTTACATATACTGTATTCTATTGCTATTTTATAGATGTAAATATTAACAGTCTTGAAAAATATATTTTTTCCTTTTGATAGTGACTGTTTACAGGAGGTCATCCAAGGTTTGTACTACGTGAAGAAGCCATTTTATGATAATTACTCATTTCATGCTGATTCACATGGTGCTTAATATAATATTTTGCTAACAAAAGAAAATCCAATTATCTCTACTGGGGTTTGGTAAATGCAGGCCTGTGACTGACTGAGAGAGAGTGTGTATGTGTGTCTCGTCAGAGTAATTAGTGAGTATATGTGTGGGTGTATAAGAGAACAAAATATGTATGTACTGTATGTGAGTTTATCCAAGGAAAATGTTTGGTACTGTTATTGATGTTTTATATACACATGGTATACAGAATATGTTTTAATGCTATATAGTGTGTGTGCGTGTGTGTGTGTGTGTGTGTGTGTGTGTGTGTGTGTGTGTGTGTGTGTGTGTGTGTGTGTGTGTGTGTGTGTGTGTGTGTGTGTGTGTGTGTGTGTGTGTGTGTGTGTGTGTGTGTGTATATATATATATATATTGTATACAGTATGAATTTAAAACATCTCAAATATACATATATATATATATATATATATTTAAATATACATGTTTATAGTAAATAAAGTAACCCTTTACTGCTGTATTCTACTAGTATTTTTTTTATGTTCGTAGAACGCTACAACTGGCAAATGGCCATTTTCCACGTCTCTTACCCCAACCAGACTATTTAAAGGAATGCAACAGTATCACTAGAAATATCACGTTGAGCAGAGATTCCCAGATTGAGAACCAACAAAATTCACAATAATCCGGAAAACTTCCACATGGGACAGAAAGTCTTTACTGAATAAGAATAGCATTCCCATTATATTTAGCATAAGGACATGTCACCAGTTACTTCTGGAAAATATCAAAGCTTAATAACTGTACTTGTTTTCTCCTCCGGCCATTTTATTACAATGGAACCACTTGGGAGTAATTTTCCCTGCAGACTATAGGATTTCTTGAACGAGACAAAGCCCAACACCAGCCAGAGTAATTTATACAGCGTGTCCTTGGAACTATGTCATTACATCTGGTTATACATGATTTTTCATGGAGCACAGCAATCATGTAGTAAGTTATGCTTTGCCCTTGGAAAGAAAAGCCATTAGGAAACTTGAATTTTATCTCTGAATAACAACACTGTTACCCTCAAAATCTGATCATCACGATTTAGCAATAATAAATATTCATGTCTAAACTTAAATATAAGCAGACATAAATATTACTGAAGAAACTAAAAAGAGTGTACAGCAGGGGAGCCCACTTCACTCCTCAAGGGCCACCCCCAGGTCAGGTTTTCAGGATATCAGTGCTTCAGCACAGGTGCCTCAGTCGAAAAAGGGCCAGACGAAGACTGCACCACCTGTGCTGAAGCAGAGATATTCTGAAACTCTGAGCTATTGGTGTCCCTTTAGGACTGGATTTGGCCACCCCTGGTGTACAGAGACGATTTAATTACATCTGTTTCTGACTGTTTGAACTTTGTATACTCGTCTTTGTACCGTATGTTACTGCAGCTTTGTTTTCTCAGTGTATAAATAAGTGGCTGAAGTTTTATAACACTTTGGGCCTCATTCAGAGAGGGTTGATAAAAATTATCGCCAGGGCATTTAAAATGCCGTTTTTTTGGGTGTTGCTATCACGGTATTCAGAAAGGCTCGATTACCAGTGATAGCAAAATTCCCAAAACGGGCGAGTTGCTGCCAGCGAGAGCATCGAGCCTCTGAAAAGGCCTGAACCGGCGAGTCATTTCTGCTGCAGAGAGAGCGGCTCTGAGAGAGCCGCCTCTCCCAGCTGAAATGTCGCCCGAAAATAATTTATTTAAATATACATTTCTTTCATAGTGTAGATGTGCAGAGGGTCTCCGGAGCTGAACCGCGTTTGTTTCAGGTCCAGGGACCCCCTGCTTCCTGAGATACAGGCACGTTTATGGGGTGCCGGTATCTCCTATGCAAGGAAATGTCCCGGTCACGTGACGCGGGACATTTCAATGCAGAGGGATACCAGCACCCCATAAAGGTGCCTGTATCTCGGGAAGCAGGGGGTTCCTGGACATAAAACCAACATGGTTCAGCTCCGGAGACCCCCTGCACATCTACACTATGAAAGTAATGTATATTAATAAATATTTTAATAAACATCAATACACGCCCCCCCCCCCCTCCGCCCAAACCCATACAGTACAGTAATGGGCAAAATAACTATTATCCAGATATGGATAATAGATTATTTGCCCATTATTAATCACTGCATTAGCATACAAAAATAAAGTAAATAAATACAGTTATACTTACCACAACAGCAGGTCCCTTTGTCTTCCGTAGCAAGAAAGCATATACAGTATACAGTACATAATAAAGACATTCTAATGGCCCCTAACCCCTTAATCACCTTAGCGGTTACTAACCGCTATAGTCATTAAGGGGTTAACCCACCCTGACCGGATACAAACCCAGGAGGCCTAAGCACCCACCCCTGACTGACTATACCCACCCTGTACCCATTGAGTAGTGTAGTGGTACATCATACCCATATAATAATAATATGGGCATGATAAGCCTCTATAGCACGCAATGGGCACCCTAATTACAATACATTAATACACAAGACACACAATAATAAAACATAAGTAAACTCCAAAAAAACACACTTCACTAAATAAAAACAGTAGCCAGCTAATCTAATGAATATAAGCAATAACAACATCAACAATGAATTAATTAAACCATTAACCAATCAAACCAATTAATTAATTCCTAAACCAACTCAAAATGAATAGTAACACTAACCAATCAAAACAATTAATTACTACAACATTAATGAATGTAAACATTAAAATACAAAGAAAGAAATTCTAACAATATCTGAAATAACCATAAAACGCATTAGCTAACATAATACAACATTAACTACAAACGAACACCAATCGCAAACATTTTATTAGCATTAAACATGAAAAAACAAACAATCACATCCACATAATAAACTGAAATTAAAAAAAGCAACAGCAATATCAAGCCAGAAATGCCCCCCAAATATTGTCATAATAATGTATTCATCTGTACCCTAAAGAGGTACAGATTAATATATTATCAGTCAATGTGCCTCCCCCAAAATATCAAAACACATATCCAATGAATAAACCTGTAAAAAGAGACATTTACAAACATTCAATATATTACTTACCATTAGAAGCGGTGGCCCTCCGACTCCCGGGGTAACAGGAAGCTCACGTACCTTGAAGCCCTCCAACTGCATCCGATGCCATCCGCCATGAAGATCCTGATCATGTACCCAAATCTTCTTTTTTCTATCTTTAATCACCTTCTTCTATCTTCATCTGTAACCATTTCTTGATCTTCTTAATCTTCTATCTTCTTGTTGTAATCCAAAAAGCCCCATGGTAGATCCCAACCGATGTTGTCTTGTCGTCTTCTTGGGCTGAAATGAGGCGTCACAGCCTTAAATAGGGCTTGTGACGTCACATTTAGCCTCCAAATGGTTAACAGCCACCTGATTGGCTGTTAAAACCATGTTCCGACTTTAATTTTTTTTTTGACATGACGTCACTTAAAGGGAATGATGCCAGCCAATCAGAATGGCTGTGCTTCATTTGCCTTTAAGATGACGTCACGAAGCCGGCATCACATGGTATTTCAGCCAATCAGATCGTGGGAACCAATTCCACACTCTGATTGGCTGAAATACGTTGTGACACAGTGGCCATCTTGGATTTAGTGACGTCATGTTAAAGGGAATGATGCCAGCCAATGGGTGTTTAACCCCTTCATTGCGGTTAGCCGCTAAGGTAATGAAGTTGCTGTAAATGCATTTTTCCAGCATCTGATGCATGCCGGGGGGCTCCGGAGCTGCTATTAATGGCTATCAGCTCCGGAGACCCCCGGCATCAATTCGAGGAAGGAAAAGGGCCTGTTTTTTTCTAAGTCCCGACACATCGAGGCATCTCCCCACCAATCTACCCAAATTTTGTGGTGTATTGGATTTGGGGAGAACGCCTTTTAGGGCTGCGATAGGCCGCGACAGCCGACTCGCGGTTATCTGAATCGAGCGAGTTTATGATCCTTCCGAAAATGGTCGATAAGCGGCTGATCGCCGCTCAATTGGCGATTTTCTTTGGATCATAAAATTTTGCGTCGATATAGGCCGTTATCGAGCACTTATCGAGGCTTTCTGAATACAAGTAGCCATTTTGGTCGATAAGTGCTCTATAAGGGCCTTATCGAGGCTTTCTGAATGAGGCCCTTTGACATGTGAAGGTTGGTTTCATGTGCCCTCATCACAGACCCAATTTACCAGCGTTGCAATGTGTCGCTATAACAGGCTATGTACTTTTATATAATACTCCAAAATATGTCATCGCTCTTTGGGATACTTTTCGGAAACCAACATGAATTATTTATAGATGGAATTATAATTTGCACTTAAGGAAGAGAACTGCAAGGCTTCAAAAGCTCTGTGCACAATCATTCCTACAACAAAGCTCGATATCTCCACAGCCAATATGGTTCTACATCGGTGTATTATAGTTTATATGGATACAGAATTGCAAAGTGATATTAAACTCATTTGAGCATTTTAGCAAATGTTTCCGTGAAAAGAATAATATACTGTAGGTAAAAATAATCATGTTGATTTGATTAATTCATTTGTTAAAGCACACCCTTTATATGAGACCAAGTAAGGTTCTCAAAATCAAAACATCAACATTTAACACAGCCTTTAGTCTTTTTGTTTTTGTTACATACGATGTAGGTAGAGTACCCAGCGCCAGCTAATGGGAAACTGACGGAGGGGCAATACACACAATCCGTATAGAAAAGATAGTGACATTCATTACATTTGTCAAATGAAATAACAGCCTGAATTCACACTATGGGCTAATGTGCAATGTGTGCCAATGTGCAGGTGGATTTATCATAATTTTACATCTTGGCCATGCAGTGCCTGAAGGCCGAAGATATGATAGATTAAAGACCCACATAAAAAAAAGACTTTTAAAGGTGAACAGATTCCAGTGCTACAAGAAAGAAAGTACAGCATGTAGATATTAGGCATACAGGTGAGAAGGTGATGGTTAAACATAAATATGTGAAACTACCAACAATGTCTTAACCCTTTGGGTGCCCAAAGACATAGCTACTACAATATGGGGTCTGGAACTTCAGGGGCCCTATGACGTAGTAGTTAGGTTATAATCAAATTGCTCATTTTTGAAGGGGAGATTGTGTTCATTGCTCCAGAAAGCGATTTTACAGGAAGAGAAACAGAAAAGATGTTCTCACCCTCTTCCATTCTGTCATCAGTGACTCAAAGGGGCTCATTCACTAAACTTTGATAAGTGGCTTATAGTACTATAGATGCCCTTATAGTGAGATATTGCCTATGTTGCTATTCACAAAGCTCCGATAACAGGGCAATATCGCACTGAAACAGATTGGCAAAAAAAAAAAGCCATACGATAAGCCCAAAAATTCCAAATCGCATGTTTTGCTAGAAACTGTTATTCACTAAGCAGTGATAAGCATATCGTTCAAAAATGGATAAAGGTGTGTGCAATAACAAATTGTGCCACTTCCAAAATGTTATAAACAATTTGGCAAACTATTATTACTAAACAGCCACAGATGCGGTCTAATCCAGGTGATCAAACCCTTTCTCAAGGAGGTCCTGTTTACCAGAGGTCCAAATCAGGAGGATGTCATCGATGTACCGAACGTATGTAAGGGGTTTCAAGTGACAGGTGGAAAGAAAGTCACTTTCCAGTTTTGCGCAGAACAGATTGGCATACTGTGGCCCCATCCGAGTGCCCATAGCGGTCCCGGTTGTCTTGAGGTATGTGTCATTTCGAAATGTGAAGTAGTTATGGGTTAGAATAAATTCGATGCATTTAGTCACTGTCTCTGTGAGTGGCTCCTCCCAGAAAGTATCTGCAGGCTGAAATTCCATCTTTGTGGGGGATGTAGTGTTCCTTTTGGGAGGGGGCCAATGGTATTAAGTTTTTTTTAGCATGTTGTTGTTTCCTAGATATAGCTGGGTATGTTCCTGACAAGTGGTTTTAGAATGCCTTCCACCCAGCCAGAAATATTCTCAGTCAGTGTGCCAGATCCAGAGATAATAGGGCGCCCAGGGGCCTTATAGGTCGGAGATACTCTCCCTGTGGCTTGAACTTGATGACAGGTGGTTTGGATTGGGAGTTCTCCTCCTCCATACTATAGGGTTCCTTAACCTTAAGAGCGGATGCTCCCTTGGGTTCACCCTTGAGGGGCTCTTTGGCCTTCTTAGGGGCATGGAAGTGCAGCTGAACTTCGTGCTTCCTGACATGCTGCATTAAGTCCATGTAGCTAGGAGGTAGTGTGTTGACTGAAGCGGCCCGCATCACAAGGGCTATTGGGTGAGAAGGTAGTGATCCTTTCAGCAGTTGCTTGAAACGGTACCGGTCCACTTCTGCTGCCGAAACAATATTTTTAGAGAGAAGCGTCCACAGGGATAGTTGGAGCCTGCGGACGAAATCGGACAATTCCTCTTCCTCTCTCTGGTGGAGAGTCTTGAACTGAGCTATGAGCTCGTCTTCATCGTCTTTGCTGGTGTAGGACTGGGTTAGCAGTTCTACAAACTCATGAGCAGAAACTTCTCTCTCGGTTTCACGATGCATGCGTACAAAGTGCGCGGCCGGTGGTCGAAGACACTCAACCAGCATCTGTCACTTGATGGCTTCCGAGCACGACCACTCGTCTAACACATGGAGAGCGTGTTCCCGCCAAACCTCAAACCCTTCTTCTCCTAAGGGTGTGGGCACTATCCCGGAGAAGGCCTTGAGCTTCCTGTAATTTAGTGCCTCCACTAGCTGCGTAGAGCCACACCCAGTACTGTGCTGCCACTTGCTATGTGACTGTCGGTTACTGGGATAGGGACCAGTGAAAGACTTCTCGCCTGAGGGCAAGGGGGAGGTGACTGTGGTGGGCTCCCGGCATAGCTGGTAGCTCCTTGTCGGGTATGGGAAGTGAACGTTACCCAGGGTAGGGATACGTCAGGTCTGGCCGGAGTGCTGGTGGCAACGTCCATGGTCCTCCACTCCCCGAGATTGCAAGGGGAGATGGAGACCTTGATTGGAGGGGAGACCCTCATGGAGGGTGCCGCCAGCAAAGGGGTAGTTTGAGGGGATGCTTGTCCAGGGTATATGAGTGGGCACCCTTGTGGTACAGTCTCTGGCAGGTATATCACCTGTGGGGCATCTTCAGGGCATATTTCTTACTCTGTGGCTAGTAGCACTACACTCCCTTGGCGAGTGAGGTCATACTTCCTGCTAATAATCCTGATATGGCTCATGCCAGGGGACCTTTGTACTTGGTCGCGAACAGTGAACATGGAGGTGAGAGCAGGGACTCCTCCTACCTGGAGCTCTAAGGCCCAGTCATGAACCTGAGCGAATAAGTACGCTATTGTTGGCGTAGAGGTGGAGGCGTCACAGTTCCTCACTCCAGATCCGTGGATCCCATCGCTACCATCTGCGCACCCGGGTGTGGGAGCACCCAGCGGGTACCCAACTCACTAGTGCACCTACTCTACACTTTAGTGGGTCAGCACTGTCTCACACATTTGGGGGGGTTGGCTCTTTGGGGGACACTGAGACAGTTCGGTGCCAGGAGCACCTCAGTATATTGGGGTAAACCCCAGTGGGGTTTGGGTGTTGGTGAGGCACAGTGAGGGGTTACAGCCCTGCGAGGTCTAGTGTTACGTTTGTGGCACTATTGTATATGGTGTACAATTATTCTTATGACATTAGTAAAACTGTTCTGCTTTACCATTGTGTAATGTTTATATGTGACCTGTAACAGGGTCATTCTACACTATAGAATCCCGTACAGGTGGAGGCGCTACCGAGCATCACGCAGGTGCACCCCAGGTTCCCAGTAGCGGAGGATCATCTCTCCTGGGCACCATCAGGTATTGCACCACAACCATACACCGTAGCCACACATCTCCCAGGGGGTGGGGGAAAGTGTCCTACATTTGGAGGCACTGCTGAGATCTCAGATCTGGGGTGCCCTACTCAGCCGTCTAACTTTGTGCAGTTCTCAGAATCACCATGCTTATGCCCACGCAGCAGGTCCATGACTGGGCCTTAGAGCTCCAGGTAGGAGGAGTCCCTGCTCTCACCTCCATGTTCACTGTTCGCGACCAAGTACAAAGGTCCCCTGGCATGAGCCATATCAGGATTATTAGCAGGAAGTATGACCTCACTCGCCAAGGGAGTGTAGTGCTACTAGCCACAGAGTAAGAAATATGCCCTGAAGATGCCCCACAGGTGATATACCTGCCAGAGACTGTACCACAAGGGTGCCCACTCATATACCCTGGACAAGCATCCCCTCAAACTACCCCTTTGCTGGCGGCACCCTCCATGAGGGTCTCCCCTCCAATCAAGGTCTCCATCTCCCCTTGCAATCTCGGGGAGTGGAGGACCATGGACGTTGCCACCAGCACTCCGGCCAGACCTGACGTATCCCTACCCTGGGTAACGTTCACTTCCCATACCCGACAGGGAGCTACCAGCTATGCCGGGAGCCCACCACAGTCACCTCCCCCTTGCCCTCAGGCGAGAAGTCTTTCACTGGTCCCTATCCCAGTAACCGACAGTCACATAGCAAGTGGCAGCACAGTACTGGGTGTGGCTCTACGCAGCTAGTGGAGGCACTAAATTACAGGAAGCTCAAGGCCTTCTCCGGGATAGTGCCCACACCCTTAGGAGAAGAAGGGTTTGAGGTTTGGCGGGAACACGCTCTCCATGTGTTAGACGAGTGGTCGTGCTCGGAAGCCATCAAGTGACAGAGGCTGGTTGAGTGTCTTCGACCACCGGCCGCGCACTTTGTACGCATGCATCGTGAAACCGAGAGAGAAGTTTCTGCTCATGAGTTTGTAGAACTGCTAACCCAGTCCTACACCAGCAAAGACGATGAAGACGAGCTCATAGCTCAGTTCAAGACTCTCCACCAGAGAGAGGAAGAGGAATTGTCCGATTTCGTCCGCAGGCTCCAACTATCCCTGTGGACGCTTCTCTCTAAAAATATTGTTTCGGCAGCAGAAGTGGACCGGTACCGTTTCAAGCAACTGCTGAAAGGATCACTACCTTCTCACCCAATAGCCCTTGTGATGCGGGCCGCTTCAGTCAACACACTACCTCCTAGCTACATGGACTTAATGCAGCATGTCAGGAAGCACGAAGTTCAGCTGCACTTCCATGCCCCTAAGAAGGCCAAAGAGCCCCTCAAGGGTGAACCCAAGGGAGCATCCGCTCTTAAGGTTAAGGAACCCTATAGTATGGAGGAGGAGAACTCCCAATCCAAACCACCTGTCATCAAGTTCAAGCCACAGGGAGAGTATCTCCGACCTATAAGGCCCCTGGGCGCCCTATTATCTCTGGATCTGGCACACTGACTGAGAATATTTCTGGCTGGGTGGAAGGCATTCTAAAACCACTTGTCAGGAACATACCCAGCTATATCTAGGAAACAACAACATGCTAAAAAAAACTTAATACCATTGGCCCCCTCCCAAAAGGAACACTACATCCCCCACAAAGATGGAATTTCAGCCTGCAGATACTTTCTGGGAGGAGCCACTCACAGAGACAGTGACTAAATGCATCGAATTTATTCTAACCCATAACTACTTCACATTTCGAAATGACACATACCTCAAGACAACCGGGACCGCTATGGGCACTCGGATGGGGCCACAGTATGCCAATCTGTTCTGCGCAAAACTGGAAAGTGACTTTCTTTCCACCTGTCACTTGAAACCCCTTACATACGTTCGGTACATCGATGACATCCTCCTGATTTGGACCTCTGGTAAACAGGACCTCCTACAGTTCCATGAGAACTTCAATACGTTCCACCCGACCATCAAACTCAAACTCACCCATTCCGCGGACAAAGTATATTTCCTAGACACTACCATTACTATAAAGAACAGCCAACTACAGACTTCTGTATACCGCAAACATACAGACAGAGCCAGCTATTTGAGGGACAACAGCGTCCACACACTAAGCAAGCAACCGTATACAGTCAAGCCATACGATACAACCGGCTATGCTCCGACACAGCCGTCAGAGGCCACCGGATTACAGCCTTGAGATCAGATTTCAAAAACCGTGGATATGACCACAGTATTGTAGACCAGCAAATCCACAAAGCCACCAGAATACCAAGAAGTGATCTCCTTGAATACAGACAGAAAGAGACAAGTGACAGGGTACCTTTGGTGGTCACATATAACCCACACCTAGAAGCCCTACGCAAGGTCGCCAGGGAACTACAACCCATTCTCCAGGAAGATACAAGACTGCACTTGTGAGGAGTAAAGTATTCAACAGTACAACTGAATACGGGACAAGACCATGCCAGGATGCAAGATGCAAAATCTGTGCAATGCTCTACACAACGGGCACAATACAAATACCACACAGGAATCCGGAGTACAAAATCAGAGGAAGGTTCACCTGTTCCTCCAGCAATGTGGTGTACTTCACCATGTGCATTAAATGCCCAGGGGGCTGCTACTACATAGGTGAGACCGGATATGGGCTAAACAAGAGAATGAATCTGCATCACACGCAGAACAAGAGACAGTCCTGTCGGCAAACATTTCTCTGAATCTGGCCATAAGATGAACGATCTGAAGGTGGCCATACTCAAAGGTAATCTTAGAACACCGAAAGAGACGGTTGCATGAATACAAATTTATGCAACTGTTCGGGACACTTAGCGGTGGCCTAAACCGAGACCGCAGTTTCATGAGTCACTACTGACACAACATAACTTTCTTCCCATGAGTGCTAAGGCCATGTCTATACATACTGCGCTATATGATTGCACACACAGCTGTCTCTTACACATACAAATACTCCATGTAATTCCATCCCTATATACCAATAGCAACCACATAGTATCTACACACACTTTTAGTAATACAACACACTCTTACATTTCCACACCTACCCACACCATTGGTATACACTCCCACTCCACACACACTTTTTGTAAAGCGCTGTATACACTGTGGGCGCGTTATAAATTTACATTTACATACATAAATACACACACATACACACACACTCTTACATTATTAACATTCAGGGACTATTTAACACCTCAAGTCATAAATCGCATACAGCACAGGGGGGGGCGGGATAGGTTTCAGTCACAGAAAAAAATTCCAAGATGCACTGTTTTTAAGTAAAACCCTTGCTTGCTTTATTCATTGTAACACCGCCGGAAGAATAGATCAGTGTATCTAGAAAGCTCGCACAAATAAAAGCATTTAGTTAGCCACAGAATGGTATTGTCTATTCCGTATATATATATATATATATATATATATATATATATATATATATATATATATATATATATATATATATATATATATATATGTATATGTATCTCAAATACGATATATTTGAGATTTTAATAAATATGTTATTATTATCGTTTATTTTTAAAAGTGCCAACATATTCAGCAGCACAGTACAAAGGGTACAGAGATGTAATAATTACATAAACAGAGTAACTGAACATACAAATACAAATAAGGACAAACATGCACAAAGAGGTAATGAGGTCCCTGCTTTAGATAGATACTGTAGATAAATAGTGAGACAGATAGATTTTTTATTTTACACATTTTTCCTCACTACCCAAAAAATATAATAAAAAACATTATTGTTATCTTTCTTCTTAAGCCTCGGCCAGGCTCCCTGCTTGTTCGCTGAGGCGCGCTGAGGCTCAGGGAAAGCGGGTGCTTTCCCTGGCCTTGCGGTTGCTTACCGCACATGCTGTCAGGGGGCGGGCCGGGGGCGGGCCGGGGCACGTCACTGGCCGGGGGCGGGCCGGGGGCGGGCCAGTGATGTCACGGAGCTGGTTCGCCCTCATTGGGCGAACCGCTCACGTGACCGGCCTGTCGCGCCGGCAAGCGGGGGAATTTTAAATTCCCCTAAGACCTACGCTTCCGCGCGCTTGCGGAAACATAGGTGAGCCCCTACTAAAGCCGCTCTAATTGCGGCTGTAGGGGCTTAGTGCTGAGTGGTAGCGTGTGTTAGCGCGCTTCCGCCAGCAAGCAGGGAACATGGCCGAGGCCTTAGACACGCAAGTACTTGATAAAATGTAATATATCAAATAGGAATCATATAAATGGATGTGGACATCACAGATGGGCTCTGTTACGTATTCCTATGTTAAAAACAGTAGCAATCATCTAGTAGTGAAATTATTCTGAAGTATTCAAGTATTATTACAAAATAGCATTTCATTTTATGGCCTAATGGCAGAAAAAAAAATCACATGAGCTTCCGATGTTGTTTTGTAATTGATTTAATTGCCATTGAACCTTGAAGTTATTTGCATGTTTACAAGATAAATGAGCCTGTTTACTTCCTTTTATCACAGTAACTGTACAAACGTCACATCATTGTCTTGGAATATGGACTTGTGAAAATAGAAGGATGAGATCTGTTTTATATGTGACATCTGAATTTGATTTCTCAAACCGAACAGTGCTATTTAAATCACATTTTTACTAAAGGCGCAAGAGGTAAAGATATTACTAAGCTGGGGGGTTAACATCTCAATGATTAGCTATTTGAGCAAATTAATTTCACAATGCCATGGAAAGAAAAAGATGAATTACAATGCAAGAGTAAAAATGAAAGAAACCACATTATTTTGAAGCAAATTGACATTATTTAAATGCCTTCGTTAATCACGGTCCACAGAAGATATGATGGTTAGAAAATTGGCTTTTCAGGTTTCTCTCTTCAAGAGTCAAAACTGCTTTATATTTCCAACTTGCCAAGCTCAGTTAATTTATGTGATTACATGTCTTGTGTCCATTTTGCCCTTTAAGTTTTAGATACAATGGCACTTTACATTGTCGTAGCTGCAGATGGACAAAGAAGCTGTAAACACTTCAGTTACAATGGCTTTATGTTTACAATGTATTTTTTTTTTTATTATTTATGAAATGTTTTTTTCTTAATACTGGTTGTTTTTTTTTATTTGAGAAAACCCTATTAGCCATATTTGGTTAATAGCGCTATTGCCCATTAGTCTAGAGGAGGGAGGTGGTAGGTTTGTTGGAGGGGGTGATGGTGGTAGTTGCCTCGGTTAGGGTGGTACAGGGTTAAACCCTTGATTACCTTGGCAGTTAGTAAAGCCACTAAGGGGGATAGGTAGTGTACACCAAGGGGGACAGGTAGTATACACTAAGGGGGACAGGTAGTGTACACTAAGGGGGACTGGTAGTGTACACTAAGGGGGATAGGTAGTGTACACTAAGGGGGACAGGTAGTGTACACTAAGGGGGATAGGTAGTGTACACTAAGGGGGACAGGTGGTGTACACTAAGGGGGATAGGTAGTGTATTAACTCTTTTCATGTCTGCGATATGCCTTAGTAGCCACAGGCATCATAGGGGTTAATGTTATTTCTACCACCGAGTTCTGTAATAATTGATATAACAGAAGCCTATGATAGAAATATTAGTAACGGGACTACGATTCGGTAATTAACGCGATAATAACGGTCGCGTTAATTCCCACATTGGGAGTATAGGTAAAATATCACACCCGGTAAATTATTACAGCAATCTTGATGACTTCCGTCATAAATTGCGGTAATAAGATGCAATATTTTCCTTTCACCGGTAGGGTTGCCAGGTGTCCAGAACTGAACTGGAATGTCCTGTATTTGGACACTCTGTCCAGTAAAAAATGAGAAGAAATGCTGGACAGGTATGTGTCCGGTATTACCTCTCTGGACATAGACTGGCTTGGAGGCTGCAGGATAGAGCAGGGCTGTTGATAGGGGGCTGAATAGCTTCCTCCATCCTGATTGGCTGCTACTGGGTGGCTGTATGGTGGCGCGCGGGCTCGAGCTACTGTGCATACACTAGGCTGCAGAAGATTGGGGAGGCGGTCGGGGCATGGCGAACGCGTCACAAAGCTGGTTCGCCCTCATTGGCTGATCCAGCTCACGTGACGCTGACATCACGCGTCTGCAGCCCGAAATCTCAAATGTACTTGTCAGGCCGAAATGTACAGTAGCAGCGTCCAGGTAAGAATCCCGGAAGTGTGTGCGCATGCAAGCGTGCACGTAGCGATGCCGCCACCATGAACACAGCTTAATGCAGAAAATTCGGAGGTATCAGGAGCCAGGGGATGGGGCTAAGGAGAGATGGAAACAGCATGGAGCAGAAAGAGATGAGACAGGTGTGTGTCTCTCGAGCATGTCAGACCTTTCACCATTGTGTCCAGTATTTTTGGAGAAGCCACCTAGCAACCCTATTTACAGAGTGCAGTATTAATTCCTTTTTAACGGAGCATGATGTATCCGGGCCTCCATCTTTCTTCCTAAAGCTCACTGCTAATACTATAAAATAATAGTATCACAACTAAACCCGTTGAACCAAATATTTTTATGTCAGTGGTACAGTATATGTAAGCTTTATTATGCACTGGTTATTTACTCAGTATTTAGTTCCATACAATACCATACAAAAAGTACCCATGAGAGAAATATATATCCATGAAATATATACCTTGTATCTGTATCATAACTCTGTGCCCAGGACATACTTGCAAACGAGAGGTAACGCTCAATGCATTACTTCCTGGTAAAACATTTTTATAAATAAATATATTACAGACAATAAAATATGCTGTTAATGCACTTATACCCCTTTTTGTACAATACCACTTACTTTGATGAATTTTCCTATCATTGAATTAATTATACTGAACACTTCACCATCTGCTGGCAAACATCCATTTACTTTTTGCTCTTTGATTATCCCCGAGGTACGGTGAGTGTGTTTGATGTTGTTTTTCACTGTAAAGGATTGCATTTGTCAAATGGCTGATGATGGTATGCATTAGTATTGTGGTTGTGTAGATCAGGGGTGATCCACTCCAGTGCTCTAACCACCCCTCCTCCTCCCCCCCCCCCCCCCACGACAGGTCAGGTTAGGTTTTCAGGATATCCCAGCTTCAGCACAGGAGCCTCTGAATGAGCCATCTGTGCTGAAGTAGGGACTGATTGAGCCACCTGTGCTGAAGCAGTGGATATCCTGAAAACCTGACCTGTTGGGGGGAGGGGGAGGCTTGAGGGCTGGAGTTGACCGCCCCTGGTTTAGAGAATAAGAAAAATCAAACTTTAGCCAGGCGTAACATAAATAAAGTCCATGGGAAATGCATTGGCAGAGATACATTCAGTGTATTTTACAAGTATATGATATTGTCCTATACCGTATATAATATCGGTGTGCGCTGGTGTCTTCTTTCTTACCACGGACAGCATCTGCCAATGCTTTTACTTGTCAGGTTTGATGCATCAAAAATCTTAAGAGGCTTTTAAAAACAAGTAGCTAAAATGAGTTTCTCAAATCAATTTGCAATTATATGGATATGCCTATACCATTTTGTTGCTCTACATCGGTGAGAATATACTGTATGAGGCTAAAATGGAGATTTGAAACAACATTGTCTTTGTATGACCCCAAACTGATATCGGTTTTTGTAAGGTTTAAAGTAAAATTACATTTTAGATATAAGAAATGAATTGTCGACCTCCTAATAATCTCTGGGATTTCCGCTATTCTACTTCCTATATTGGTAAAGGAAATAGATGGCTTTGCAAGATACATTATTTCATTTAGCATTAGATCATACAAACCATTTCTAAACCCTAATACATCACCTGATTTGTAGTAAACGAGGAGACTTGTAAAGCCTTTCTCTATGCACTAAGTGGCTATGTATAGGTGGTGTCTCTTTTATCAGTTAAGAAAAATGAAGATTGCAAAAATGTAGGGATTTTACAATTTAACACTGTGAAAAAGTTTCCAGTGAAAATAAAAATAATAAATGAAAGTAATATTAGGACTTTGCCGAAACGTGTATATGCCCACAAAGTGTGTAATCAGTATGTTAGTGTGTCGGGCCTCAGTTTGCAGCAGGAGCTGAGAGACAGCTGGGGGCAGAGCTAAAGTGACAGGGGAGGGACAGGCAAATAGACTAAGCAGGACTTGTGGAGGGATGTCACCGGAGCTTGGGGGCGGAGCTAACAGACAGCAAGGAACATGGGGGTGGGGACTAAGGTAAGGAGCTTTGCCCTGGCTGGGAGATGGGGGGTTAACAAAGTAAGGTGTGTGTGTCATGCTTGTATATATATATATATATATATATATATATATATATATATATATATATATATATATATATATATATATATATTTATATATATATATATATATATATACATGTGTATGGGATATATATATATATATATATATATATGATGCATGTGTGGGATATGTGTGTGTCTGTATATATGTACAGTATGTATGTGTGCATGTGTGCGTATGTGCGTGTGCAGGATGTGTGCGTGTGTGCGTGTGCAGGATGTGTGCGTGTGTGGGTGTATATATGGATGGCGCCTTCTTGAGGATAGTTTGTTTTGTGTCTCCTGTTTTTAAACTTTCGGACAATTTGTTGCGAATGAGATTGTTACATGGAAGTGTTTTACTGTTTGTGATTTTATATTAAACGTATTTCTTTTCAAGTCGCAATAATGTGAGAGTTGAAGTGATATTCAGTATTTACATTTTTGTTTGACTTCAAGATGGTGCTTGATCGTTGTGATACACAATAGCAGGCTTTTCTCATTTAACTATCAGTGGCTAACTAGGCTTATTTATAGGCTAGTATAATACAATAGTCTGACAATTAAGTTGGCCAGACATGACTATTTTTAATTTAGTGACCAAATCCACAAATTGATGGCGTTCCAAATTTTGTTTTCCCCGTGTTTCATTCTGGGTTATGAATCTCTGTCCTACTAGGTTTACTCGCTCATCCCACAACGCGATACGAACCATGACTGTCATGCTAGTCTGCTATATATAAATGGTATAACTACATCTGCTACATGTGTATATTTGTTTGCTATTATTCTACTTTTGGTCATATTTGGGGTTGTACAGTACCTTTTAATGCAATGCTTGGTGTACCATGCAGAGCCTGTTACCTGCATACAATTTTCAGCAGAGTGCAGTGCACATATCTCTTATGCTGTAAATTGTGTACACATTGGAGACCTCATCCCTGTCCACCAAGGTTCTCAATTGTCCTTCGTGCCCCCAGGCTCCCTTCCTCCCCTCTTTCTACTCAAGTTTCTTGCCTCAATGTTTTTTTTTCTAATATATATGTGTATGTCCCAATGTTGCCTTCTATCTTTTTAAAATTAGGTTGCCTTTAGTAATGTGCGAATGTGTTAGCACTTTGTTTCATGCATTTTTTGGGGAATTTTTGGAATGTCACTAAATTTCACAGAGAGAGTGAGTGAATGGGAGGAGTAAGGGAGGGCATCATATTTAGCAGATTACCCACTGACTTATATACAATACATCCCAAACACACATCTATAAAACGTGTGAATACACCTAACATTCCCTTGAAAATATGTTAGTTTAAATAATTTATCAATGTATTTGCATATTTACTGTAATTTAGCTTATTCGGGTACTCCAATTAGCTAATTTTCCTGGCACCTTGCATGTTCAGAGGTATCTCTCCAAATATTGCATAGAGGTTTGGAAGATATGTTAGTGGGTCCTGTACCAAAAAGGATTCCCCCCTTTCTTCCCCCCTTCCTTTTTTTTTTTTTAATAGAAGTAAGCGAAAATCAAAACACTGGCGCAAATAAGCATCTATATTTTATGCTAGTATTACGTCATAAATACTGTATATTTGTACACAACCTCTTTATCTATAAAGACAATTCACCTTTGTCCATTCACAGGTATTGTAACCTGCAACAAACCTCTATCCCCCAGATCAAAACAACAACATGAACTCCGCAGTATACCGGTTATTATAATAACTGCTGCGACAACTTGTAAACAATGTAAACCTCACAGACAGATAAAAAAAACAATCTGTCCTAGGGGTATTCGAGTTGGTCAGGCTTTAAATAAACACCCTATCCAAGCGCAATATGTGTAGTACACTCAAGGGAACTGCTTCATTAGAGGTATATCCATTCTATTCCGTGCAGAATGCTTCATGACCCAAAATACAATCTCACTAAGCTCATTAGTAAGACACAGAGTGATAACTGATACTATTTGAATGCTGTAAATTAGTTTTTTTTTATACATTCCTAATAGTTTTACAAATGAATACACATATTATATTCTGTGGTTTACGGCATTCATCATGAACACCAATAAAGTAAAGATCATCTCTCCTGCCCATGAGCAATGAACATTTATTCTGTTTCCACAAAATGTTAAGCCTCGCCGCTTGTCACTTCACATGAAATTAAAATAAAGCATATTACAGGGTAATATCATCAAATTAATTTTATAAAATAGGATATTTAAGGTTTATTTGTGAGCAATCCTCATAAATATGTTATGAGTCTTTCTTTTACATGAAAAAAAACAACCTTTAGATGGTATTTTATATATCTTAAATAAAAGGTCTAACCAATATAGGTTAAAAGTAGTAGTAGTAGATGTATTGGTCCTATAGAAGTGTACATTTGTTGCAGGTTCTCATACCGTTAGGGGAACCTACATCCTCTTCATAAATTAAATTCTAGGGTATGTAGCTTTCAACGTCTCGTAGGTTTCTTCTTCAAGTGTAAATAAACAAAGCATCAAATGAGACAAATGAGAAAGACAGGTACATCATGTGCAAAGACAGATAGACTCTTACATTAATTATCTAAAGATCTGGATGACTAATCCATGTTGGAAAAAAAATGTTCTGAAACAAAACACTGTGACAACACCACTAAGACACTAACTCAACAATAGTTGATCTGTCTGACCCACAATTTGCTATGCATGAACATAGACATGTACCATGTAGATATATCACATGTACACAAATATATAAAGTATACACAATAAGTATATTCGAGATGTCGCTATAATATGTGGTTGCTGATGGCCATTACGAAAAAGGGGTACTGTACTTCTCTCACTTAGGTGCAATTATTATTATTAATTATTATTATTATTATTATTATTATTATGCACATTACAATTTCTAGAATAATCTCAAATTTGCTTAAATATTGTACATTGTAAAATACATTTGGACATGCATGTAGTATGTATTGCCTGATCTGAGAAAGAGAGAGAACTCATGAAAGCTTGTCTTATGTCAATTGTTAGTCCAAATAAAAAAGGAATCCCCCAATACTGAAGTACTCCTTTACTTTGCATGAAATGTGTGTAGCATGCTTCCAAATGTGGGCTTTTGGTAATTAAAGAGTGATGATGCTATGAGAACCAGAAACTCATGCAGCAAGGAGTTTGAGAGAAATTAAATTAACTAAATTAACCAAATCAGTTTTCTCTGACAAGATTTCAGCGTTGGTTTAATAATCTATTGAGTAATATAACAAGGAAACAAAAGCAGACTTTTAAACAGTGTTTTCCCAATGAACATGTTTTGTCCACTGTTTAAACCAGTTGGAACGTTTGCAAGTCTTTTTGTTATCCAACCTTTTTTATATTGAGGTACCACAACCGCACCAACATTTACTACCCAAGATAAGAATCGATAAAAGTGCACTTCGAGAAAGGGTCACTAAGGGAATATGATAAATGTGTACCAATATATGAAGGAACATCAAAGATCACCCCACCGACCTTTAAAGTTAAAGGTGCAATCCATCATTTTCTAAACATATTTCAATAAAGAAAAGTGAGTCAGAGTGTTAACACATTTAACAAAACAATGCATACATGTAAATATTGTTATACAATGCTTTATTAAAGGATGGGTGTAAGATATTGTTTCATTGCTTGTGATACCTTTTAATGGACTAACATATAAATCGTCCTACTGTACAGTAGGTAGTTTTGTGCATATACTTTTGAAACTAGAGTGTCAAATGTCAGGTCATTTACAGCCAAGTCATCTGCTACCACTGCATCTGGTCCATTTATGATACTAGAAGGAAACATCTGTCTTCTCTTTGCAAGTCCTTCATCCAACAAGCTCATAAAGAAATAGAACATGTTGTATGGATACCCAGGGAGAACTTGCTTCAATACAGAGAGAAAAAAGATACTGACTGTGTTACCCTTGCCATCACCTACAATCATATATTATCACCACTTAAAAGACACCATTAAGGACCTGCAACCAATGCTCACTGAGGATGAGACAATCAGAAATATATTTACTGAATCACTTGTCATAGGCTATAAACAACCAGCCAGGCTCTCTCTAACATACTTATAAGAAACTGACTAAAATATATGGAAACATCTGCATTAGGTACTGTTCACTGCCAGAAGCAAAAATATAAAGCCGGCAAATACATTTCCACGGAAACTACAATCTGCACAGCACAAAAAGGAATAATAGAATTCTCCTGCAATTAGACAGATGTATTGTAGTATATTTTATCCTGATTAAGAAGTGCATTCATATGATGTATGTTGATGAAACCAAACAAGCTACCCACAAAAGGATGAACCACCACAGATACACCATATCTGACCCTGACACCAGAAGACCAGTTGGTCTGCACTGAGCACATTAATGATTTATCTGCGTTAGTACTAAGAGGTAACTTCAGAAATATTAAGGACAGAATATCATTGGAACTTAAACACTGTATATCAGTACATATAGACTAACATATACTGTAAATTGTTCAATGCTGTTTTGTGCATACAGTATGCTTTTGAAACTACAGAGTCAAAAAGCACCAATTACAGCCAAGCCATCCACTACCACTGCATTTGGTCCATTGACGATACTAGAAGCAAACATCTATCTTCTCTTCACAAGTCCTTCCTCCAACAAGCACACTTAGCCAGACAAGCTCATAAACATGCTCCATGGATACCCAGGGAGCACTTGATTCAGTACAGATTGTAAAAAAATACTGACTGTGTCCCCCTTGACATCACCTACAATAATATATTATCACCACTAAAAGACACCATTAAGGACCTGCACACAATCAGAAATAAATTCACTGAGCCACCTGTCACAGTTGATACTGGAACTGAAATACATCAATATTTTAGACTCCAAGCAAAATGGCTTGAATCAGGACTGTGGATTCATGACTCACTATGGACAACTCATCATGGATAAATACCCTAGCTACAGTATGCAAATCTTCAAAACACCTCATTCACGTATAAAGACATCTGCTGTGATGAATTTCCTGTGCTATGTATTTAACACTCCCATCCTCAGTTTAGAGATCACATCTGCTGTCTAGAAAGCTTATGATCAAAAAACCCTCGTGTGATTGATATGTTGGTCATTAAAAAGTATCGCAACCTACAAAATGTCATATGATATCATGACTACTAGACTACTTCTGGTTTTTGCCACCTTTTAAAGTTTTAAGTTAGTGAGAATAGCCTAGAGCAGTGGTTTCCAACTCCAGTCCTCACAATGACTGAACCTCTGATTGAGCCATCTGTGCTCAAGCAGTGATATCCTTAAAACCTAACTTGTTGGGGCTTCTTGAAGATGAGATGGGAACCAGTGGCCTACAGTGTATGGGTTTCTAGTGCTGTGGAGGAAGTAGTACACTCACGGGGGCCTCTGTTCTCATATCCTAGTCACTTACAACATTGGATGTCACACAAAAGTTAATCTTGGTTTCTCTTTAAAACATTTTTTTATATATACATACAGTATATATATATATGTATATATATATGTATATATATATCTATATATATATATATATATATATATATATATATATATATATATATATATATATATATATATATATTCTGTTAAGAGGGGAACCACTTTAAAACTGGGATAATCTATTACAGTTAGAGGTAAGGAGTTTAAAAAGAAAGTGTTCTTTGCAATCAGGAAATGTGGACTTCAATACATTTGATTACTATGATTGCGTATTATTTGATATTTTCTTCAAAAGACAGGTTATAAAGGCAAAACTTAGAAACATACAGAGTTAGGGCAGAGAAGGACAGCTTGGCCCCCCTACTCTGTTCATTTCCCTATACAATGTACTATATGGTATTCATCCATGGAAAGATATGATTGTAAATAATTTGTTGCTTTTCGTCCATGTGAAATAAAATTGGTAAATAAAGTGTAGGCGTTTTTATGCAGATCTCACCCAATACAGTACTAACACAAAGTTAAACAAGATGGACATACTGTACTGTACTGTAGGTGGGGTTTGTTTCAACTTCAGCTATAAAAATGTAATACGGTTTATGTACCTATTCCTCTGTTTATTCTTAATGTGGAAATGCAGAATTTTCTGTCACTGACACAGAGTAGCTGGTATTTAATATTAATGTTGAATTAATGTAAGAAAGGCGAACCCAAAGCACACCCCTACTGCACTAGAAACAAATTACACTTCAAAATAGCTAGAACTAACAGGATTTTACTGCTCACTTGTATTTGTATTATCTGTTACATGGAGGGTGAATTTAAGACTTTTTGGTCTCCAGCAAACAAACACTTTTCTTTGTTATGACAAATGTAAATACTTTTACCTCTATGGGAGAGCTTCTGTAGGATGGTCCTAAGACGCTGGACAACGGAAGGTGAAACTTCGTACTTGAATACGTCTATCGCCGGTACCCGCTGACATCGCCCAAACACTGCATCTGTTTTGAAGAAAAATACGGGTCGTGTTTAACTTGGCTTTCTGGCACTTGAATCACTTGAGCACATTAAACATTGCAATGCTGAATACTTTATAGCAATTATAATGCAAGTAAGAAACACATCTTGAGAAAGCTTTGATTGATGAGTTTTACTATTGAAGTGACATATACAATAAGCAATAAAAGCAATAAATCTTTGACGCAATAACACATTAACATTCAGAATGCATACATCTATTCTTTAGATATGTACAGTACCTTAGAGCGATGATAATGTAACAACAACCTTTGATTGTTCTGTTTTCATGCAAATATGAATAATAACAAAAACAAAAAAGGATGCTGTGCGTTTGCACTTATTTTGTAATGCTTCTTATGGTACGATTTAAATTTAGTACGCTTACTAAAGCCAGAGTACATTTGAAACCCAGTTTATTAAGCATGAAACAATACAGTATGTACAATATTTCTAATAGAGACACCAGTGAGTTTTTGATAAAAGGCTGCAGTGAACTGAGCTTTCAAGTACTTGAACCCCTTACAAGAAGTTAGATCAGCTTGTTATTTAAGTAATAATCCCAGAAGAACAGGGCATTACTGGCCAATAGTGCCCTGGCTGGAAGAGTTGAAGGCCCAAGACAAAGCCAAAACACTCTGCACCCCTCCTCCACCCACAAAACACACACTGCAGCTTCCCCTCTGCACCTACAAAACACACAATGCAGAGATACACACACAAATCAACAAAACAGACTCTGCCACCTCTACATCCACAAAACACACCAGCAGCCCCCTCCCTACACCCTCTGCAGCCCCCCCTGTAGACCCACACACTGCAGACACACACACCAACAAAACACTCTGCACCCCTCCTCCACCCACAAAACACACACTGAAGACACAGACACTGCAGCTCCCCCTCTACACACACAAAACACACACACAGCAGACACACACCAACAAGACTCTGCTGCCCCCTCTACACCCACAAAACACACACCAACAGAAGACACACACACACACACCAATAAAAACACTCTGCTGGCCCCTTTACACCCACAAAACACACAACAGACACACAAACCTTTCCCCTCACTCTCCCGTGCGGAGCTCTCTGCAGGTAGGGTGTGGGAGGACTCAGTGCCTTGCTGGTGCCTTCTGTCCAATCACCTCCCCTGTCTAAGAGGAAACTTCACTCTTTGTGAATGAAAACTGAAAGCTGATTGGTTGAAAAACTTGGCAGGGTGCCAAAAATTCCGGGCCATACTGATTGGATAATGCCCGGAATTTTAACCAATCAGAGAGCAGGGATTTCATTAATGCCCGGAATTTACCAGCTTTAGCCTATAATTAAGTAATAATCCCAGAAGAACAGGGCATTACTGACCAATAATGCCCTGGCTGGAAGAGTTGAAGGCCCGAGGCGAAGCCGAGGGACATTAACCCAGCTAGGGCATTATTGGCCAGTAATGTTCTGAGGGGATTATTACTATTATAGGCTAACTGTAGGCTTTTTTCATAAATAATAGACACTTTTGCATAGATTTTTTTATTAAAATAAAATGGTAAATACATGAAACCATCTCTATATACGCTTACACTGCAGATATCTATATCACACACTGCCGTCCCTCTGTGTACACATACACACACACACACCAGCTCAACACACACAAACTGCTGCTACACACACACACACCACAGCACCTCTACACACACAGCAGCTCTACACACACACACACTGGAGCTCTAGACACATAACACAGCACCTCCTCTACACACACAACATACACACACAGCTGCTACACCCATAAACACTGCTACTGGACTTGTATGACCCTTACTACATGATATGTATTTCTGGTTCTGATTAACAAAACCCATTAATACAGCTGAACCCTGTTATAACACAATCTGCTACAAAGCGGATCCGCTTATAACGCGTTCTGAGCGTGGCTCCCAATTTAAAAACATCTCCATTTTTATTTTTTTTTAAACATTCAATGCTTTATTACTAACGGATACATACACACACTCACCCCTAAACCATGTGGGATTTGAGCATGAATACATTTTATATAATACACATGCAGGAATCGAACCCAGGACCTTACATATGCTAATACCAATACCCTACCTGCTATGCCACAGGATTGGTGTGATGAAACAGACTCTATAAATATACTTATATAAAATGTATTCATGTTCAACTCCCGCATGGTGTAAGGGTATGTGTCCATTAGCAATAAAACATTGAATGTTTAAAAAAAAAATCCACGTGGTGTAGGGTGTGTGTGTCATGTGACCCTCCTCTGCGCTTGAAAGTCTGTGCACGTGGATACAGCCTGAAGCAGCCTCATTCTGTGGATGCAGTTCATAAAGCACCACACTAGCACAGTCCCAACATGTTTCTTGTTTATACTTTTACTTTTCCATTTAAATCCTAATCCCATGTGGGCATACAGTATGTATTAAGGCAATAGTGGTGCAATTTTGAAAAAAACTGCTGCATATGTATCAAAGAAAAAAATCGCTAGAGCGATCCCCTGCAGTTTACGCAGGGGGATTTTCTACCTGATTGATAAGCCAGGTGAAGACTGTCTAATTGTCTGTAGTTGCAATTAACCAGCTCCCTGCTGGACTCATCAGTCAGATCCAGGTTTTCTATTTGGATCCCTTTTAGACAGGGGTTAAGTCTCGTTCACAGGCGGGAATATTATTATTTTTTTGCTAAGAGTGGCCCATACTCAAGGGACGGGGCAGCACATATAAAAAATCTCTGAAATTAGTTTTAAAGCCTTTAGGGTCTATGCATCAATGTAGAGAAAAGGGTGTTTAGTCTCACTGCTCCATTTTTTAGGAGAGCCGTGGCATATCTAAGAACACTTTCTTACATATTATGCAGAATGTTATACTTACACCACTTCAAATATGGAGAATTTATTTTGGCAAGTAAAAGGCTAAATAAATGGTGCACAAATACACATAATGTGATACATCTCAGTATAATATATCCACCATGTAACTCCACCCATGACACCCCCCAATGTGCAAGCTAGTGCAGGGGGGCACAAAATTAGAGCAAAATGCTTTGACACAAAGGTGCATGGTTAAAATGCTTTGGTTTTGCTCCAAAATTGCCTTGATAAATAGACCCCTTTGCTTAGATGTATTATTTATTATCATCTCTTTGCAGGAGATTTTTCTGACATCTCATTTGTTTATATTTCTCATCATTATCTGTGTTCCTCGGCTGTCCTTTTTCTATCTGGCGCTGTGAAGCGGCACAACAACATGTCTGTCTGTACTTTTACTGAACAGATCAGTACCCAGGGAGATGCCATTTCTTGTTACTAAAACATTTAGAAAATTGATGTAATCCTTAATGTGAGAATAAATGTATTCGATTGGTGCCGCCCATTAACCTTAATTTATCCTGGTATTGAATAATACCTCCAATCTAGTCCAGGCAAAGAAAACATCATCAACATACCTTTTCCAATACTAAATAAATCTGTTAAATATCTAATTTTCTAAAAATATGATCTCGATATTATATGTAAAGGTGTTTGCGTAAGTTAGTGTCCCTTTGGCACTCATAGTCACCTTTTGTTCATAAACAGAATTGTTCATCAAATCAGAAACTTGTTCTAGATACCTAGAACCAGAGTCTACCAGGATTGTGTAGAATTCACTAACGGAAGAATCAAATACATTATAGAGCAATGCTCTAATGGTGGATTCTATAAATTCATTGTGAGGGATAGTGGTATAACGTAACTGAACATCAATTGAGCACAGGATGTCTGTTCCAAACAAATTGTTTGTCGTTTTGATTTTATGAAAGAAACCGAGAGTGTCCTTTAAACAAGTTGTGATCTTCTGGGCTATGGGTTGTAGATTTCAGTGTATTGTTCTTGACATTGGAGTGAGGATTTATGCTGGAAATGATAGGTTGCTCTGATGGTTCATACAGGTTTGTATGTATTTTGGATTATAGGTAGAATACTGTATACTGTAGTGAACACTGATAGTGCCAAATATTCAACAATTAGTTCAATTATACTTGGGCCACCTCCTGCACTAAATTATACTATTCTATGGAACATATTCCTATATTGATAAATAAAAGATTGTCATTAATTTGCAATGCATTCATAATTCCTCTGATACATAATGGGTTAACAATAATGCCATTACATTAAATTAAACTACAGCATAGTATCAAATGAACTTCAAATGTGATTAAAAAGGATGCAGATTTAACAATTTAATGTATCTGCCATGGTAAATGAATACTGTAATGTAAGCATAGCTTTAGCCCTCATCTTTAATGAAAGCAACAAAGGAAACACAGAGGACAATGAGATAATAATGAAGCTTAATTTATTTAGTTCCATTTGTGTGCAACGACAGTTTTCTCATCAACATTTTTCTATAGCACGCCTTCTAATTAACGTAAGTCCTAATTAGTCATTATTTGGATAATATTTAATTAAGTTAGCTTCCATCTTTCACACAAAAGACTAATTCACAGTCTAAATATTCAATGTATAAAGTCTGCAACTTTGTTCTTTAAAAGTATTGGGGGGGAGGAAGGGGTGGTGCCTTGTTCAGAGCAAATTTGCTGTACTGAGGTCACATGGTCGCAATTAAAATGCAGGTTTAATTAGAAATTCACAAAGATAGAATAAAAACATTAGTAAAAAAAATATATACACTAAGGCTTAATTAGCAGAAATAAATTTCCAATAGCAAAATTACACTTAGTAATTACTGCACTGTAGGTGTCATATACTGTAGCAGAAATTTACAGAAGACACTGCCCCACTAGGTCACTGGAAATAAAAGGGTTTATCAATCAAACTCTCTGTAAAACTTGAGAAAAATAACTGCTCCAGACTCATGAAGAAAAATCTTTCCCACTGAAAACCAATATGATTTTCTTGTTGATATAATTGATGTGGTGTTTTGGGCCAGTTTTGCACCTATTTTGAAGACAGAAGAGTTTGACAGATGACCCTGTAGGAGACGAGTGCAGAGGCACAACCAGGGAGACATAGATCCAAAAACAACACAGATTTCAGGCAGCTCACAAATAAACAAAACAGCCTATCGCCTTTGTAAGGGCTGACTCACTTCCCAGTCCCTATCTGCAGGGCTGGGAGGCTATCTGTAGGTCTCTTGCCAAGCTCTGACCTCAAAGTCCAAAGAGGTAGCTGTAAGCAGGTGGCTTACTCTGATGGAATCCAGGGACCGTTGCACCCTGGAATAGAGGGTCTGGTTAGCTGGGATCTCTCTGGCAGCCCAGTCCTTCTGGGCTAGAGAACCTCAGGCAGTTTCTGCAGTGCGCCTTTAAACCTGCTTGATGACCATTGCTTGTCACTGTGCCTATCTATATCCCGAAAAGGGCATAGATAAACACATAGGCAGTCAATAGGTATCCTAAAAAAAAATCAATGAAATACAATCCATGTGTTTCTTACCTTTGATGCCTTCACCCTCCAAATCCGACTCCAGCAGCAACCTCTTGACCGATGACGCAATGCTCCTCAGCAGCCGGTGGTCCTCCGGTAAATTCTTGTTTTCTTCTTTCTTTTCATCTTTATTTGTAATCCAATTGGGGGCAAATGTTGTCCCATCTTCTTGGCTCCAAATGAGATGGGACAGGCCATATATCAGGACTGTGACGTCACATTTGAGTGTCAAATGGTACACCACAATTCGTATGGCTGGTGTACCATGTGACAGGTTCCCCCCTTTTTTTTAAAGGTTGTGACATCATCAAATGGATTGGGGGTGTACCATGTGAGGCATCACTCCCAATCCGATTGGTTGTAGTACCATCTGACATCTTAAAGGTAATTTTTTTCTGGTGACTGTGATGGTGAGGGGGTAGTCAGGCTCACAATAAAGGTTTAAGCTCGCTTGGTTACCTCTGATCCATGTATTGGGGTTTAAGAGTGTCAGCTCTTGAGCCCAGTGATAGTAAATGCATTGCTGTAAATTATGCGACAATAAAGAATTTTTGTGTTTTTACCTTTCCAGGTGTGCCAACAAGCATAGATGGCCATAGATTTTCCTAGGCAAGTGGCAGAGAACAGGCAGCTACATTTGTAGGTGTAATACTGCTCATTATAGGATGATGCAATAAACTGCATACTTTCTATAGTAAGAAAGCAGTAGATATACAGCAAGGCCACGCTTCTCGGCGCCCCGCTTTTTGGCGATATGGCGCTACCGAGAAGGGGGCTGCCATGTCTGCGCATGCGCAGAACGGGGAAGTCCGAGGTCGCGCATGCGCAAAACGGATGGTTGCCAAGGATGCGCATGCCCAGAACGAAGGTTGCGCATGCGCCGAATGGAGGTTGTGCATGCGTAGAAGGGGGAATTGCCGGTTTGCGCATGCGCACATGCCAAAAAACGCCGGTTCCGCTTTCCGACGCTTTTCGCTTTGCGTCAGGCTCTTAGAACGGAACCCGTCGCATGCCCGGGGCCCTCCTGTAATTGTTTTTTTGTTTGTTTTCCAAATAAAAAATTTATATGATATTGAATATGTTTTTTCAAACTACACATGCCTCTCCTGAAATCCTGATACGCCCCCCTGAGAAGGCGTGCCCCACCGATTGAGCCTCACCGGCCTAGAGGTTAATGACACTGCAGACTTGGCTGATTATATTGACACAAAGAAAGAAAACCTGTGGCAGTTGTGCAGCAACTTCTGATAAATCTTATTATAATGTTGCACTGCGCAACTCCTCCCCTATCTTCTCCCATGGCAACTTCTCAAACTTGTAGGACACATGTAACACCCTTATCTACCCCCCTCCCCCGAAGGGAGATCTGGTATTCCTAGATAAAGTTAGTTTGTGTTACCGGTGTGATGTTGCTCACCTGTAGGTTTACAGAACACTGAGCTGGTGGTGTTTGGGAGTATGAACAAGTCAGGCTTTTGGGATATTCTTATCCTGGTACAGCGCCTCCATCCTGCAGGGACCCTATTAGGAACAGGGGTAACCTCCACAGGCAATTCTCTAATCGAACACATGTCAGTGATGGTACAACGTGGATCTTTATTGCAGGTGTTCAAAGCTCATCTCCCATGCAAGAGAGGTACAGATCATAGGCACTTCACTAACCTATACCTCGAAGCTTGCATGCATCTTTCCTTGGTCAGAGCATAGCTCGCAGGACCCTTCCCTGCAATCAGCCCAAAGAGCTTGAGGCCCCAAGAACCTACCCTCAGCTCCCTTACCCCTGATGGGGTAAGGGGAATCCAGCCATCTCCCTAAGGAGAGGCTGTCTGGAACAGAGAACACTAAATTTAGATGCATGCCATGTTTTATACCACTGGGGAGGGTCCCACTCCTTAGGCCCGGTAAGAGGGCAGCACCCCTACAGGAAACCCACCCCCATGGTCACATGATGCAACGGTCCCCAGCTAGCAACAAATTACCGCAAGAAATTATCTATCTCATGGTGAAGACACATGCGGGCTCATGTTATGACTGATTTAACCCCAACACTGCTTGCTCCTTACCAGGACTTACAATGTTGGGGCCAGAGAAATGAGTAGCCAGGGACACTGTGCTACACACATGTAACTTTTTGTAATGAAAGGGTTAAATCCTATAATCGGTACAATCATTTGGGTACCCCTTTAGACTTACCCTTTTTTCTTGTAGGCTATTTCCAGAAATAATGTTTGTGTGAGTTACAGGTAGAAAAAAAAGGCAGTACACTGCCTAGAAACACAGGAGGAGGCTCACAGAAGCAAAAAAAGACATTTATTTCATTAAAAAAATCAGACAAAAGTCCCCCATAGCCCCAGCAGGTATCCACCTATGCGTTTCGGCCTCTATGCCCTTTCTCAGGATGTACCCTACTCCGTAGAAAGCCGGTATTTAAACATGCTCGCCGATCGCGCTACCGAGTGACGTCACAATCCAATTGAAGAATCGGCTGGCGTCTCCTACTATACGCATCCCTATTGGATAAAGGGATCACGTCATATTCAACAAACTTTAATGAGAACAAACAGGTCCCTCTGTCGTGCCAGTGGGATGTAAGCTCCAAGGAGAAGCCCTCCTATTGGCCAATGAACTTGTCAATATGTATAACTTTATTAGAGCTGACAAACATCCTATAACTATGACCTGTGACGTCAGTCATTTGGCTTTCTCACCCTGTGCAAACAAAACTTTATCAAACAAAAAAACATATTTTAGAAAAATAAAAAAATACATAGAAAACAATATTGATCTAATGTTTAAAGAATAAGTAAATAATTCCCAAACATAAACAAATATTATTTAAAAAATGGCAGTATTTGCACAACAATAACACACACATTAAGAGAGCAGAAAGAAAAAGAATTTATTTTACACATCTGGAGATGTTCACATATATTCATCATCCCTAGCACCGCCAGTAGTGTTTATATCATACACTTCACCTTACTGGTTATAGCACTTCTTACTTTTGGTCTGTTGCAGGTTGTTTCTTGTGTTTTCATATATATATATATATATATATACACTGTCCAATATAAGGGACCTCCTATACCTTATATTAGCTTATACAATGTACATATGTATGTATGTATGTATGTCTTTATTTGTATAGCGCCATAAAATGTACATAGCGCTTCACAGTAGTAATACATGTCATATAAATAGCAAATATAAATAACACATCATGGGAATAAGTGCTTCAGACATACTGTAAAAGTAACATTAAGGAAGGAGTCCCTGCTCCGAGGAGCTTACAATCTAATTGGTAGGTAGGGAGAACGTACAGAGACAGTAGGAGGGAATACTAGTAAGTGCGTCTGCAGGAGGCCAAGCTTTGTGTCATGTGTCCATGATTATCCAGTGCTACTCATATGCTTCTTTAAGCAGATGTGTCTTAAGGTGGGTCTTAAAGGTGGATAGCGAGGGGGCTAGTCGGGTATTGAGGGGAAGAGCATTCCAGAGGTGTGGGGCAGAAAGTGAGAAAGGTTTAAGGCGGGAGAGAGCTTTAGATACAAAGGGGGTAGAAAGAAGACATCCTTGAGAAGAACGCAAGAGTCGTGATGGTGCATAGCGAGAAATTAGGGCTGAGATGTAATGAGGGGCAGAAGAATGTAAAGCTTTAAAAGTGAGCAGTAGAATTGAGTGTGAGATACGCGATTTAATCGGAAGCCAGGAGAGTGATTTCAGCAGGGGAGACGCTGAGACAGATTTAGGAAAGAGTAGAGTGATTCTGGCAGCAGTGTTTAGGATAGATTGTAGGGGAGACAGGTGAGAGGTAGGAAGGCCGGACAGCAGGAGGTTGCAGTAATCGAGACGTGAGAGAATGAGGGCCTGAGTCAGAGTTTTAGCAGTTGAGTAACAGAGGAAAGGGCGTATCTTTGTGATATTGCGGAGGAAAAAGCGACAAGTTTTAGAAACGTTTTGAATATGAGAGGAGAATGAGAGAGAGGAATCAAGTGTGACCCCTAGGCAGCGTGCTTGGGCTACTGGGTGAATGATCGTATTTCCAATAGCAATGTGGAAGGATGTAGTAGGGCCAGGTTTGGGAGGTAGTATAAGGAGCTCTGTTTTTGCCATGTTAAGTTTCAGTCGGCGGATGGCCATCCAGGATGATATTCCAGAGAGGCATTCAGAAACTTTGGTCTGTATAGCAGGTGTAAGGTCAGGGGTTGAAAGGTAAATTTGTGTGTCGTCAGCATAGAGGTGATATTTAAACCCAAAAGATGTGATTAGGTCACCTAGAGAGAGTGTGTAGAGAGAAAAGAGAAGGGCTCCCCTTTCTACCTGTCTCTTTCCTATTTCCATCCGTCACCTCCTTTGAGAACCATAATGGTGTTTATCCCTTTTACGTTGGTTTACCTTGTCCGCAGACGATTAGAGAGGTAAAATGCAGAAAGAATTCTACATAAAGAAAAATCTAGCAATCGTTAGCATGTCAAGGTTCCCTCATTTTGGAGTGAGTTTAAGCCAACGCAGGAGAGCCTTATTTTCAGAATTAGTAGTTGTAAAGGAGTAGTCCGCGCTGAGCAACATTTTAGCTTCCATATTATTTTTTACTTTACGAGATCTCTTCTTGCCGTTTCCAACCCTGCTCTTATTTTTAAAATCCAATGCTCCGTTCTAGATGTATGAAAGCCTAAATATTAAATGTACAGCAGGTTAAAAGGGAGCTGTCCCCAGGGCAGTTACTTTGGTAACTTTAGACGCTAGAGCTGGGGTGGCCAACTCCATTCCTCTAGGGCCACCAACAGGTCAGTTTTTCAGGCTATCCCTGCTTTAGCACAGGTGGCTCAATCAGTGGTTCGGTCAAAGACTGAGCCACCTGTGCTGAAGCAGGGATATCCTGAAAATCTGACCTGTTGGTGGCCCTTAGGGACTGGAGTTGGCCACCCCTGTGCTTGAGATTCAGAAATTAATGTTTTTAAACACTAAAAAAAAAGTTCAACAATCCTCCCACACAGTCAGTCTGAGCTTCTAATAACTTCTAATACAGTAGATCAGTGAATCTTTGGGCCCAATCCAAATTTGTTTGTGCAATCAACATTCACTGCAAGGTTCATTTTCCAGCCAAACCGGTACCTTCTGTCATATTTATCACAGCCTGTTATGGGTGGAAAGATAAGCAGCAGGGCAGAAATAAAAGGTTTATCTATGGCAGCTAATCTCTTCAATCAGTGGTGCTCCGCTCTGCTCGACAGTCGTTGCTAAGTAACGAAGGCCAGCTTCTCTTATCAGCGTCATAATGTTTCACTGACTATTCAGACAAGAATAGAAAAGCGTGACACTCACAGTTATGAGCGGTATGAAATTAAAATGGCACATTATTTGGAAAGAAGCAAATACATTTTTGTAGCTCTCACCTTATCTGGAAAGTTGCTTGTCCCTCATAAGCCAATTAGCATTTTCTATTCTACTCACTATATTGCTACAAAATGTGTTATGTATTATTGTACTATATGGTTACCTAATGATCATCTGGTACATGTTTCCTGTGATACATCATACAAAGGAGAGCGTTTGTTCACTTTGCTATGTGTAGGAACATTATATTTCACCTGTTTAGAAAATAGTTAAAACATCAGTAGACAAGATCTGGCAGTGCGTGTCTCTCAGTATTAACATAGTGACTGACGTAGTGAGGACTATAAATGGAAGGATCCAGCGCTCCACGGATTTTAAAAGTTTAATTTTATTGCGCCATACACAACGACCGTTTCGACCTAAGTACTGTAGGTCTTTCTCAAGTGAAAAAGGCATAGCGCCAAAGACAAAAACAGGAGTATATATACCCCTTACAATCAAATAACAAAGTGATAAACATCAAACACCTGACCCCATAGCAATCATCTAGCATTAGACACATAATATTAGACACATGAACAGTCTTATCTTTAGGCTCCTGCTTGGCTGCATCGTCTTTCTTTCCTTGTTTGCTGATATCCCCACTGCTGGTGTGAATCTCATTGATGTCGATAATCCCGGAAGTGCGTCACGCGCATGCGCAGTCGTGCGTTCCACGCATCCATTCTTGCGTTCCAGCGACGTCATTCCTCATCCGGTTTGGTACTTCAGCCGAAGTCCCGCGAGATTACGGCCCTCCATCTCATCCTGGTGTCTTTACAGGGCTGTTTCAGCATAGATATTGTCATCCTCTTCAAACCGTCGCCATCCTTTCCTTAGCCAGTGGGGATCATCCATTTCTTTAATCCAGATGATGATGAGCAGGAGAGGATGGCGACGGATTGAAGATGATTTCCAATTCATAATTTTAACCCATGTGGGTTTTGAAGAGACAAGTGCTATGTAATCCATTTATGCTGCGTCCCCGCCAGTGCTGAGCAGGCGCCGCTTGCCGCGTTAACTTACATATATAAATATGTAAATTCCCGCTCACGCGGCGCGTGCGCACTCGTGTGCGGGCACCCATGCTGACCCGCTCTCGGCGCTTACCAAAACAAAAAACTATACTTTCCTGCGCGCTCAGCTAACCCGCAATACTGCCCCCATCTCCCCCCCCCTTCGCGCTTGCGTAAATCGGAGGACACCCGGCGCTCATGTTTGGAGCGCTCTCCAAGCATGAGCGCGCTCAGCGCCAGCAGGGACTTAGCCTAAGCCTGTATCAGACAAGCAATGCTTTGGAAAACAATGAGTTGCTGGCAGCAAATTATTTAAGTGTCATGGGCAGCGATTTCAGGCTGAAATCCAGCGGCTGGTGCAGGCTAGCAGGCAGGTAGCGATGGTTAGGCAGCAGACAGGTAGTGATGGTCAGGAAACAGACAAGAGGTCAGGACTAGAGAGTAGCAAGCAAAGCGAGGTCCAAAAAAGTTCTGGAACACAGCAAACAGCAAGGCACGAAAAGGAAACGAGTTTGTCCAAAGGCAGTACCATAATAAACAGGAGAAGGAAATGGAGGCTTTATAAAGGCCTGGTAGAGGCTAATGGATAGGTGCTGGGTATTAGGTAATCGGCAGACACATACAGTTCTCTGCAGAAATAGCAACAGGCAAAAGAGCAGTCCTGGTGGCAGACCAGGAGAACTCCAGTCTGGGAGAGAAGGAGACCAGAGTTCAATACCTGTCGCTGATATTAAGTCTTATATAATTTTGTTGCCTGATACTGTTGAAAAATTGATGTATAAAGTGAGTATTTCGTGAAATCAACTGCAATTTGGGTGAGCTAGAAAAAAATGGATCGCCACATGGTCATCAAATCAGAAACAATAGTTTTAGCATTCACTCACACCAAACAGGATTTAAACATCCACATTTTTGTAATTATATTTCCTTATATTTTTATGCTGTTTGGGTGCTATTTTTTTACCATAGATTCGGAGAGCCCTAATTTTTCCAAATGTAACTGTCTCGGAGGACTTGTGTGTATCATTATACAGTAGTATAGTACTTTTGCAGGCAGTGTGAAGAACATTTACCAGGTTAGTAGGAGTTGGCAGATGTCTGAATCGCCTCTACACATGCTGGTTGTCAGACTATTGACACAGTATTTGTGTTCAGTGAGAAGAGGCTTCAGAGATAATAATGAGGCAATAGCCGCTGATTCCAAATAATATAGCAAAAAAAGGTATTTTAGTCTCTTACACAAAGCATATGTATTCCACTTTCAACAAACAGACACTTCAGAAAGCCCCAAACTGATTAAGTGGCGGGGTGGCATGACTACCTGCCAAGGATCACCTCTCACGGGTTGTTAAGGGTCAATGGGGGTTGGCTGTTAGGCTTGATGTCAGGTGTTAGGCATGACCCTGGGGGTGTGGAGGGAATAATTATTGTGACTCTTACTTTGCTCCGGTCTCTCTTTTCAGTAAACCACATGAAAGAAGCCCCATCCTCCTCCATTGGTTTAGGTATAATTTGGGGGGAAGGGGTTATTTTCTCTGGTGGTACGTTTCCGGTTGGTAAAGTGGTTCCGAGTGGTGGAAGTATTTTCATGGGCTGATTTGTAATGTTTGTAGCAGCGGGGTGAATTGGCTCATTTGTATGTATGTATATCTTTATTTATATAGCGCCCACAGCTGTATTTAGCGCTTTACAAGAGAGACAACACCGTACAGGAAATTATAGTACAGTAAATGCAACAAATAAGATCAGACAATAGGAAAAGAAATCCCTGCCCCAGAGAGATCACAATCTAAGCAGAGTGGAGGTTGGTGGATCTCTTGAGGTGTGGTCATGGGGGACGGTGTGCCATACAAGGTAAATGCGGCAGGTATGGGACTGATCTCCCAATGTAATGTGTCGTTACAGTGTCATCAAGCTTGTGACAATAGCGGTAGTCATTTTGGGTTTGAGACACTAGTATCCTGTGGGTTTTGTGTTTCAGTGCTAAGAGCAAACAGGTGGGTCCCTGGGGAAGGAGCGGCTCAGTGAGTAACAACACTGAATAGCACTGACTTTCCAGCAGGGGAACCTGGTTCAATTTCCAGTGTTGGCTCCTTGTGACTTTGGGCAGGTCACTTTATCTCCCTGTGCCTCAGGCAGCACAAACATAGATTGTAAACTCTACAGGGCAAGCACCTGTGCCTGCAAAATGTTTCTGTAAAGCGTTATGTAAAACTAGCAGCGCTATACAAGAACAAGCTATTATTATGTATGGTTGTTATATAGTAATAATAAATGCAGTGACAATTTATATCCACTAATTCTTGTGTGAGTGTGGTGGGAAAGAGAGGACAAAATCTGAGGCTGGATAAACAGTGAAATAAAACCATACTGTGGATAGTGATTATTTTTCCACCCAGGTTACACAATCTTCCTACCTGATTTAAAAGCATACAACCTAGAAGTTGTATTGTTTTTTTTGTACTTCCTGTACAGTGCCCCTGGGGACGCGTCTCCAGATGCCGTCTGAATAAAGGTAAGTAGGTTTACAGAGGCCCTGCAGCTCCCCCGGCACTTAATTTATGTGCCTTCGGGAAGCGCGCGGGGCCTCTGTAAACACCACGCCCCCCGCCGGTAATCTCACGCCCCCCCTGGGGGTCGCGCCCCCCACTTTGCGCACCGCTGCATTAGGTCATCACTTAAGCATTCCTCTGTATAATAATTTGTTCCCTCAAAGTCATTAGATAACAGATAATTGTATTCTTGGGTGCTTGATAGTTTGTCATTGTCTTCACAACTGGTACAAAACTATGACCACGGATGACAAGGCAAACAGGTTAATGCAGAATATGGTTTTGAAAGTCAACTAATTTCTTACCTACAACATTTGGCACATGTTGAATAAGTGCATATCATATAAATAAACCAAAAAAAAAACACAGTGCTTAATATTGTAATAGATCTTACATTCTATCTGTCTGGATGGACTGTAGCGTGAAAATATTTATTAGAATTGCAATAAAGTAAAAGCACTCATCTATGCTTTCAATATTTTATCATTACTGAAGATATGCCTAATGGCTTTTCAAACGAACCAACAATAGCTTTACACCAATGTGAAATTTGATGTAGCTCCATTGAAACAAATGGTAACCCCTTTTGCCATTTCCTTTAAGCACGCATCATATATCGCGTCATTTGTGCAATCCTAACGCATTACCGGCAGCGATAACATTGGCTATATCTGTATTTTTCTATGCCTAATAGCTTTGTGAGCCCGCAATAAGGAAACACTAAGTCACAAATGACTAGTTCGACAAATTATATGGTAATCAGCTTTTTAAACTACAAATATAAGACTTTACAGAACACTTGCTCACACAAATAAACTTATAAAGGTACAGTTCAAACTCACAGTAATCTGAACTACAGTAATCCCAGTAGTATGACTGTTCCACAAAATCGAAGCACATCCGGGTTACAAATAGGTGTCTACATGAGGCCTGCATCTGCCACTGGCGCCATTTTGAGTTAATAGAATGTACAGTATACAGTATTTTAAATTGGGAAGTCTTTTTGTGTGTATGTGAAGATCTGTGGATGTATGTGAGGTGTTGTGTGTATGTGGAGTTCGTTGTGTGTACATAATGGTCTCTATAAAAGCAGGTTTTAAATGCTAGTACTGTAAGTACGGTATTTCTGTTAAAATATGGTAATTAAAAAAAACACAAATATGACAGCAAGTTTATTGTTTTTGGAATTGTGATACAGGTGAAGGCTTTGGCAGAAATTGGCGAGAGTTAACACTGTCCGCTATCACAGTGTATAACATGTTTCAATGCCACAGGTCAGTGTGTATATACAGTATGGATATGTGTGGGCTCTGACTAAATGGCGCGAGTGCGCGGCTGCAGTCTTAAACTGGTACCCTGCCTAAATCCAAATATGATCTTACTCCGGCTCTGAATCTTAGACACTTGTATCATTTTAAAACAGAAAAGTAACCATTGGAATGTTTTATGTTTGCCTTCTTGCAAACTTCATATTAACATGAAATCACTACTCACAGCCTCTCCTGCCATACTTTTTTGCATAGTACCTTATATACAATATACCTTACCAATAAAAAACAAATGTATAAAAAGCTATTGTTTCAACAATAACATTTAGCAAATTATCATGCTGAATGTTGATATTACAGATCAATCCTGAATACTACTGTGCAACTCTATTGTATATTATCCATATTAAAATATCCTGGATTAAAAATAATTTGGTCTCTGACTTGTGACTGCCCAGTATCATCGTAGGGTTTAGGTAGCAAGTCAAAAATTGAGTAATTGTAAGGGGAAATGACTGTACCATACAGTGTATGTAACAAAGAAACAATCCTGTTGTCAGGAAATAGCCCTGACATCTTTTCCTAGATCTCCCTCTCTCCCAGTTCTTTCCTCTGTCCACCGGGTGTACTGCTGTTTTCGGTCTGCTTTGGGGTTCCTCTGTCTGTCTTTCTGTCTGTTTGTCTCCTTGTTGCTCCTGTTTCCTGTTTCCTGTTCCTCCCTTGCCTTTTCTTTGTGTTGTGTCCCTGACTTATGCTTGAGGTTGTTCTTGTATCTGTTCGGTAATAAAGGCCCTTGCTATTGAACTAGATTGCCCCAGTCTGTTTCCTGCTAGCAAATCCCAGTCCTGTTCCTGATCCCTAATCTAAGTCCCTGCTCCCTAGTCTCAGTTCCTACTCCCCTGCCCTGCTCCTGCATTCATGTTGCCGACCCTGCCTGTGACCACGACGATCCAACTTGCTGCATACCACCGAACCCTGCCTGTGACCCTGACGATCCCTGCTTGCTGCCTGCCACCGACCTCAGCCCATGACCCCAACAATCCACGCTCCCTGCTGTTCCAGCCACCGTGGTCCTACCCGCTCCAGGAGTCTCCCCTTGAAACTTATTGACTTCCAAATGATTATTTTCTTTGATGTGCATGGTGCAGATTATTTGCCCCAGAATTGCACTACCCTTGCCTTGATACACATGGCCCAATGTCTTTAAAAAATGGATACACAGTGATTTGGGTTAAATTGTCCGTCAATTAAATTATTGTCCAAGTTGACAAAGATAAGCTATCTAATCACATTCATCGTAGGGCTAACTCAGTAAATGCATGTCATGACAATGTTAAACATTAGTATAACTTACATTTGAATCCTATACCTACAACTTATTTCTCCTCTAAATATGTAATACTTTCAATTAGTATTTTGTGCAGATGTTTCAACACAATTAAACTGTGTTTATCAACCATCATGAAGGGTAACATTTTATTCATTTACGGACTGTGACAAAAAGCCATGGACTAAAAATAATGGCTACTTTTGCATTAAGCAATACTATTTATTCTGTGATGTACTTTTGTTATTAATTTATTTCGTTTAGGGAACCAGTGAAAATCTTTTAAATAAATTAATCGGTTAGTATGGGTTTTCAAGGCAATGCATTAGATAAAATGAAATTACTATATGATGTAATACTGTAAAGCAGTATCCTACTGCTTTTTAGTATATTTTAACATCAACAAAATAATTTCAGTAAAAACACACACACACATCCTTTTTAATTACAGTACTAGAAACCAGGGCTAGTTCAAAAATCTGGTCTCAGCAAAGTAGATGACAAACATTAATGAGCAGTAATGCACACATGGTATTGTAAATGAAGGGATAATGAAAGCAATTTATTTGAAAATTAAAATATGATTAAGAATGGCAGACTATACTAAGGCCCAGATGCATAAAGAAAGTAACCAGCGTGCAACCAGACTCATTAATTTGGAAACCTTATGAAATTGGTTTCCTTTCTTTGACAGGTTTTAATACAAAGTAACTAAGCTAATAGACCTCGTATGTACTCAAAAGTCCTAAGACCCTTTGAGAAATGGAATGGAGTGAAGAACGCAGAATGCAATGCTGGCACGCCTCCAAAGTGCAGGCTCAAGTAAAATCAGGCGGCACTGTGCCAGCCACAGCACATCTCTACATTGATTTTCTGAGGGATATTTACATGCAGATTAGTGAACAATACTTGAAAACTAAATCTGTTTTCTAAGGTAATGAAAAAGTGCCCTTTTTCATCACATATCGATGTTTCGATTTTTTTTTGCAGTTGCGGACAGCTGCTAAACAAACAGCAAACAAGAGGAGCGGTGCACTGAGGTAAGTAGGTAAGACCAACACGCAGCTCTAACAAAAACGGTAATTTATTGAAAAAAATGGACAAACATCACGTAACTGGATAGCCTCTGACACGTTTCATCCCGCAAGGGACTTTGTCAAAGTCCTTTGTCTTTGACAAAGTCCCTTGCGGGATGAAACGCGTCAGAGGCTATCCAGTTACGTGATGTTTGTCCATTTTTTTCAATAAATAGACGTTTTTGTTAGAGCTGCGTGTTGGTCTTACCTACTTACCTCAGTGCACCGCTCCTCTTGTTTGCTGTTCCGGATACCTCAGCTGGTGGCGCGTGGATTTCACACACAGTTGCAGACACCCATTCCGGTGCATCGTCTCCTCTACAGCGGGACACACCGGACACAGCGTGACAGCAGGTATCTTATTGGCAGAGTGGGTTGAGGGTGTCTTAGCATCAGCCAGGCTGTTCCTAGTCAGGATAGTCGGCGATTCTTAATGGCACCCGTTATTACCCTTCCCCCCAACCTGCTTTATCTGTCCGCTGGACTTTCATTATGTTAGTTTACTAGGTGTCTTACCTGTGTGTTTCATTAACACTGGACATATTATCCACGCTTTAGCCCTTGAGAACTGGCGGCAGGCTATCCCTGCATTGCTTCTTCTGCTAAACAAACAGACATAACAGCACATTTAAGGGCACTGTGTTGTTATTTTGGAGCTTGTTGTAGCTCCGTTTCATAATCAGCCATTTGCACAAAGCAGCCGTAATATTACTGCGATGGTGTTCCTCACTGCTGCTGAACATAGAGCAAGGAAGTATGTTGGGGGGTGGCCATGACATGGCAGGGCACACTTGGGATATCTGTGAGGCCTTCACATTACAGTATGTGTTGGGAATTTCATTCTTACCGGGCTCCAAGGCTGTAATACTTGGAGGGTGGCATGAAGGTGGGCAACCAAAAAAAACCAATTAATTAACCCAGTGTGATACTATGAATTATTGATGCATTTCTTGTCATTTGTTTATGTGTGGCATAATACCTTGGGCATTGCTATTAATAATCAATAACATAAAATTGAACAGCTTTTTTTGTAGACCCAAAAGGATTTTTTTTCAAAGAGGGTTCTGAAGTGTCACGGATCCAAATGTACAAGTGAGGCTGCGCTGGTGGTGATTTAACTTGTGCTCCAAGCGTTGTTAAATTCTGCTGCTCCCACTCACTCCCGTGATCCAACGGGGCCGGCAAACCCCATAACATACAAAAAAGGGGGTGCAAGAAAACCCCAAAATCAATATAATAGTAAATCACTTTATGTAATTGTAACGGTATTTCTGGCCCGGCCTGACCCACCCAATCTCACATTGGCCCCTGTGGTCTAACCGGACCCCATTACAGTGTGGATATGTCATATGGTGCACCTGCTGGCTACAGGACTCCTGAGTCTCCCGCATGATGGTGTGTGGGGAGAACCCGTCAGACAGGCAGCTGAGGTAGTGTGCTGAGTCTCACCTAGTTCCAGTGCAGCGCCTCCACCTCACCAGGGTCCCTGCGTCCGCAAGGGGATGATCCTGGCGAGGAACTCCTCCGTGGTGCTCCTCTCTGTACACTCATTCTTGATAGATACACGAGAGGGTTTCTGGCTGAACTCATCTTTATTGACACGGCAGGGCAACTGCCCTCCACAAGGAGTATCTTCAGCCGCTCATCTCGCCAGTGCTCCCTTTAGTTAGGTATGTCACCCAGATCAGGGATTCACTATTCCCGCAGGAATCACTGTCCTGTGCCAGGTCCCTGGACACAGCCTCCCATGGAGTTACTATAACATAACTGACACTCTGATAGAACTTTAACTCCTTCCTCAGCTCTGACAAGAGCTTTCCAGCAACACTCACAGAACTCAGAACTAACTTTGCAACACAGTGCTGTGCCTTATGTAAGCTTCTGAGGCTGACACATCTCTGACATCACTAACCATGGAGTCAGAGCATGTGACCAGTCCCAGCCATACACAGAGCACCCCACCAGGGTGTGAGGGGAAACCTCCATAATTACTGCTGGCATGCCCACACTTACCAGGCCTTACTGCCAACAGGAGAGATGACTGTAGGCATTTTACATGACCGCTACATTCTCCCCCTGGTGAATCCCATCGTCCACGCTGGGACCTAAATTTGTATACCTCTTTCCAGGAAACACTGTAACGGAAAACATAATTAACATCACACAAATTTCCTCATAATACAGTACATATGAATACAGTCATCCGCCAAGCCCGCCCCGACCAGCAGCCACGAACCCGCGTAATGTCTCAGTACCCCCTTAATAATAGTGATCTGGGTCAGGTTTCCTCACTTCCCGGTTACCCATATCCAGGACCGTAACATAATAATGCCTAGGTGATCCTCTCTCTGGCACATAGGTCACCCTATGTTTGTGAACATTTCTCCCTATGCTCCACACTCGCATCAGGGTGTCTATTCTTTCTTCCGCCTTTTTACCTACTATGTCGCTCCCCCTATTGGTTAAGTACAGCTCTATAGTTTCTTGGAGCCACAATTCCCTATTGTCCTCAATTTCATCCATCAGGGGCTCCGGAACATAGGGATACTCCAACCCATGGGATTTTTTATATTTGACTATTATAGCCCTCTCCGCCCTACTGACCCTGGTCAGATCAGCATTACCTGCCCTCCCAGGTAACACCCATGATAGGGGCTCATCAGAATCTACTGGATCTGATAGTGTGTCGGGACCCATGGGCGCTATGTCCCTACGCTCCAGCTGGAACCACCTCTTCTGTAGTTCCCTGTCCCTCTGCTCTGGTGTAAACTCTCCCTCTCTCCACCAGAAATCTACCACGTCCTCCCGCCGGATGAGGAACCGAGTACGGTCCATCCATGCGGAGTACCCCTCAAATAGTGGAGCCCACCACCGGGTCTCCTTAAAGGGATTAGGCCCTGGTTCCCGATCGTCATCAAATGAAAATACCCCTGACGACCTTGTAGATCGCGAGTTGAACCACCTCGAGGACCCCGGAGCCTTTACTGCCGGTTGGGGGGCTGTATCCGCCACCCTCAATTCTCCCCCTCCCCGTGAATCACTCTCCGTAGCTCCACTGAGCTGCCTCTCCCCAGTCCGTTTTTCCTCCCCCCCCAAAGGTATGTCCACAAGTTCCAAGCTGGGCGGTGAACCCGGTGACCGTGTGATAGGGGTAGGGGCATTAGCTAGGGCATGGGGTTGGGTATAGGGGCAGGGAACGGGACCCCACGGGGTTACGACCCGCTCCTGGCTGTCCGTAGACAGGTCCAAGGATGATGTCTCACCCTCCTCAGTCCTGACACCGTCTCTCCCTTTTCTGGGCAATACGAGCGGTCGGGGGCCTTCCCCCAATCGCCGAAGCGTCGCTGCTTCCCCTTCCTGGGTTCCGCCGTCGCCACCGGAAGTGACGTCCTCCCCGGAACCGGAAGCGTCGCCATCTCGCGTTGGACCCCCATGCGGGATCTCTTCTTCCACGACATCCGGTTGCTCCGCCGTCGCCACCGGAAGTGATGCCGTCCCTCCACGTGCGCGTTGGGCCTGGCGCGGCCCTTCCAGCGCTTCGCCGTCTGTTGTGACCAGGTAAGAGATAGGGCTTTTTGGCTTACCCATCCGCAGGGGTGTAGGCGTCTCTCTCCCATCTCCGCCAGGTCCTGGGGTGGCAGGACTCCGTCGGTCGGATCGCCGATCTGCGGGGGACGTCCGGTCACTCACCCCACGGGGCGTCATTCTCCCCGTCTGTCTTTTCCGCTCCGTTCTTGCTACCGCCAGCTCACGGAGGTCCTCATCAGAGTAGTCCCCTCGCCCCGACCTAGGGGTCTCGGGGCGGGGTGAAAGTCTCTTTGCCCCTGTCGCGGGGTTTAATCCAGCCGCCTCAATGGCCAGGGACCCAGCCGACTTGACCGGCTCCAGTCCCTTGTCTCCGGGACTCGCGCGGTTGATCCACAGCGCGCCCGGGGACTCAGCAGAGCGCCGTGTCACATCCACCGGGGGGTCAGCAGGCTGTATTGGGACGAACGTGGGCATAGGCCACAGATACAAAGTCCCGCAATGAGGGCAACGTGCCATCGTATTCACAGTACCTCCGGGCAGCCCGCATTGTAGGCAGAGCCCGACTACCGTCTCTGTATTGGCCACCCTCACCACCAGCACCCCGCCGGGCACTGAGTAGGGCTGGGTGGAGACCATAGTGCCCACAGTGGAGGAGCAGGCCATTCTTTGTACAGGAGTCACTTCCTGTACAGGTCTCTCCTTCTCTGTGGTTCCTCGCAACTGACTGGTGGAAGTTGCTGGATCCGCCACTCCCTGCTTCGGCTCCTCCCTTCTCTGACAGAGTTGGAACCCGCCCCCAGGGGTTGCAATAATGGGCGGGTCCCACAGGGGAATATCATGCCCCTTAATTAAGACCGCACCTCTCTCAGTCCTGGTGGGCGCGGTCTGCGTTTTCGCGCCAGTCTCCTCCTCAGAGCTGGAGTCTTTTCCCGCGGCTAGTTCCCGCCTTCTCCTTGCAGCAGCTTTTTGCACAAGGTATCTTTGCTTGCAAATCACCTCCACGGCCGGAACTACTTTTTGTAGTGGCGCCGTCTGGATATCAGTCCCTGGGCCCAGTGGGTGCATTCCCACAGGCCATAGTTGAAAGTCACTCCCCCTGGTAGAAATCAGGGGAGGGTCCCATAGACTCAACGGTTGACTCAGCACAGGGGCTGAATTAGTCACTGTCCATTCCGGCGCAGCCATAGCTTTCGCACCATGCCCCCCTTCAGGGCGGGGCTCTGCTGTTCGCGCCATTCCCGGCCAGCTCTGTGCAAGTCCTGCAGCCGCCATTTTTTCTGTAATTGTCCCATGCGGTTTCCCTAGCAAGCGGGAAACGCCATTTTGGTTGACTTTTGAGCCCAAAAAGTCCATCTGTTTGCTCTCCTCACGGGGTTCTCCCCCAATTATAACAATTTCTTCACACTCTTCAAGGGTGGCCCCTCGCTGTCCCATACAGGATAAAAACGGGGCAGCCATAGCCTTCGCTCCGCTCCAGAGCAGCCTGGTCAATGACAACTCGGCGACAGTCTGCTCTTCAGTGGGTTGCACGCCACGGGTGCCCTCCCCATCAGCCTCTGTCCGCCATTTTACGTTCTCCGCGCCACGCGGCTCCTCCACTCTCTCATAACAGTTGTCGTACATGAGGCTCCACTCTGCGGGGCAGCCACCACACCGGTACAATAAAGATTAGCTCAGATGCACCACCACATGTGTACTTTATCTAGGTGTGACTCAGGGTTGCACTACCTCAGGCTAGGCTCACTCTCTCAGTGTCTGCTGTGACTCCTTCCTCCCAGTCTGTGCTCCCTACGGTGAGTGTCTGGAATGGCTAGGTACTCTGGCTGGCTCTGCCATGCAGTACTTGGGGCGTCTACCTGTCTTGGTCAGCCTAGCGCAGACCCTCTCCAGGACTCCTGACCAAGTTAACAGGCTGTCCCTTCTGGCATCCTACCAACTAGCACTGCCTCAAGGTGACTCGGTCAGCTATAGCCCGCTCCAGACCCCTCACTCCCTTCAGGCCCCTAGGTTGTCCCTGCGAACTGACACACTCCATCAGCCCCCTGACCACCCCTAGGTCCGTCCCTACGCAGCACAAAGTGGCAGCAGACACTCTCCCTGTTTCCAAGTGACCTAGCTAAAAGCCTGTCCTGTTGACGGATCTGATCTCAGCAGCTCGCCTCCAAATGTAACGGTATTTCTGGCCCGGCCTGACCCACCCAATCTCACATTGGCCCCTGTGGTCTAACCGGACCCCATTACAGTGTGGATATGTCATATGGTGCACCTGCTGGCTACAGGACTCCTGAGTCTCCCGCATGATGGTGTGTGGGGAGAACCCGTCAGACAGGCAGCTGAGGTAGTGTGCTGAGTCTCACCTAGTTCCAGTGCAGCGCCTCCACCTCACCAGGGTCCCTGCGTCCGCAAGGGGATGATCCTGGCGAGGAACTCCTCCGTGGTGCTCCTCTCTGTACACTCATTCTTGATAGATACACGAGAGGGTTTCTGGCTGAACTCATCTTTATTGACACGGCAGGGCAACTGCCCTCCACAAGGAGTATCTTCAGCCGCTCATCTCGCCAGTGCTCCCTTTAGTTAGGTATGTCACCCAGATCAGGGATTCACTATTCCCGCAGGAATCACTGTCCTGTGCCAGGTCCCTGGACACAGCCTCCCATGGAGTTACTATAACATAACTGACACTCTGATAGAACTTTAACTCCTTCCTCAGCTCTGACAAGAGCTTTCCAGCAACACTCACAGAACTCAGAACTAACTTTGCAACACAATGCTGTGCCTTATGTAAGCTTCTGAGGCTGACACATCTCTGACATCCCTAACCATGGAGTCAGAGCATGTGACCAGTCCCAGCCATACACAGAGCACCCCACCAGGGTGTGAGGGGAAACCTCCATAATTACTGCTGGCATGCCCACACTTACCAGGCCTTACTGCCAACAGGAGAGATGACTGTAGGCATTTTACATGACCGCTACATAATCAATTTTAAAAGATGTGCTAACAGTACATGAAATATACAAGACTGTTTGAAAAACGGCACATTTCCCACATCACCCCTTCCTTAAGATACAACTCTTTACCTCAGCAGTTAAACCTACCCTCTCTAAACCGGGCCTGGTTGGAGGCTTTGATGTCCGTCCGTGACAACTTCACCTGGGCTAGCAGCAGAACTCGACCTGCACGACCAGGCGCTGAGTTTGGGAAGGTGGAAGGTGGGAATCCCAACCGTGTCCTGTGCCTGACGTCACGCGCCAAAACGTTTCCATTTAGTTTGAGTGGTTTTATGACATATGTTCCAGTGCAGTAAAGAATTGGAAGAACCAGCAGAGATCGGTTATCTAGCCCCTTATTACAGTATATAATTGAAGCCAGAAGATCCATGACCCCCCAACACAGTGAATCCTACTTTCTGCCAGATCTTTTTTCATGGACCTGCAGGGTCCGTTTTTATTTTATTATGAGTGGTGGCAGTAATCAGCCAGGGCAGGAGGGTATCTCCATCACCAGGGAAACTTCCTGCGAGACTGAGGAAGTCAGATTCAACAACTGTTTTAGGCTCAGTTAACAGTGCGGGCAGACGTTCCTTAGCAAGTTAGCAGTGGTGTATGTACCAGCGGGAAAGAGAAAAAAAGAGTGTGAAGGTTGCTCCTTAGTGGTATAAGTGAAAATCAATAAAGTATCAGTCACAATAATTCACAATAAATAACAATAATATCAATACTGTGCTTTCTGTGCTGTGTGAGTATATAAATACTATTGGTATGATCAGAATAAATGTGAATAAAAGAAATACAAAAATAAAATAATAATATGAAGCGCACTATATCTTAAAAGTGAAACAAAAAATGCAGCTCGAAACCCTAGGAAAATGGTCCGAATTTCTTTTTTAGTTGAGTATAACGAAGCGTTGGGGAGCACAGATGCCACCATATAAAGAAAACATAAAAACACAACATGGTGCAATATGTTTTCAACTGGGTCAGAATATCTTAGGGTGTTCTGTAAAGTGGGAACTCATATTCTTTTAAATCGAAAACAGCATTTTCCAAATATATTTGACTGGAGTTTTCAGGTTTAGAACGGGTCACCAATCTTCCTGGAATTTTCTTAATGTGTTATTTTTTTTATTCTTGGTTTGTTTAATTGTGGGTTTTTGGTGATTGTTTTTTTTTTATTGCTTTGTGTTTTTGGTCCTTGTTTTTTTTTTTAGGTTGCCCATTGACTACCATAGTGGCAAATCATGCCCATATTATATGGGCATGGTGTACCACTTTGCCAATCAATGGGTAGAGGGTGGGGGTAGCTTCCCCTGGGAGGATGGTTAGGCATCCCGGGTGGGTAGCGGGGAGGGGGTTAACCCCTTAATTGCTATAGCGGTTACTAACCGCAAAGGTGATTAAGGGTTTAGTGGTCATTAGTTTATTTTTGATTGTACTATTGCTGCCCACAGAGAACATGGACACGGAGGACAATGATGAGGATGGCCTTCATCCTGGCAGGGGTAAGTAGAACTTTTATTTACTTTATACTGGCTGGATAATGTTTTATATTTAATGGGCAAATGACCTATTATCCAGATCTGGATATAGTAATTTTGCCCATTATTGTTCTGTATGTGTTGAGAGGGGTTGTTGGGGGTAGAGGAGGTGGGTGGTAGGGTTGTTGTGTTTTTTTAAAATATTTATTGGGTAGAGGGATTGGGTGAAGGGGGTAGGTGCCCCAAGGCTGGGTGGTTAGGCCTTTGGCCCTTTGTCCAAAGCATTATATTATTTTGGGGGTTTATTTGAGCTTACTGGCTATCTGTGTGTTTATTAACTTTGTCTAGCTGGTCTCGGCTGTTTTGGCCCCTCCTACCCAGGTTTTAAGCTCACCCCTCCCCACTTTCCATATGTACAGGTCTTTTCATGCAGCTGTTTGTGACAGATCCAATGCAGATCATTTTTCCTGTAATTATACAGGTAAATAAGTATTTTAATCAGTTCGTTTTAGGACCTGCGATATTATGGTCATGCCTTGAAGTAGCTCGCAGGCTTATAATGCTTTGGCCAAAGGGTTAAACTAAATGACCCTTTTTTCAAGATATATATATATATATTTCACTGTGTATTTTTGTCATATTGGAAGTAGCTCTGGGCTTCCTTTGTGACTCTTGTGAACAGCCTGATGTACCCGTTCCTGATGCCTATGCTCCTGTGATGACGTTAGACGCATCCCTTGTGAAGTTCCCTCTGATGCCTAATGTACCTGATCCTGATGCCTATACTTCTGCGAGAAGGATAAATGCATCTCTCGGATTTCCTGGCAGCATCCGATGTACCCGTTGCTGATGCCTATGCTCCTGTGAGGAGGATAGATGCATTCTCTTGGATTTCCCATCAGCACCTGACGTACACATTGAGTCGGCCTTCCATCAAGGTATACCTGAAGAACCTGGAGGGTCGTCCAGAGGACCTCCCTGGAGAGGAGGGAGTAATGTCAGGAATAACCCTGACATAGGTTCCTAAATCTCCCTCTCTCACTGTTCATTTGTCTGTCCACCAGGTATGCTGCTATTTCTGTCTGCTCTGGGTTTTCCTCTGTCGGTCTCCTCTTAGGTGCTCCTGTCTTCTGTCTCTGTCTGCTTTATAGTTTCCTGTACCTCCTTGCCTTTATTTTGTGATCCTGACTCCTGCTTCTGACCTAACCTGATCTGACCTGTTCTATGTTTTGTCCTTAAAGGCCCTTGCCTATTTACTGGCTTGTCCCTGTCTGTTTCCTGCTTGCTAGTCACAGTCCTGTTCCCTAGTCCCAGTCCTGCTCCTGAGTTCCAGTCCTGTTCCTGATCCCATGCCCTGTTCCTGCCTTCCTGCTGCCGACCTCTGCCTGTGACCCAGACCACGCTATATGCCGCCTGCCTCCGATCTCTGCCTCTGACCACGCCATCGGCCGCCTGCCTCTGACCTCCACCTGTGACCCGTACCATGCTATCTGCCATCTGCCTGTGACCCTGACGAGTCTTGTCAGCTCCCCGCTGTTCTGGCCACTGAGGTCCTACCCACTCCTGGAGTCTTCCTCGTGACACTCCAGTGTCCATCCGAAGCTATTGGCACCGCAAATTAACCATTAATTCTACAAGTGACTATCACCACTTGAGTTTCCGCCACGGTACCTCCCTTTCCTGAGCGCTCCGCTACTGAGCTTCATTAGTAGTTCTCACCACGGCATGATAGTTATACAATTAAGCACTGTGCCCAGAGCCACTACTATTACTGTATCAGGACGCTGGCCCATACATCGGGCAGTCCTGTCGATGTCTCCAGTGTCTGCCATCATGGCAGAAACAACCCCAAGCAGGAACTCCAGACCCGAAACATACTTACACTGGCGACACACTTTATTCGAGCTCGGCTAGTCCCACGAATTCGGGTATACCCGGGTGTATTGAGGTTTGTGACTGTTTTCTGCCCGAGTGCATTGAGGTATTTTCCGGCAGGGATTGAAGCATTTTATTCCCGCTGGCTGCAATACTGCACAGTACATATATATATATACTGCATTACAATTCATGAATTTATGCCATCTGGTAGACACGCGAAGCATTGCAGCCTATTAAATCCTAATCATTATCATTTAACAGATCAGCCGCCCGTCAGCCAGGCATGAACCCAGGCTGGGAAGGCAAATGCAACGGGGCTTGTCAGAGGTGAGGAGCGGCGCATTCCAGGTATCTGCCAGGTACATACCGGGTATTTGCTCGAATAAAGTGTGTCGGTGCAGTACCGAGTCACATGTGACTGACAAAACAAACAGGATATAATCTGGTTTATCAAACACTCATCACTGCTTCAGCAGTTGCTGCACATGGTCCTCGGTTTGAGTGCTGTGCTGCGAGCTGCCACTACCTTGAGATCGCTCCCAGCCGCTGGGAGCAAATAGACACATCACAGGGCAGGTCGGCTTGAAATCATAGATTTCTCTCTGGTTACAAGTATCTATATATTCCATTGATTGCATGTAACTCTACAACCTCTAACAGATACAGTGTAACCAAGTTTACACAGTCATCGACACTAACAGCACCACATTAAGACGGCTGACAATTGAGCTCACCTTCTGAGTTAGCCGCTTTTCTTATAGTGCCAACAGTACATAGAGCTAATGTGGGACTATACCTAAGCACATCGATCCCAGTGATATTATATACAGTATGTGCTTATTTATACCAGTGTGCTTCACACACAAGTTTAACTTCAGCACTACGTTCTGTGGTATCACTACTATGTGCCTCTTTACAGCAGTGACTTTTTCTTTGGTGTTATTATCACCCCCTATATTTTAAATGATTTATCTCTATAAAGAATATATTCTCTTAACCCAACCATTACTCGCCAATACTGCTTTGGGGTACTTATATGTTACACGGATTTAGCTCTTTATTATTGCACTTTTGCAAGTTTAAATTCTACTACCAATGTGTGGGTTACAGAGTGCTTGTCATCTGGGCACTTAATGATGCTCTGTCTCTACCTGAGGCAGGGTTCATCAGTTTTCTCTTCAGATACTCTCTTCCTCTAGTGCACCTACCACACACCCTTATAACTAGGAGTGCTGGTATAATATTTGGGTTTTGGTTATACAGTATATTGCCTTTATTCTACCTTGTCCCCATGAGTGATTAACAGTTGGGTGGAACAGAGCGACAACGTTTGATATGATTATTTGGCAGTCTTACATCCTGACTGTATCATGTCATTTATTGGTTCATTGGCACAGTACTGCCAAAGGATGTATCATACAGTATCACTGCCAAAGTTTTACTTCATGCTCTTTGCTTTCTGCTGTCTTTCCAGTGATTCTCACACTCATTCTTTAACAATTGAACAATATGAGGGTAGACGTATTTAAACTGCTTTCATTTAAATCTACACAAATACTTTAAATGGTCCCACTTACATATCAGTGGTAAATATATATTTTTAAGACATTGCACTAAACGTTTGTTTAAGAGTGTTAATGTAACCACTAACCACAGTCATAAAGACATCTATTACTGGATTCTCCAGCACGGAAGTGTCTTCATTCTTTCAATTACTTTCTTCTACTTGCCAACAGTAAATCAACTGATCCAAAACAATTATATTATCCGTACCTATACCACGCTGCACTCAGTGTTCTGTAGTAAACTTTGATTTTTCTTTCTTGCGAATACAAATTTGATTTATAACTACAGCAGGGCCCCGCTTCTCAGCGCTCCGCTGATACGGTGGCACCGAGAAGGGGGCCGCCATGTTGAATCTAAAATCGCGCATGCGCAGAACGGGCGGGTGCGCCCGGCGCGCAAGCGCAGACCGCCGCAGCGTATAGATCGCACATGTGCAGAACGGAGAAAATGCCGGTTTGCGCATGCGCAGCACTGAAAATCGCCAGATCCGCTTTCCGGCGATTTTCACTATACGGCGGGCCTCTGGAACGGAACCCGCCGTATACCCTGGGCCCTCCTGTATACTTAAGGTCATAGTCATATTGAAGACCTGAAAAGACAGCAGTAAATGTAAACAAAGATCTAAACAAAAACAATCTTTCTGGTCAACAGGTATGTGATATAAAGTATCTTTTTCATAAAGGAGAACTAATGGGCCATAAATTCTAGTGACAATTTTGGTTCATACATTTGAGGTATTATTACTTTATTTACAATCTCTTAATATGTTTAAATAATAACACACATGTGGAGCTATATGTACTGTATATATAGACCAGATTACCGGAGAGGGTGCTGCTATCAGAGTACCTACAGTATAAGCCACTGTACAAAAATAAGAAAGGGATAGGCACACAATAAATATGCAAAAAAAAAATTATTGGCCCAACATTTCGGCTAACTTCTGGAGCCTTTATCAAGAGCTCTAACCCAGCAACGGTAAAACACTTGTAATGTATTTCATTTTGTCATGTTTTATTTATATAAACACAAATGGGCAAAAGGGCTATTAGCCATATTTGGCTATTAGTGCTTTTGTCCATTTGTATGTGTGTGATGGGAGTAGAGGTGATTTGGGATGGGGGTATTTGCCCTGGGGAGGTTGGTCAGGGTTTCCAGGTTGAAAGCAGGGGGGTAAACCCCATAATTACCATAGCCGTTAATAACCGCTAAGGTAATTAAGGGGTTACTACCCAGTAGTTATTTTTTTTATTGTACTGTTGCCGCAGACGGAGGACAAAAATGAGGAGGGTAGCCTTCATCCTGGCAGTACAACTTTTATTTACTATATGCTGGCTAATGTTTTATTTTTAATGGGCAAATGTCCTATTATATAGATCTTTTGCCCATTACAGTGTGTGTTGGGGGAAGGGGGTTGTGGGGGGTGGGGGAGGGGGGAGAAAATGTGCCTCACTAATCTATCTGTACCATAATCAAGGACAACAGTTCTAACGTTATTTTGAGATAGTATCTCCTAGATTTTCATATTTATCCAATGGCGTCAACTTGTTTGTTAGAGTAGATGTGGGCAAAAAGGGGGATCTTTTTTTCCCACTTGGGGGGACTGCCCTGTGATATCTCGCTTTTAATCCCAGATCGGGGATCCTATTGAACAGGTACTAGATATTCCACTTTGATTTAACCCAGGATTTATGTTGCTGAGAAAATAGGCTCCGAATACTTAGAATTCTAAGAATGAGCTGGTTTGCCATATTCTCTCTGCACTCCAGTGCTCTGTAGCGCAGTGTCGAAAACAAATTTGGTCAGGTATTCCCCCCCCCCCCCCCCCATCGCAGATAGGGACCAGGTGGGGAAATCTACATCTGTTACTAGTGTGGTGCAATACCTGTTAGGCTCACAGGAGGACTGAACCTCCGCCACTGGGAGCCTGGGTGTATCCTGGAACGTATACTTACAGCGCCTCCACCTGTGCAGGGATTCCAGGTGTATAGAATGACCCCTGACACAGGACCCACAAATAGGAAACACATACAATGGAGTATATATAACTGTTTACTATATGGGCAAAACAATAACATCACATCACATAATAGCAACACAGCCGTGTCACCCTTAACCTGGCCTCACTGGGCCACAAACCCACCACTATACCCAAGTGTCCCAATAGTCCAGCAACCCACCCACTAGGCGTGATCAGCGCCTGTAAGGAAACCGATATGTAGGTTAAAGTTGGTGCACTAGTAGAAATACCTGCTCGGGCTCCTGCGCCCGGGTACAGCAACAACAGGAAAGGACCCGTCTGCGTCCAACTCTGAATCCGCAGCAACGGCGTCCTCTCCCAATCCAGATAATCTCACCACACAGATAGTCTCTATCTTGAGTGATGCAGGTCTGATCCCAGACACACTTGTCACACTGCTCCCTCCTTTCAGAGCACACAGCAGCGTCTGTCTCACTGACGAAGCTACTGCTAAAAGGGTAAAGTCCCTACCTTAGGGCCTTCCCTACACAGCAGCTACACATCTACTGGTGAGTTGGGCCTAGCTGGGGCCCGGGGGTAACCTGGCCTAGTGTAAGAAGCCACTTGCTCCCTACACCTACCTCCCTCCCCCTTATCCATGCTCCAACTGACACTCCCTGTCTGCACACAACAATGTATCCACATGCAGCATGAGAATCTATCAGCCTTAGTGGCTGTCTGGCTGCATGTGATAGGGATCATAGGGCAGTCCCCAGAGGCTGCTGGGAGTTGTAGTCTCCTCTGGAGCTTTTCCCTATGAGGACCACATGGGTGCCTCGCTAATGGCCGCCTACCTCTCTCTATCTGCGCCTGCGCTAGACTAATGGCCGCCGCCCCACTTTCCTGCGCATGCGCAACAGCTAGGGGGCCTTCCTGCCTCCCTACACTTTCCTGCGCTAGGTGTAATGGCCGCCGCGACTGCAAACGTGCACCGCACATGTGCGACCGCACACAAGATGGCGGCGCCATATTACAGTTGTCGCTGGGAACCGCGTTCGCCCCTGCCTGACATACCGCGGGGGTCCCCGCTACTGCGCGCAGGTGAGGAGCGCTAGGGGAGACCCTGCTACACTTCTCTATATCTAGGGATATGGGGGGTATAACGTGATATCTGGGTAAAGAGGAACATGGGGTAAAGAGGGTCATGGAGGGTAAAAGTGACATGGGGTAAAGAGTGACATTTGCGGTAAAGAGTTACTTGGGGATAAAGAGTGACATTGGGGGCAGCATATAGAGCTATATGGGGGACTTTGGTGGGAAGTGACATGGGGAGGCATCCCCCTAGCTCCTCCCATGCCACTGTAAGGTCTGCAGGTTTCAACTGCAGCTCCAATGCTTTGTCTCTCCTGCCGGTCCTGACTCCTCTGACGATTGGTTCCTCAGTTTCAGAGGAAGCAGTGCCAGCAGGAGGCAGAGGACTCCTTGGATGCAGTCTTGCCTTGCCATGAATTTTAGTAACTTGGTTTAGGGGCCATAGATCCAAGCTCAGGGTTAAGCCAAACAGTGAGTGCTCTGGACAGTTTGAATTCGGTAAATTCAGATCCCCAGGTTCACAGAGAATGGGAAGTCTGGATTTTGGTAGTCTCGATCTTCCCATCATTACTTTTTTCTTTAAAAAATTTAAAATATCAGCTTATAAATGTATGTGTTTGGCTTTAGATTTGAAACTGAAATAAACATAAAAAAATAGAAGTGAAAGTCTGTACCTGCTAATTCTATCACATCCTTAATTTCACTTGAACCACTATTGTATGTACAAGACGTTGGAAGTTATGTTACAGGACTATACAGTGTCCCACCGTAGTAGCAGTGCTCCCGTGTACCTTGCCAATCACTGTAAATATAGCCCGTATTCTGAATGACTGCTCCTCATTTCCTCAAGTACTATAATGTTTCTTTAACAGTCACTTTGACACTGATATTACTTCTCCCCATTATCACACCTTACATCAAAAGTAGTGTCCCCCTTAATCGCAACTCCCCTTTTCTTACTAAAGGTCCTTCCCTTCAGGAACTGTAGTATTGCTGCCCTCCACAATCACTGTTTCTGTGATGATTAATAACAGATGCTTTAGTGCTCCTGTAGTTAGCTCGTTGTGCTCTTTCCAGTTTGCTTTTGGGGCTGGGCATTTGGGGTAACGTGGCCTGATCACACCCAGTACTTTTTATAAAGCAATCACATCTTTTCTGACATTGGTCAGTGGAGAAAAGAATGCAAACTTGTCAAAATTCCGTTTCAAAGTGTAAATATACAAAAGATCTGAAAAATATTTAAATGATAATATTTCCCAGGTATCTCAGGTGTGATCCGTTATCTCTGCACGTGGGGCTAAGTAACTATTTGAAGGTTAATGCAATGCCTCATGTTAACAGGTGCCCTAACATCTGCTACATCTCGATACAGCATGTTTTTATTATATTTTAACTATCAGTATGCCCAGTTTACCTTACCTTTTCTAAAGAATCCCATTTGAATATATATTATTTTTGCTTTTGAGTACATCAGTACACATGGTAAAAGTAGTCAGAACATATTTACAACTTGAGCTAGATTACGTGAAGTATTGTTAACAGAATAAGCAAAGAGACATACGATAATGGGTGCAATAACCTCTGCCACCTCTGTATAAGTAAACTGGTCCTCAGCTAAATATGTCTAACTCTTTCCCTCTATGGTCCTTATTCTGTAAGGTGTGGAAGCACAGATGAGGTGTTAATACATGAAAAGTTCCATTAAAGTAAATTAAACTTTATGAGATAGCACGTCTTCAGCGCTATCACACCTTACAGAATAACGACCTATAGCTCTCTCAGAACTGTCTGAATTTGCTACATATTTCGCTACTGAAAATTGCCAAATTTTGTTTGGTTGAGGTGAAAAGTTTGCACATCTACAGTATAGGAGAACAAGTTCAAAGAGTTGAGGGAAATGACTGGGGTCTGGACTATTTATATTGAGATAGCTCTTCTGTCACGTTCTCTTCTAAAATAATTAAGTATATCTATTCAGGTATACTGTAGGACCAAATTGACTAAGAAGTGTTACTCTATAAGACTTATTCTGTATCGCCTTATGGACAGATTTACTAGGTGGTGAATTTACAGATTTACCATATCGCCAGTGGTCGCTGCGGCGCATGCACCACACACCACAGCACAGCCCTCTATGGGCAGGCCCCAGTGTCCACGTGTGTGGGTGCGCAAAGCGATGTGACGCTTACGCTGGCAGAGAAGACAAGAATTTTGTCATTCCGTGACGTGGTCACGTGCTTGGCGGGCAGCCAATCGAAGGGCAGATATGCCTTGCCATGGCTACGCCCCCCGTCATGGCCCCGCCCCCAACACATCCCATCGCTTCGCTGCATACCGCCAATCACGGCTCTAATCTGTGCATGCGCCACCATGGCGCCAGGCACGCGTGCAGCAATGAGGACAGGGGCCGTAGCCCTACTCCGTAAGATACCTTTCGGACCAGAAGACACAACACAAGTCCACTTGAATGGTTCATAAAGCACCATATTGTTTAAGCTGTGCTGAAGGTGTTTTATGGAGGAGCACTGCTTAATTATTTGGGCATCAGTGCCAACTACGTTCTGGCTAAACCAGCAATGTTGCACTGGTATATATTTTGTTACATGACTGTGTAAAGGAAAATATACAAATATTTACCATTCCTTATATTTGCTTCAGTACATCACGTTCTCAGCCTATGAATGCAAGAAAATTAATAGATTTATATTCATATACTGTAGTATAGAGCTGCCTTCAACCTCATAGGAAGAGTAATAACAAATTACAGAACCATTTTCATGTCTGAATTAATCTTCTTCCTAAATACGCTGGGCCTTAAGGTCAAGCCGTCAATTTGCTATTACAATTTCCATAATGTTATTGTGGAGTGTATTAACATCAATTGTGTAGCTGCTTTCGGCTTCCTATTAGTTTTACAAATGGATACATTAATGCTTCTTTTCATAGAAATAAACAGGCTATAATTAATTTTCAACTAGATTTATTTGATATTAAAAGTTCTTCATAGAGTTTGGAAAAGCTGCTGGTTCTGTTTACAGGTTCTTCTGCCTCTAAAGAATTATTTCTCTTTGATCTACCTATTCATGGCATCGTGCCTGCTCTTAATTGGAGACTGGCACAGTACTCGAGCAGATGTACAGAGTGCTTGGCTTGAAAAGCTGTAATTGAAAACAGCAAAGTTCCCCCCAAATTTTTTAAATTACAGAAGTTTGCAAGCCTTCTAAAAGTCAAGTACTCGAGCCTCCATACAGCTAGAATACTCGGAAGGAGTTCAATTAAAAATGATAATGAAGTTCTCCACATATAGTCAGGTATACACATGGCCTCTAACAAACTGTGTAGGTTTGTGCATCATATGGTATATTGACAGGGCAGACTGCTAACATCTAAATAATCTACTACATCTCATGGCAAGTACAGATGCAGCGGCCGTTATTTTAAGAAATCACATCACTGTTTTCGTGTGCGCTGCTGTACTCCACGCGGCATTAACGCGCCCAATCGCCCCAGGCACACGTGTTTATCGTGGTTGCTTTGTTTGCACGTCATGGATTGTGTGCAATTATATACATTGAAATGAATGAATTGTAATGTGTACAGTGCTGTACTACTGTGTCAATTTCAGGTGTTTAAAAGCCACAACACTAAAATGCCATTTTATGCACTCAGATAGTGTGGCGCAAAGGAGCACAGCAGAAACGCCACCCATAGAAAAAATAATTTGAGGGCAACTCCAGGTAAAAAATAAAAGGATTTTAATTAATCAAATCACAATGGAGATGAAAGAACCAACGCACCAACGCGTTTCATCCTGTAGGGACTTTATCAAGGTTGCCCTCAAATAATTTTTTCTATGGATGGCGTTTCTGCTGTGCTCCTTTGCTCCACACTATCTGCTTGCTGATTCTACCCTGCAGGACTGCACGCTTTGGAACCTTGGAACCCCGGACTCATTTTGGACACGCCTATGGGCAGGTATTTGGGCATTGGCCCTTTAATGTTTACCTATTACCCTATATTTGGCGATGCTTATATCCTATAAGGGAACAAAAGACAGGAGTGCCCAATGCTACATCCAATTGACAAAACATATAAAGTAATAAGTATAAAGTTTGTATACTTCAATAATAATAATATTTACTTGGTTATTTAGTTAAACCCTTTGGCCAGAGCGTCATAAGCCTGCATACCACGTCATGGTATAACCAAAATTAATGCAGGTCCTACACTATACTGTGAACCCTTCCTGTTACCTCTGTATGAGGGGAAAGAACCATAGTACTGCACCGACACACTTTATTCGAGCAAATACCCAGTATGTACCTGGCAGATACCTGGAATGCGCCGCTCCTCACCTCTGACAAGCCCCGTTGCGTTTGCCTTCCCAGCCTGGGTTCATGCCTGGCTGATGGGCGGCTAATCTGTTAAATGATAATGATAAGGATTTAATAGGCTGCAATGCTTCGCGTGTCTACCAGATGGCATAAATTCATGAATTGTAATGCAGTATATATATATATACTGTGCAGTATTGCAGCCAGTGGGAATAAAATGCTTAAATCCCTGCATGGAAAATACCTCAATGCACTCGGGCAGAAAACAGTCACAAACCTCAATACACCCGGGTATACCCGAATTCGTGGGACTAGCCAAGCTCGAATAAAGTGTGTCGCCAGTGTAGATCCTGTTCTTTGCAGTAGAGTGAAAAGACCTCCCAAGTTAAAAAGGTGAGGAGTGAGCACTGGGGGGAGGTGCCACCTACCTCCATACAACTGCTGCCAGTCAGAAATGGATTAACACACATTCCCAGCTAGCTCAAACTCCCACACCCACCAAATCATGAATATATATTTATGTCAAAAAGAGTGCTACTGGGCGTGGCAAATGTATACAACAAAAGACAGGGGTGCCCAATGCTACATCCAATTGAAAAAAACATATAAAGTAATAAGTATAAAGTTTGAATACTTCAATAATAATAATAATATTTACTTGGTTATTTAGTTAAACCCTTTGCCCAAATCCTATAAGGGGTTAACATAGTAAGACCCTTGGTTGCGGCAGTCAAGTGGACACCGCTAGGTCTTTTTTCGGCCCCTGCATGCATACATGTTTATGGACTGTAAGGCGTTATGATTGGTTCCAGTTTGGCTGTCTTCATTTGGATTATTTCTGTGTGATCAGAGTCCACACCATTTGAGCACTATTTCTCTACAAACCCTTGTATGCGCTCACCCGCACTCGCATCTTAAGACGGTACGGTTAGAAGAAATCCAAGCGCCATGACATGGGTATTCCGAGGTACACACCGCGTGATTTGTTAAAATAATGGCCGCTGCATCTGTAGATATTATATTCATTTACCTGTAAAATATTCCAAACATGCTCTTACTAACTCTATGTTTCTGGTAATCATTACAGCTATTTCATATGTACAGATACTGCCTCGTTTGCTTTCTTCGGGGTCTCGCGGATTGTGCCTGATCTGTCGATGTTTTGTCAGCAGCTGACTTGCGAGTGTGCCACGATCGCGAAGATTGGCCCTTTAATGTTTACCTATGACCCTATATAAATATAGCACTGGGTGCTATACTGCGCAGTAATGATACTGTAGGCGGCTCTAGTGTGATAGTGTGTCTTCAAATCTAAATGCAATGTAACTAGTCCCTTATCACCATTCATTTTGTACGATATGGTATATATATTGTACCCCACCACTTATTCCCCTAAAAACTTCAGATGACTACAAAGTATTTTAAAATATGATTTTTTTAATTAGATTACAGTAATTGACAATTTTAGAGATAATATAATAAACAAAAAAGAAAAGCGCAAACGAGAGAGCTATCAATAAAAAGATTGAGTATTTTATGTAAAATATACACTTACTACAGACTTACATGTCACAGATAAAAACCGGTTGTATCTCCCCTCCAACAAACTCCAGTATGCTGATTGGTCAGCCAGGTCCAATATCGGTAAAGGGAAACCCACAGTGCAATCGGGAGAAATCTGCAGGCATAGGAAGCAGACTCCAGTGCAAAATCAGACTGAATCCTACGGCGGAGGTACGTGCCATTACCGTTGGGAGTCCGTGAGTAAAAACTGTGCACATACTGTTACCGGCAACAATACCCACCAGATTGTCCTGTATGCAGCATTAATATTGCCAACATTTAAACATCACAGTTTCTGGCAGAGATCCACTCCAAATATCACAATATATCAGCATCTTTGCTAGTGCAAGCACTCCAGCACTTCCAATTGTATCTATTAGATTCCGCAAATATCTACAATTGTTTCTAAGAAGATAACATACAGAAAACTTCAGGCTACCAGGTCATAGCTACCTTTGGTACAAACAACCTACACAGACTTCAATATAAAACTCTCTGGACATAAGAGATCAGTATATAAAGCGGTGTTTACTGTGTGTAATATCAACTCAAATTGTAAATCCAAATTTGTTTGTTATGACTAGAGTCAGCCAGTTCATACAATATAAGGGGTCCAACATTTTGAGACCCTATCTAAGTTTTGGATATATTTGTCTTGTTATATTTTATATGCATTCATGCGGCTTTGATTAAACTCAATCAAGTTACAGGTCTCCGAATTTAATTTACTTCCATACACGGGAGTTTTCTTGTGCTTATTTTAGTATATTTGAAATCAATAATTTTTGTTTTTATATCAATATATTGTTTAATCTGCTAATTCCAAAGAAAACTTGGTAAACCACAATACTTCAATTCATCAGTAACATTTACGCGCCTGTGTGTCTTTTTTCCTTCTAGCCACTTTTTGTGGAGTTGTGAGACTCTCCTCCTCACTTAGGCAGCCAAATATATCACATACTGTATATCACTATATATATTTTTTTCCACACCAGCAAGCACCTCGATTCACTTTTTTGTTGGTCTTCTCAACTGCTCTCGGCTGTGCTCTACTGAAGGCTCTTTGCTCTCACGTTGCCTAACCTTCCGATCGATCAGTTTTCCTGTGATTGATCAGCAAATTTCCTCCTCCCAGGGCTATCGAGATGGCTGACATCTGACTCTGTGCTGCAGTCTGTGAAATGCTACAGCTGCAGTGTAACATTATATTAGTAAGTGCAACACATTTTTGTTACAGCTTTCATCTCAGCAATATACATTCTGCTACTGGGAACAGATCTGTGTGTGATACTTTGTTGCCAAAGGGTAGAGCTAAAAAAAAAAGGTGTGTCAAAGCCTGTTTCAAAAGAGGAAGAGGATGTGAGTTTTTAAATGGTTGCTAAGAGGCCAGAGGATGTTAAGTACATTTTTAAAACTCATTTTTTTCAAGCATTAAGAGTTGGAAAAAATATATATTAAAAATGCAGTATTACAGTATCTAATACTACGGAATGTATTTATTTAAAAAAACAACAACAAAAGTATTTAAATGTAAAGTATTTGAGTACTGGAGGTTTAAATCTTACTTTGTGAAGAAGTTCAATAATACACAAGTTTGCCTTCTCCACAACCTAATAATACTGTTTTGATTAGCAAAAAAAAGACAAGAGTATGGTATAGTATATTTTGGACACAGTAAACATTATATGAATTGGCTACAATTTATCCGTAGTTTATTTTATGAATAAAACTAATTTTCTAAAGAGCAACTGCATTATTCTACTCAATTATCTCCTGACAGAATAGGTTATTTATGGGAAAGCTACTTTAAAGTAAACGTTTATCCTCTATATTCCACACTTGCAACAGGTAACGTATACTAAAACATTATTTATAGCTGATAGATTTAAGTATGGTTTAAAGCCCAGGAGAAGACCAGTTCAGTGCTTTGCATCAATCATTTCCATTTCCCAATTAATCACATCTCCTAACCTATTTTGGACTATCAGGAAGATCAGCACCTGAATATAAGTGATGTGCATACAGTACATCAGTAAATGTTTTATTTCCTTAAGAGTATATATTTTCTCTTACACATGCTCAGACTCTGCTGCCTTTCAGCTTCAACTGTTCTGACTTAAGCAGAAAGCGCAGGTACAGTATTACAGGAAGAGAAAGTACAAAACCCAAGTTATCCATTAAAACCCCTTGATCATCCAAGACATATAGCATGTTTTTGCTTACAATACAGATGTAGCAGATGTTATTGCACTCTTTAACGTCATGCAATGGGTTAACGCTACTGCAGTATTTATCTCAAGAAATATTGCGCCTCTATTGTAAACAATAATAACGCATGTGTTCTGCTTAACGCTTGCAATATGTTATGTCTTTCATTCGCGGGGGTAAAATCATCTGCTACATCTGTATGTAGCCAGGTCCCCCTTGTCATACTGACCCCCCTCCTTCCTCTGCGCAGGGCCTCCGAGGACGAGGGAGTGAGGGGGCAGGTGCGCGAGCCGCGCGTTACCTAGAGTTGCGGCCGGTTGCCGGGGACGCAATCGGGCCGGTTGCCAGGGACGCGAGCGGGCCGGGTTGCCGGGGACGCGATCGGGCCGTTGTTAAGGCCGCGGTCGCGTTGCTGCGGTCCCGGCGGATCGTGGAACAGGGCGCCGCCATTGTTAGGTGCGTTGCACATGCGCAGGGGCTAGGAGCGCCGGGAGGACTCCAGGGAGATCGCGCATGCGCAAGGGGGAGCAAAGAAAGCCCGCGAAGCCCTAGCCTACCAGGGAAGGTTTCAGGCAGGGACTACGAGTCCCAGGAGCCTCTGACCACCCCACGTGATGCCAGGGAGCCAATAGGGCTTAGGATCTCCAGGCAGGCAAGTGGATAAAATTCGCGGGGTTTTTGGCAGACAGGGAGTTGGTGACCGGAGCAGCTAGGGGAAGGAGGTAGGGTGCAGGAGTCAGTGACTCCCTGCACTAGGCCAGCATTCCCCTAGGCCCCAGATAGCCCTGAGTCACAGTAGCTGTGTGTTGTAGGGACAGGCCCTAGGTTAGGGAACCTGCCCCATTATCTATTTGTTAGTTAGGGAATAGCGAACCTTGCGGTCCCTACTGAGAGACTTGGGCTCAAGTCTCTGGCGTTTAAGAAAGCTGGACTATCTCCAAGGAGGATCCTGGATATCGTGGAGGAGCGCGTCTGACCCTTTGCGAAGTTGTTGCTGATCCGAGCACCGGAGTGCTCGGCAGGTAGTATACGTATACAAGTGCATCGACGGGCCCTTAGTATAATAGTGACTGCGCAGTCACACATATTCTTTCGCCTAGAGTGCGGGACATTGTGTGGGGTACTGGACACAGGGTGGAATCATCCGGTGAAGGGTTGATAAAGTGTTAGCGTCCACCGTGGCGCATAAAGTGTTGGCGTCCGCCGTGGCGCATAAAGTGTTGGCGTCCGCCATGGCGCATAAAGTGTTGGTGTCCGCCGTGGCGTTAGCGTTGTGAGAGACGCAGTGGTTAGTGTCTCCTCTAGGGAGGGACACCCGTTATTCAGTGTGTTAATATGTGTTGTATGCTGCTCACAAGTAAAGGTATTTGGTTATCTCACATATCGTGTATATGGTTATTTATATGTGTCCTGCGAGGACCAATTCCTGCTTTGCTAGGAGCCATCGCAGGTGGAGGCGCTGCACCAAGTACAAGAGTACTACTAGTCTTAATATATTGCCCCAGGTTCCCCGTGGCGGAAGCTCAGCCCTCCTGTGAGCCAACAGGTAAAGCACCAAGCCCTGGTAATATTGTATGTCCTTAGCACCCACACTATAATCTGCGATTGGGTGGGGGAATACCCGTTACATGTACATGCTAAAAAGGCCCTCCACTTTGTGTATACATAGAAGTGGCAAATAGAAAACAGGAAAGATTGCACTAATGAGACATGATAAAATTTACAGTTGAATATCTTGAGATTTAGCCCAGCGTGGTGGGCATGTGACCATTAATTGACCAATATATTGTATGCAACCAACAAATCCATTTTTAGTTGATAAATTGGAATTTTAATTATGTTTTGGAAAATATGGAGCCATGTGGCAGATTAGAGAAAATAGTCTATAATGAATTCCCTTTTCTGATGAATTTGCCTGGAGTCAAACAGTAGTCAACTAATAACTAGTTGACATTACAGTATCTTTGTTTAATAAAAACACAAACATCAAGTTCTCCCTCTGCTAGAGACAAACTCCACAACCATACACTCTGTTATAAGTTATCATATTTTGCAATTCTTCAGTCCACGTCTTCATTTTGGCAAATCATGCTGGCGCCCTTCATTACCCAACAAATTATCATGTTAAAAGATTCTAGAGAAGACAAATAACTTCACGCCATGAATTTCAATTTATCAAAGGACTACAGCTTATTTAATTATTATACTTTACCAGTCCTTTCAAGGAGGCAGTTATTGTAGGTATTTTTTTTAATTCTTGATGCTAAATAGATCAATGGAAAAGGAAGCAACATAGTGAAACAGGAAACAGTACATGGAAGTCAGTGAATCATAAAGTGAAATAGATTCATTCCATCAGAGATCCTGATTCCTAGCACAGTATCTGCTCAGTACTGTGTTCAGATTAAATACAGTACAGTACATTCCCTGTAGCAGGCACCCACACATTATTTCAACACAGTAGTTTATGACCAAATTTTGAGTGACTAAATAAAACAATAAATGGAAATAAAAGTCTCTCTGTCCACCCTGACTGTGAACTGGGCACATTTTCTCTAAACATTAGAACAACCTGATAAATTGGAGGTCTAAACAGTAATGCAGGAATACTGTAAAGCTGTATAGAGAATGGATGCATGTTAACTCGTGTGTGCTAAAAGAAACAGACCATACATCAGAAGACAGACTTTTACTGCCCATGTTTGTCTGAAATATGAAAACATAATTTACCTGCTAAAGCCAAAAAGTACTCTTACACATACACTGTACTACCTATACTATATATCTTAGAGATGGGCAGAACTGGGTGTGTGAAATCATAACCTACATTCCACAACCAAATACAAAACCAAAACCATTCAGAATTTTGGACTCAAACCTCCCCAAACATTTTTTTTATTTTTCGGACCAAAACCAGAACACCAAGCCAAGCGTCCAACTCTAAGGTAAAGTTAAAAACTTGGTGTTTTTCGCCATATGTTTATATATTATTTTACATTTTTTCTGTTATATTATCCAAGTTTCCTTTTTTAAGCATTTTTATGTTTTATTGTGCTATTTGAGCATTTTCCTGCCTATTTTGATTTTTTCCCCCCCTAACACAATGAAAAGTGCCCGCCCTGAGTGTATGTACCATACATATCTTGCATCACTAAACCCATCAGTCCTCAGTCGTTTGGAATTTTTATTACATTTGTATGGGGGGCGGGAGGGGGGGGGAGTAATGTACTGTATAAGTGAGGTGTCTGATAAGTCAGAATGAATGTCAGAAGAGGCAGAAATTAATCAGAGTATGGACAGGCTTAAAACTCTGTGAGGAATTAAAGTTTGGTGCGTGATAGAACAATCTGATGTGGTAAGTGATGCATAATATTTATAAGACAACAGTGACTGTAAAATCACTTCCTATATATGAATTTTCCAATTTTATGTGTATTTGTCAAAACATAATTTTGTTTTTTTATGTTTCATGGCCATAGTAAGAGCTCAGTAGCTCAATAAAACTTGATTAAAAACCAGATCAAATATGTTTCGGTATTCTGTGGACGAAAGTTATTCAATTCCGTGATAAATCCCCCTGGAAATTTAGCTGTTTTCAAGCACATTGTGTCCTTTTCATCACTGTAATACTTAATCTGCTGCAATAAAACATTTTGCCAGTAAATGTGAAATGAAACTGAGATTTGAGGTTTGTAGCACGTGACACATGCCACAACCAAAGTATATAAAAAGTATATAAAATATTTGAAAAGTTTCTAAAAGTTTGATTCACTTATATCTCTGTAACAGCGATTCATTAAAGTAAAAAAACAACATTGTAAGCATTGAAAACCAGTTAAATATTAGGGTAGCAGCATTTAAGATGCAAACTATTGTCCAATCTCCAACCTTCCCATGGTAGGGTAGGTGTTGGAGAAGGCAGTTTTCACCCACCTGGAAGATTTTCTGGAAAGGACCAGCTTCTTGGACCCCACGCAGTCTGGCTTTAGAGACAGCCATGGTACTGATTCGGACCTGGTTGTTGTGGCGTATGATTTCTTGATGGCCATGGATGTATTTCTGCCTTTGTCATGGTGGACCTCTCAGCGGCCTTCAACACAATTGAACATGGGATGCTGCTGCACTGCCTGGTATCAGTGGGACCGCATTATAATGGGTTGCCTTGTTGCTGCAGGGCAAGACCCAGCAGGTGGCTATGGAGTCCAATGTGTCACTGGTGGGACATGTCCACTTTTGGGTCCCTCAAGGGTCAATGCTGTCACTGCTCCTGTTCAACGCGTATGTAAGACAGCTGGGGTTCATAGTTCGGAAGCATGATCTGCAATGCCACCAGTATGCTTATGACACCCAGATCTATGTTTCTTTCCAGGGCAGCCGAGGGACAGCTGTTGCCACACTGACAGCGGGTCTAGACGAGGTGGCAACACGGAGGGAGATTAATTAGCTGAAACACAACCCTGACTAGACTAAACAAATGATTATAGGTTCAGCAAGACGCCGAGTATGGGACAGGGCTGCGAGCTGCCCATAATTAATGGTGTACAGTCATTGCCCATTTCCCAGGTTCATAACGTGTACATCCTCTTTGACCAGAGTCTTAACATGCGAGCCCAAGTGGCCTGCGTTGTTAAGTCTGTTTTTTTATCGTAGGCTGCTTCGGAGTTTGTGTCCACTCCTGTCATCTATGAACCTTGAGACACTGGTCCATGTCTTTGTGTCTAGCGATTGGACTAGAGGAATGCCTTATATGCAAGACTACTGATGTGGAAACAAAAAGTACCTGGGTGCTCTCTCTCAGTGGAAGTAATAATAATGTCATGGGAAATATTACCATGCAGAGGACCCCACGTGAATCACTATTTCCGTGGCTGCCTTAGAGGGCCCCTGTCCGCAGCTCGAACCCTATAGGGGATTATTGCTAATCCCCAAACAGAAAACAGGAAAACAGAGACAAGGGGAGTGCGGATGAATAAATGGTTGATCATATGTATAAAAAGTGGGCTTATTTATAGGACAGACAGTCTAATGAAGCTTCACTCCAGTGCACAAGGGTTCAGAGCAGACCTCAGTCAATGCACTTGGGAGTAACTATAGCGGGTATAAGATTGATAATAATAGACAGTGGTTGACAAATCACCAAAAAATCTACTCGCCAAACAAAAAAATCTACTCGCCACCTAGTACCACACGTGTGCTGCTTGGGCCAATAGGAGCTCGCCACGATGTTAAATCCACTCGCCCGGGGCATGCAAATGTATAGGTTTGTCGAACACTGATAATAGATATATACTCACACGGGCCTATGTGAGGGTTCTTGGTCCCTTCTTGAAGTATATGGGAAGTCACTCCTCCTCGACCCGTAACGTTCATAAAAGGTCTTCAGTTCGTCTCAGGTCACCGGGTTAAACCCTCTCCTTGCCAGGGGTGGTTAGTGTAGTAATAAGGTTCCTCTTATAAGTTCCCCCTCCTCTGGTTTCAATCACGACTCACCTCACAAGGACAGGGAGAGTAGAGATGGTGAGGAAAAACAGCACAAATACTCAAAACTATGGGGTTATAGTGCAGCCCGGCTAGCACATCAGCCGGCCTGCCTAGCCACCAGGGTGCAGCACAAGGGTTAACCCACCACAGTAAATGCCGCACACAGGGTGTCCCCTGATAATAAAATGATGCAGGGACTGGGGCTATATAAAGTGTATATAATGATACTCACACGGGCCCGTATTCATCCGCGCTCCCCTTGTCTCTGTTTTCCTGTTTTCTGTTTAAAGACTACTGATGTGCCTGATGCAGAGGCTGCAGCTTGTGCAGAACGCTACAACTTGGATCCTGAGACGTGTTTCTCTCTTTGAGCATATCCCTTCCATCGTACGCGATCTGCACTGGCTTGCACTGCTCTTCCAGGTTTGTTTCAAGTTGGCCGTAATGGCCTTTTAAAAAACTTGCAAGGTAAGGGCCTGCCTACAGTATCTGCTGTCTCGTTTGAAGTCACAGAGGAATACTGGCTATGATCCCAGGTTCTCAGGGGGAGTCTGCCTCTCTGTGCTAAGGGTACTGCACCCTACGCTTGGTGGGCCTTCTCGTGTGCTGCTTCAGAGGTCTGGAACTCGCTACCGCCAGAGCTCAGGTGCATATCTACCTTACCACTGTTTCGGGCTTGGGGTAAGACTTACCTCTTCCTTCTGGCTTTCCTAACAAAACAATTACTTATCATTTTAATATATTTAACTGTAAAGTATTGTGATGCCCACTTAAGTGAAGGCGTGTTTTCACTCAAAAAACATATGATGATGATATTAACATCCACAGTACTTTTAAATAATGAAGACATCCCCACAGTGTAAACAGAGTGTGCATTAACATCATGATTTTATTGGTATTTCCACAATCCACCGTTTGGTCAACTCAACCACCATACTGCACACAATCATTTAAAAAGTCTGATCTTTAGACAAATATTATTGGGTAGAACCTTCTAGGCAAAGAAAAAACAATGCCAATGCACATTTAATATTGCATAAAAAAAGTCTGCAAATTCTTATTTCTAAATTCTTTTTAACCTGCTACTTAATTTAATTTATTTTCTTCAATAAGTATTTCGTTTTTTTTTTTTTTTAATAGGGGTTAAATATTTTGGCCTTTAAATGAAAAGCCTGTACCATGCCAAGGAAAGCTTCAAAGGACACTGCATGAATCTGAACTCTTTACTTTCCCCCATGTGCAGAATGCCCTATGCTTTCTCTCTTTCACTCTTAAACAGTAGGGAAGGCAAGAGGCAATGTCATTTTTTTTTGGCAATTGTTTTTATTTTTAACATAGGATTGAAGCAAAGGTGGTCTCTGGAGCAGACCCCCTTTAATTTTTTCTCCGGGCATGCCCTACTTCGGGACATACAGACCTCCATATGGGGTGCCGGTAGCCGCTCTGCTTGGCTACCAGGGTTCATGTAATGGTGGCGTTTCAAAGATCCTGCAACCTGCAGGCCAATAGGAAGCCGTGACATCATCAGGTGCAGCTTCCTATTGGCCCGCGTAATGCAGGAGCTTTAAACCCCATCTAACCCAGCCCGAGCTGCTACCGGCACCCCATACAGGAGGTCTGTATCTCTGGAAGCAGGAGGTCCGCAGAGCTGATAGTAATGGGATTCAGCTCCGGAGACGCTGTGCTTCAATCCTATGTAAAAAGCAGAAAATATTTGCACACAAAAAAAAAAATCGCACCATGGATTGCTTCTTTACAAAATATGATTTGGTCTTGTATAGGTTACCCCCTGCAGAATTCTGACTTGCATACAAATAACACTGCATTTCCCCTATTGATTATTGCCCTAACTGCCATGTGATTTCAATAGTAAGTTTGGCTTTGCCATCATCTGCTCTCCAGGCACGGATGAGGTTAATAAACTCTGACATTTTGCTTTTACATTCAGTCTATCCTGGTAATGACATTGGATAAATGGGTCCCTTTGGAGTTCCATGCATTCACAGAAGGTCACGTGCCCGTCCTACACAGTACACAAGAATCTTTATACTCTAGAGTTGTTTATCAACCAGGTGCAAGAACCATTTTCAAATAGCATTATACATCAAAGGATAAAAGCTATGGCTCTCTCTCTGTCGCACGTTTGATGCTCTGATGATCGATTTACACTGTGCAATTCAGAGATACATCAAATCGGCATCAAGCCAATTATGGATAAGGTCTATCGTCTTGTTAGGTGGCCAGGTCAGTCACAAATGAGCAGCCTTTCACAATTTGTCAGTGAATCATCCACTAATTTGATAGCTAATGCAGGCGTCTCGTGAAAACAGATGATCATGCAAATTGGTTTTTCAATGTTTTATTATATTGTGTTGTCTCGTATCCAGGTTTTTCCCTCTTGGAAAACCATAATTTTATAATATCGTCTTGTATTTATATTACACCTTTCGTTTTCAAAGTATAATTAGATTTTAGAGGCATTTTTGCAGTCTCCTCAGGGGTGGAATGCTAGCACTCAATATGCATGACAGCCAGCAAAGGTGAAAAAATAAATAAACATGTACAGTACAGATGTAAAAGATGTTTTTTTTACATTCGTTATCATACAACGTTGTGAGATCACATTGCTAAATTGTGCAATGTTAAAACGGGCATCTTCATTTTTTTCAATGGAGCCGCAATAAATCACATGATAAACAATGCAGCCGCGGTAATGCGTTATTGATAACAGGTGCAATAACGTCTGCTACATCGGTAGATAAAAGGCCTACAATCCGTGCCAATAGCAATGGGACAAAAATAATATTATATATGAGCAAATTACATGAACTCCTACAACCTTGCTGTGATGCCGACTTCTCCTTTCTAGGAAATGTTTTAGCCCCATTCATTTAAACTCATACTAAATCAAAGAGATCGTACTAAATCAAAGAGCAACTCCCCAAATATCGGTATAATACCAAAGAAAAGTCATGTAAACTTAAATCACTAACCCTGTCAATGCCTAGCAACACCATACAGGCTATTACACGCTTCCTGAGAACGTCTGTTCATTAACCTCTGAAGAAGTCGCCATTCCATTAAAACGCGTTAGGGCTACGGCACTACGTCATCACGCAAGGAGCTTGACGAGGCCGGGTACTGCTCTGTGTGCTATTAGCCGCGAGATTTTGAATCTCCTTTACATCAGGGACTCTTCCTTCTAATTGGGATCTTTGCCGGATCGAGTCCCCAGCGGACCTGCTTTATACATCTCTCACGGGAGGATTGCCAGGACTGAGGTTCTATTTCGATGGGATCGCTGGCTGGTGATATTTCACACACTGCTTTTAAAACTCCTTCCTTGTGAGTGCACTTGTTTCCCTCCCCCTTTATTTTATTAAAGGGCTGTACTTTTCTACTCTCTTGGGCGTGCCTTTTCTTTTTTATTTATTATTTATACACACATTTGTGTGTGTGTGTGTGTGTGTGTGTGTGTGTCTGTGCGTGATTTTATATATATATATATATATATATATATATATATATATATATATATATATATATATATATATATATATATATATATATATTACAGTACCTGTATATATTTATTTATTTTTTTAAGAACACACAAATAAAACATAGCATCTAACCTTCCATTTATTGTCTCATCTCTTCTTCATTACTACCAGGGATTTTTTATATTACAGATGTTTAGGAAAATATTTCTAAACAAGTGGCGGAGTTTTTCCATTGAAGGTTGTCATGGTAATAGCAGTTGCTGGGTTCTTTACTTTAGGTTTTGATGTCAGATTTCTATATAAGGACATCGCTCTAAAAATAAATGCACACACACACAAACACGACATTTGGAGGGGGTTTAATTTTGTGTTTGGTAACAAGTATTATTCTTGGCCCTAGGACAAATACAGCTCTTATTTGGTCTCATTTTACAGCTGACAGCGCCACAGTGCTACAAAAAGGTAACCTTTTTGTTATAATGTTTAAATTACCCTCAGTAATAAATAAAAAGTTGATCTAAAGTGTAACTATTAGTAGAGACGGGTCGGTAGCCGTGTTGGTCCTTCGTTCCATGTAGGGAGAGGGAGTAGGTGATATGAAACCTTTTATTGGGCCAACAAGTAGTTGATATATTAGAAGCTTTCGATCCTCTCAGGGTCCTTCATCAGGTTTCATATTATCAGGTATCATACCACATACTCCATCTCAATCCTTTGTTACTATTAGTGACAGAATGGGTTAAAATATAAGCATTAGTTTCTAAAGTATGTATCAAACAGACTTTCAATACTGTCGCGGTGTATATAACCAAATGACCACACTTTAAGTCACATCAGATATTTTTATTGACTCCGTACACTACAATTTGCGACAACACTTTTCTTTTGCAATAGGCGTATCACAGTCATTTAACAAATCTTCCCTCCAACAACTAAAACATTAACGGTAGGAAATAAGTGGACTGTAAAACACGGAAACCATTACTGCTATTCAATCGCATTCAATGTCTGCTATGGTTGCAAGTATATTACTATTTTTATGTGAACTAAATAGCTCTATTGTGGCTGTGGTGGGCCGTGGAAGAATAGCCTTTCAGGCCAGCACAGACATTTATCAGTGTGAGAAAATGACTAACAATAGATTGGTCTTTTAAGAAAGCATTATTTTTTTTAGTAATATGTTAGGGTTATTCCTAAAGCAACATCTCTATAATGTTTCTAATGGGATAAAAAGCTAACTTTATAAAAAAAAAAAAATCTAATATATAATCTAAAAAATAAGAAAACAGGACAGTTTTCTTGGGTACGAAAATATCAAGGTTATGTGATCGGATATAATTTTGATTTGAATTATAGGATGGGCACGGCTCTTAATTAACCGAACGCTCACTAATAATAACAGCACTCTCACAGAGATCAAATGGAAGGAGAAACACAATACAAAATGAGATGCAGAGAGCCCAGTGCTAATTTACTGCACGTCCATTAGCTCCCAGAACAGGATATTTAAAAACCTTTGTGAGCAGCTTCGAGATAGAATCAGGATTAGCATTTAATTTTCGTTATATATATATATTTTTTTTTTTTTTAAATCATCATCAGATGCCTAAATTGGGTGGCCAAGTGTGCTTTCACCGGCAGACCCATCGTTATGATTTAATTTTAATTTCTCATATCACGAAAAGTTTACGGTACGATGAGCAGAAATGTCAGGGGTCAACAAAAATTCAAAAGAGTGCTGCGTTGCCTACATTTACAATGTCAACAATATAACAGCGCCATGTTGAAATGCCAGATACATTGTCGGCCCATAGATTGTGTGATATCCGCGTCTACTCACTGTTTCGCCAGCAATTACCCCCGTTCCTGCCTTGAATCCTGTCGCTATTATATAAAATGGTTAAATGTGAAATTCTTCCAATAGGTTTTAGAAACATACAAGAAAATTGCTATAAAAATGATGTTAACCCTTCGCTTCTACAGCAGTGAGGTAGACGTTGCATTGGTATCCTCCTTGGCAGGGAAGGTTTGAGCATTTTTTTTTTTAAAAAGTAGAGAATAAGGTACTTTTGCACCCAGAAACACATTCCTGAGCAACATGTTGCATGGAAAACATGTCTGGAAGAGCACAGAGAACACAGAGCTTGATTAACCCACAATCACTGAGGTGCCCCAAGGAAGGAAATGCAAGTAATTGCCTTGTACATATTGAAATCATCACCAGAGAGGTCAAGTGTGCTGTCTGCTTCAGAAAAAGTACAAGACTGGCCTGACAACTCAGGTCACATTGCCCTCCGTTGATTTATTTTAAATTTTTGAAGTGAAACTTCTTTTCTGGCACTTACAGGGTTTTGATAGGAAAACATCCATTGTGTTGTAACAAAAAAACATGTCGGAAGTGACGTCACGCTACAGATGGGCCCGCGCATGCACATACCTCCCAGTTCCAGGACGCACGGAGGTTGTAGGCAGCAATACCACCCTTCACCTCCGCATGCGCTGCACAGCCTCAATTTTCTGCGCATGCGCCGAATAGCCACCATCCCCTACACATGCGCAGAATGTCCGCCGTTCTCTGCGCATGTGCCAAATGGCTAGGCAGCGCATGCGCAGAAGAGGTTGTAAACCCTGCTGCGCATGCGCACTAACAGGCTGCGCTGTGCGTGTGTGCAGGACCGTGCGAATGAGCAGGACACCAACTTCTCTGCTCAGCCACTTGGACCCCTTCTTATGCCTGCCTCACACAAAACTGTGCTGCATAAGTGGGCCTCCTCCCTTCTGAATAAGGTCACATACACACTGTCACTGTCACACACACAGTCACAGTCAAACACACTGTCAGTGTTACTGTCACAAACACACACAGTCACATACACACACACAGACAGTAACACACAGAGACACACAAACACAAGGAATTCACAGTTAGTATAAATATAGAAGTGCAAATAGCTAAACAGGGGGTGTGTCAAACTTCTTTGCGTTTTGTCACAGACATTGTGTTTCGATTTGTTATTAAAAACATCACCATCAGAATTACAATTTCTGTGACAAAACAGTGACAAACTACAGAGGTTTCACTTAAAATGCGCGTGCTCTGCACACACACACTTTTTCACCTTCATTGCTAAATATATTTTATTGTTCATACCAAGTTAAGTATGGTATATATGGAACAAGTTGATACAAAGTCAAGTGATTAACATTAGAAGCCACTAATGGTGTTATTAGTTCAAAAACTATGGGGCATCTGCTTATCACATCTGTCTACTTGGACCTATAATTAATTTATATATATATATATATATGGGGAGAGTGGGAAACAACGGCGCAAATACTGCTAGCTATACAATAATTATTAGGCAATTATAGATTGGGGGTATAGGTATGATTGCTGAAATGAAACAAAGAGAAAACAAAATATAGTGAAGTACGTTTAGTTAAGATATATGCGCAAAGGTAGATCGCTACTTACAAAGTAGCAGATGTAAACAAGCATATAGGATATTATAATCCTCTCTGTCCTGCTGCCTGGAGTTGTGATGTATCTGTCCTCCACGTGGAGCGCCGGAATCCACCGTACCAGTTTTCCTCTGGCTGTAGCTCTTCTCCTTGCTTCCTGGTTTCCCAGATGAAGTCCTAGTTCCAGGACGAAACGCGTAGGGAGGAGGCTCTAAGACATACTTTTAGCTCCCCTATTGAATTTCTGAACATTAGCAGAATCCCTTGTCACTCCTGGACATTGTACCTGAATTTCGTCCGAAATCACGACTGAGTGACGTCAGCGGGGAAGCCTCTCGAGATCGGAGGAACAACCAGGAAGCAAGGAGAAGAGCTGCAGCCAGAGGAGAACAGGCACGGTGGATTTCGGCATTCCACGTGGAGGACAGATACATCACAACTCCAGGCAGCAGGACAGAGAGGATTATAATATCCTATATGCTTGTTTACATCTGCTACTTTGTAAGTAGCGATCTACCTTTGCGCATATATCTTAACTAAACGTACTTCACTATATTTGGTTTTCTCTTTGTTTCATTTCAGAGTAACCAGCAATCACACCTATACCCCCAATCTATATTTGCCTAATAATTATTGTATAGCTAGCAGTATTTGCGCCGTTGTTTCCCCCTCTCCCCCTATATATATGCTATTGTGTGTAGCTTAACTTCAGGCAGCAACTGTTACTAATTTCTGGTTTTATTATATCAATTTGTGCACTTAGTATTTTAAAGTCTATATATATATATATATATATATATATATATATTTATATATAGCAAATGGATATATTACTGTATGCTCATTTGCATGTCTTAGGCTGCGGCCCCGCTGCCGCTGAGCTCGCTCATGCTTGGGGAGCGGTGATGTCACCAGCTCTCCAAGCATGAGCGATCGCTGTCCTGCAACATTTTTAGAGCAGGAGTGGGGGGGCGTGGCTATTACGGGAGGGGGGTGTCATTGGCTGTATAGGGGCTGTCTGTGTTTCTGTGTATATCTCTCTCTCTATCTCTCTCTCTCTCTCTCTCTCTCTCTCTCTCTCTCTCTATATATATATATATATATATGTATTATATATATATATCTCCCCCCCTTCCCTCATCTCTCTCCCCCCATCGCTCTCTCTCCCCCATTGCTCTCTCCCTCTCTCTCCCCATTGCTCTCTCTCTCCCCCCCTGCGCTCTTTCACCCGCCCCCCCTGCGCTCTCTCCCCCATCCCTCCTGCGCTCTCTCTCTCCCTGCCCCCCTGCACTCTCTCCCCCTCTTGCGCTCTATCTCCCCTGTCCCCCCACATGCTCTCTCCCCTGTCCCCCCCATGCTCTCTCTCCCCTGCCCCCCCCCCCAAGCTCTCTCTCCCCTGCCCCCCCCCCCCTCCCACGCTCTCTCCCGGCCCTTCTCCCTCTCCCGGCCATCCCCCCTTTCTCCCCCCTTGCTTTCTCTCCCCTCTCTCTCACCCTTCCCCTCTCTCTCTCGCTTCTCTCCCCCTCTCTCTCCCTCTCCCTTCTCCCCCCCTCTCTCTCCCTTCTCCCCCATCTCTCCCTTCTCCCCCCTCTCTCTCCCTTCTCCCCCCCTCTCTCCCCTCTCTCTCCCTTCTCCCCCCTCTCTCTCCCCCTCCCTCTCCCTTCTCCCCCCTCTCTCTCTTTCCCCCCTCTCTCTCTCTCCCTTCCCCCCCTCGCTCTCTCTCTCCCTTCTCTCTCCCTTCTCCCCCCTCTCTCCCTTCTCCCCCCTATCTCCCTTCTCCCCCCCCTCTCTCTCCCTTCTCGCCCCCCTCTCTCTCTCCCCCCCCTCCCTCTCTCTCTCCCCCCACCTCCCTCCCTCTCTCTCTCAAGCGAGCACAGCGGGAGAGGGGATGTGCTGATTCACATAGAAGAAGGTAAGCACCCCAAGCACCAAGCGAGCTCAGCGCCAGCGGGGACTCAGCCTTAGACAGTTACTAAACAAATTTAGCTATAACACACCAAATAATAATTCAGCAAAAGAGTAATAGATCTTATATGAAATATGAACAGCTAGCGCCCAAATCACTATTGATATCAGTAAGTAACTGAAAAAATGACAAATATCTATTAAATCAACAGTATATATGGAGTCCTAATTATATTAGTCCACCAAGAGTCCAATGAATATGTCCCCAGTCCAAGGTAGATACCAATCTCAGGTAAGTGATGCTGCTCTCTTCAGTGGATCCAACCCATGGGTCCAGAACAAAACTACAGAAAAAAAGAAGGAGGAGAGAGCGCAAAAACACATAGTGTACCTTGTAAGTTTAATGAGACAAAGTAAACGGTTAAATACACTCACAGACATCTGCCATAAGTGTGCACAAAAAAGATACTCAGTCGTCTGTATAGTCCCGCTCAAACGTCCACTGCAGCCGTAGTTCTTTCACCCGGCCTGCACCATCAGCTCCAGTGCCCCTCTCTCCACAGCTCGATCGATCTCACTTCCGCGTTTGCGTCACCTGAACAGTGACGTCAGTGCGTGGTGCGTCAATCGCGTCGCTTCGGGATTGGCTACGAGCCTTGCAATGCTCCTGTGGGCGAGCTGGATATGGCTAGCAACAATTTGCGTTGAGGGGTTACAGACTGAAAGACACTGGAGACACAGCTCAGCCCTTCTCCTCTTCCTCAGGGGCGCTCGACAGAGGTTTCACTTAAAATGCGCGTGCTCGGCACACACACACTTTTTCGCCTTCATTACTAAATATATTTTATTGTTCATACCAAGTTAGGTATGGTATATATGGAACAAGTTGATACAAAGTCAAGTGACTAACATTAGTAGCCACTCATGGTGTTATTAGTTCAAAAACTATGGAGCATCTGCTTATCACATCTGTCTACTTGGACCTATAATAAATGTTATATATATATATATATATATATATATATATATATATATATATATATATATAGCAAATGGATATATTACTGTATGCTCATTTGCATGTCTTAGACAGGTCTGCAACCCTGCCTTTCACCATTATCACCTCGCACACAGCACTTCCACTGCAGCAAGGGATTCTGGGAAATGACATGCAAATGAGCACACAGTGCCACTTTTTGCTTCAAAACCATTCAACATGGTTCCCTATAGGCTTAAGCTTGCTGCATGGTCACAGCTTTGAGCACAGCCAGGGTGTATAAGATGTATAGCCAGCAAACCCACCCCCAGACAGACTGTTTCAACCTTAATGGGTCTCTTCAGTGTGGGGTTGATTATGCTGGCTATGCAAAAAAAAAAAAAAAAAAGCAAGGAACAGGTTTTACCATACTTAGTTAAGTTATGGTGGGTAAAAAAAGTGACAATAGGCTTCATGATCAGAAGTGTTAGAGACCTAATATGATATCATTCCAATATTACCAGCACTACCTGCCTTTATCCAATAGGCTATAGAGTGCGGTACCTTATTTACACTATACCGTATACATGGTCTATCAACAACATGTATATACCTATCAAATTCCATAGGTCATTTACCAATCAGGTGACATTCAGACACCCTAGAGACTACTCTACCCATTCTTCACCAGTCAGAAGAGCTGTGGCACCTTACCTATATACCTTAAGTGGATCTATATGCAGGTATCACATATATGGGCTTTTCAGTAATCTACTATATACATATATATGTTAATGAGATCCATATTCATTAGCCTATCCTAGCTTATTATTTGTGTCAATTGTGGAGTTTATTATAACTCCTTTCTGTGTGTTTTGTCCACTATTATTTTATCAATACAGGAGGGCCCCGGGTATACGGCGGGTTCCGTTCCAGGGGCCCGCCGTATAGTGAAAATCGCCGGAAAGCGGATACGGCGATTTTCAGTGATTTTGCATGCGCAAATCGGCATTTTTGCCGTTCTGCGCATGCGCGACCTATGGTCTGCGTGCGCAAACTACAGTATGCACGCGCAAACTACGGTCTGCGCATGCGCGCCGGGCGCACCTGCCCGTTATGCGCATGCGCGACTGAGGATCCAAGATGGCGGCCCCCTTCTCGGTGCCGCCGTATCAGCGGATCGCCGAAATGCGGGGCGCCAAGAAGCGGGGCCCTGCTGTATATCTTTAGTAAAGGTTAAGTTTTATTATTATAACCACATCATTTAACTACAGGAATTGAGTGCTACCTACAGGGGCTCTCTCTCCTGCCTTGTCAAGTATTTGTATATCTATTTTCCCTCGTTCCTAGCACCGCTCCTATTCTTAGACTGTATCAAGAGCTCTACCTCCCCCTTCCCTTCCCCCTATACTGTAGATAATGTAAATGGCATTAATATAATCTAATTAGTATATTTTAGCAGCTCTCGCTCTCCCTCTGCAGTAAAAGTTATTTTTCTTGCCATGATATTCCGGGTGCTCTGCAAAAAAACTTGCAGCGTAATGAATAGTACATGAATATGCAACTTTTGCCTTATTTGCATACCGCACAGAGTTACTGTACATAGCCTGAACCAAATTGAAACAAAAACATTCATTTTCACACAGTTTGGACATGTGATAAAGGCTGAGAGATTAGGGTGAGGTGCAAATCGGTGCAAAAACTGGTGTTATTTTTACCTGAAAATGCACTTATTGGAGTTTATGAATAAGCCCCATAGTGAGGAAGAAAGCAAGAAAGAGGTTAAAAGAGGTTAAAAGAGGGTGGGGGAAAAAAAATGGATCTTGATATCCACGATCTTGTGGTGACCCTGAGAAATTGGTTCTTGTGATTTTTCATTTAAAAATTTCAATCGTAAGAATTCTTGACTGGGAAAAAACAATGTGGCCGCTGGGGATTAACTTCCCTCTGGCAGTGGGAGCCAGTAGAAATGTGTGAGTCTAATAAAATCATTGTGAGATTAGGTGACTCCACAGCCATCTCTTCATCCTACAGCTGCGTCCATGCTGCCGCTCTGCGCGCCTGGCGGGTTTACGTCAGTGAATGTGAATCTGCACGGCCACGCTGACGCGGTGCACGTACTCGTGCACGTACGCTCTCCCAAGCTCGGTGCTTGGGGAGACAAATAAAATTGATTTTGAAGCGCGCTCATCAGCAGTCAATGCACAAAGCCACACACACACACAGCTACACACACAGCCACACACACACAAACACACACATTACACATAGAAATAGCCCCGGTCCATGCCCCCCCACTCACGCTTGCAATATTATGCAGGAAAGGCTGTGCTCGGAGAGTTGGTGACGTCACCGCTCTCAAGCATGAGTGCGCTCAGCGGCAGCCTAAAAAATAATCTCGGCAATAGAGGGGGACCCTGATCTTTGAGTGTCGTGGTACAGGACCGGAGGCCTGCCTGGCTCATATCAGGTAATAGAAACATACAAATATTGTCACCTGTTTGCTGTTGCACCCTGCTATTTGTGTCTTTCTATTGGTAATGCAATCTACAGAGCTCCCTCCTAAAAGCAGTGAATGATATCATGTATTATTATTAAGTCAGTCGCATAAGGTGAATTCTAGTTTTTAGCACAATAACAACTGATTCATAAACAAATTACTATTAACTGAAACAATGCAGCAACAGCACATCCACATCTGCCAATGTTTTGTTTTGTACATTACTGTTGCATCTTTACACATTAAGTGACACCGATTCTTTCTAAAGTACCTGTTTGATTTATGAGGAATGACTCCCTCTGCTGTTGCATTTGAAGTAATGCACGTTTATTAAAGCACCACAATAATTTCACACTAGGAAATGTTAATTAATTAAATAAAACCAGTGTGGGTTGTTTTTCTATGTCTTCAAATATAGATTCATATTGTTACACTCAAAAAAAAATGTGCACTGGAAGGGGTTAATGAACTTGTATCCTATTGTCAGATGAGAAAGTGATGCAGACACTTCAGACAGATGCAATTTGATTATTTATTTGGTGTAAACGTATCCATCTCACAATAGGGTATGATCTAAAATAATATAGTAATAAGAAATATACAAACCAAAGCAATTTAACAGATGCGGGTTTAAAAAGTAATGAGGTCTATAACCTGAGGAGATTGCAGTATAAATCTATTTTCCTGCACCAACATGTTTAACGTATGTGTGTTATAGATATATACACACACACACACACAGTAAGTGCAGTGCCACAATGCCATTACATCTGTTATTACTCTATACAATAGTGATATACTGCAACAATTGTGTCATGTACTGTAGCATCTACAGAACTCGATGCAACTTGATAAATGGCGTATTGTTCCCTCAAGTTATTAGGTTTTCATATTCACTCCTTCAGTGTCACAGGGACCTGAAATACATTGTACCCTTGGCCCTTCTGTCCCTGAAATGACCCAATATTGAGAGATCCAACATCTATTGTTCAAATATCAAATACTGAGAGAACCATGTCTTTATTTCATTGGGCTGTTACGTACCATAAAGAGTTAAACCTGTTGCTGAATATTTTAGTGGCACCAAACATGAGACCCCACACACAGGGACTCAGAGTGATTAGTTCTAACGTTGGGACGTCTGCATGGGACAGTGAGCAAGTCCCCGCTGTGCTCCAGTCACTAAACACATTGGCCTATATAACCGAAGCAGCGCTATGTCACAGAAAACACCTTACGGTCCATGTACTGTTGCGACTGAGCTTATTCTAAAGCTTAACCGCAATTGTTCGGGGCTGTTTTTTTCAGCAGCCGAACTTGGCCGCGCGCCTCCGTTCAGCGCTAATGGCGCTGAAAAAAAAGCCCGCGTCTGAACGCAGTTTAAAAATACCCACGTGGCGGCCGCTTTAGACTAAAGGCGGCCGCCTCTGTATGTAAATGTGACATAAGTGGTAAGTGGCTTGACAGCCCTGGAAGTTTTATCATACAGCACATGTAGGAGAATACACAATGTATGTGTGTTAGGTAGCACTCCAGAGAATAGGAATAATCAGAGAAATATTATACTGATATTGTGGTGCACGAGAACAGGAAGGAACCTCAAACCCCCCCAAAAACATTACAAATATATACAAAGGTTCTCAGCACACGATCTCAAAAAAAGAATCAGACCATTGTCCATTGAAATTTAAAGAATATAGTGAAAATTGATGCAATACACAAAAGCCCCCAATTATATTAAAATATTTTACCAGGAAGTAATGCATTGAGAGTTACCTCTCGTTTTCAACTATGTCCTGGGCAAAGAGTTACATAAATGAACAGGGTATACATTATATACAAGACATTGCATGCACAGTTAAAGATAATATATATTATGGGCGTATGAAACAGTTACAGACCAGATTAAAATGTGAGACAGCCTTAGATTTGGAAGAACTTAAACTGGTGGTGGATGTGAGAGTCTCTGGTAGGTTTTTCCTGTTTTGGGATGCACGGTAAGAGAAGGAGGAACGTACAGATACTTTGTTGAGCCTTGGGACCATGAACAGTCTTTTGGAGTCTGATCTCAGATGATAGGTGCTGCATGTGGTAGGGTGAGGAGCTTGTTCAGGTAGCTGGGTAGCTTGCCCATAAAGAATTTGAAGGCAAGACAGGAAAGGTGAACTTTTTGCCTAGACTCGAGTGATGACCAATCTAGTTTTTTGAGCATTTCGCAGTAATGTGTGTTATAGTTGCATTGGAGAACAAAACAACAAATTGAATTGTAGAGGGTGTCAAGTTTGCTAAGGTGGGTTTGAGGTGCTGAGCCATATACTATGTCTCCATATTCAATAATTGGCATTAGCATCTGCTATGCGAAACGCTTTCTGACCAGGAGACTTAGGGAGGATTTGTTCCTGTAAAGTACCCCTAGTTTGGCATAGGTCTTGGTTGTCAGGGTATCAATGTGCATCCCGAATGTTAAGTGGGAGTCAAACCATATGCCTAGGTATTTAAAACTAGTGACAGGGGTTAGGGTGGTGTTAGCGTTGGTTCTAATCTGGAGCTCAGTCGCTGGAAGCTTTAAAATTTTAAACTTTTAGCAGGGTAGTTACGGTGGAGTGTTTGGGGCGAAAGCCAGATTGGAATTGACTAGGGTAATTTGTCTTGGTATAGTAATCGCTTAATTGGGAGTGGACACATTTTTCCATTACTTTGGATAAAATTGGGAGAAGTGAGATTGGCCTGTAGTTTGAGACATTGTTTTTGTCCCCACTTTTGAAGATTGGGACAACTCTGGCAGTTTTCCAGGTCTTAGGGATATGGCCTGCAGACAGGATAGAGTTGACTATGGAAGCAATTGGTTTGGCAATGGCTGGGGCACCAAGTTGTAGGAACCTAGATTGTAGTAAGTCAGGTCCACATTGGCTGCTTAGTTTTAATTTGAGAAGCGTTTGTGTAATCTCCTCTTCGGATACTGGGCCAAATTGAAAATTGTGGGCAGTGTTGGGAGGGGGTGGGGCTATGTGGGTACTCCCAGGATGAGATACAGGTTTGTGGTTTGGGCTGCGTTTCGCTAATAAGTTATAGCAATAGAGGCATGGAGAGTATGTCTCACAAAACAGAGCTAAACAGTATCAAAAATATGGAGGGGGAGGAGGAGAAACAAAAAGGGGAATGGAAAACACACAAGGAAAAAACGACCTAAAACAAACGTAAAAGATGAGGTAATATAAACAAGTGGGGCTGTGTTGGAGAATAGGTGCACTCTCATGATAAAGAGATAACTAAGATAAAGCGAATTCTCTGCAACAGAGAAAGTACCAGGACTTCAGGGGGGCTTCCAAAATGAATAAAGAGCACATATTTCAGAGACCCCTGGGGAGGCCATTTCTTTCACCATTGCTGAGATTTTGCTTTCTCTTACCCTATAGCACCTCTTTGTTACAGTACATCTCTATGTGCATAGTGGGTCATATTTCTGCCATTATTGCACCCAAGTGTGAAAAAAGGGATGGGGCTAATGCAAACACAATGTGGGGGTAACACGCCCGCCGGTGCAGTAACGCCCGCTACTTCTGTACTTAAAATTGGGGGGTTTCAAGCATTGGATGGAAATCCGACTGAAGAATTGTAAGTATCACTATCGTTAAAAACTCTACTTTAAATATGAAAAGTATAACACAGTGAAAATCCCAGCATTATAAACGTAGCATATTCCTAAATGCCATTTTCCAGCGTTTTGGGCAGTTTGAAAAAAAGTTGCGGATTCACAGAAGCACAGCAGCATTTCCACTCTCTGTAATCAGGGCATTGTGAGCTATTAATGCACCTTCCCCTGAAAGTACCATTAATGATACCTGAAAATACCATTAATGATACATTTGCAGGTTAAAATGACACCATTTTTCATGCATGAATACAGAATTTAAAGGCATGAACGCTGAAAAAAATATTAACAGAAATTGTTCAAAGAAATCTATGCATAGCCCGTGTGTGACGCCTGGATGCAAAACTAGGGAACTAATAGAAACAAATCCTATAGCTTTCATGTGATAAAACGCGTCCTGTATGTGGGCTTTACCGTTTCTCTCAAATGTGACAATGGTTTGAAATTCAAAGAGCAAATCATATCCAATCCTAATCATGAAAATATTTGTGTGGAATTATTTAAGTGAGGAGCAATATCTGAAAAGGGCACCATATGTGTCGTCCATGTCTTATACATGTTTTATTATAACAGTTTCATTATTAATGCTCGAGCAGAAAATGAACGTGCAAAAACAGAACACCCTACGGAGTATAAATATGCAACCCACTATAAATTCCATAGTTTAAATAAATAGTACTGCTTCAGACTAATAACATGCAGTATGTTGATCCCCAATGCCAACTCATAGCTCCACCAGTCCTCTAAGTTTATAAACAGAAGAAAACATGTTTTCACAATGGTATAGAGTGAATGTAAAACACAAAACCAACACGGTACAAGTGGTGCTGTATACATTTTTGTTATTGTAGCATAGCCTCCGACCGCTATCTCTTCCGTAACAGTATAAGTCCTGCTAGAGTCAAGCACTTTAAGGGTTAATTCCCATGTAGACCTAGTTGCTATTGTAGCCTTGTACAGTATGCAGTAGTGTATCCAAGAACGGGCCAAGCAACAACCAGAGAGTGTCAGCCTGGGGGAGTGTTCTAGCTGGGTGACATGTGCAGATGTGACACCTGTCAGTATCAGACCTGCCCTGTTATGGGGCAGGGTTACAAGCCCAACCCCAGGGTAAATAAACTGGTACTCTCCTAAAAGTGGGTGTGTCTCTTTTCTCCCTCTGTGGAGTGAACAACAGCTACCCTGTGTCCCATAAGGGGATGCAGGAGGAGCATCACAGAATGGAATGCCTCAAGCCATGCAAGTGTTCCTGCATGGAAACTGAGGAAGGAATGTGAGTGCTGTAAGATCTGACCAAACACCATTGAACCATATGAATGTTTGAATCACTGTCTTGGGATATAGAAAGGTGTCAGCATGGACCGTGCTACTACCATAGGATCCTCGATGACTGGAGATACTGCCAATGAATAAGGTACCCTGTAAACCTGTCCTGACTCTCCCCACATCATTGCGGAGCACTCAGCCCTCCTGTTGCCTCACAGGTGTGCACAGCATCACATGAAAGACATTAGTAATGGCCAAATCTCACAGAGGGGGGGGGGGGGAGTTAAAGGAGTTACATTATGGTACAAATTCTTTTTTTATTCAGGATTAGCTTGAGGAAGGTAGTGTATAGCGATAATCATCACTATTAAACAGTTTTCTTGAGTGTCCATGAAAATTTAGCAAGATGTGTAGAGTGATCACCATTGTATCTAAAGTAGACTTTCTTACCAGCTCTCACATTATCTGCCTCCTCTCCGTGCACAATTTACAAATCAGTTTGTCCTTATCATACAATGGCAACACATTCTGCAATTCTGTATTGTTGTTGATATCTAGATCTCCAAACATACACATCATCAGCAGAGGTATTTGAAATTATTCATAGCAGGTGCTTCTTATACGTTATTGCACCTGTTAATGTAGTCTGATATGCAGAAAAATGTGATACTTTGCGTTATTCTGCATGCTTACTACCGCGTGTTAAAGTCTGAAGTCAAAACACTACTTTATTGCAGCATCTGCTTTGCCCACTAGGTGTCCCATGTTTATATTATGGAATTGCTCTATCTGCACAACGCATATGTCCAGAGCGTTACATACAGTAACGTTTTGTGTCCAAAGATGCATTCCACAGAGTTCTGTATCTACAGTGCATCCCATAAATTATGTAGAAAGCATAACTGTTCTGTGTCTAAGCTGTGACGGTAGTTAAATGGCCTTTTGTGACAATCCCCTTAAAAATTTGAAAATGTTAACCTATTACTGTAGTTCAATTACGCTGATCTATTTCAAACTTCTAAAAAAAAAAGTACATTTTTATTTCCTGCCATCAGTCATTACCATGGGAACAACCTCTGCCCTAACCAGTATTAATGTCAGTGGCCATTTTAACCTTCCAGGAAATAACATTTTCAGCAACTATTTCCAGGAGTCCACCACAGAATTTGAAAAGTAAATATTGTAAAAAGAAAGGAGATTTTTTTGTATTTTTTTTTAAACCAAACACACTGAAGTACATACTGAATACCGTAGGAATATATGGAGTAGGAGTAAACATAGATTTAATATACAGGTACAAAATATATTTATTTACCAAACATCCATGAATATACACATTGCACAGTGAAAGTAAAGTATTAACAGTACATACAATATCAATTCAACTCTATTTTAATTACGGTATATACAGTACAGTACTTGTGTGTGTCTATATATATATAAATACACATACACACACAGTAGGAGGTGGTAGGAGTATTTATGTAATACTAATACTTTTTCCTTTACAAGCTCTCCGATCTGTAGTGAAGGAACTGACCAGTATGTTAGTTACTGCTGCAGAGGGAGCTAGGTAGTTTGTTTTTGTTCCTGTTCTGTTTTTGTGCCCTTTTGTTACTAAAACTGAAAAGCGAACCCTATATCCTGCAATGTGACGGAGTTGTCATAATATGTGTGTGTGTGTGTGTGTGTGTCTGTGTGTCTGTGTGTGTGTGTGTGTGTGTATAGGCTAGGCACAGAAAATATTTATATGTGTAGCCAGGGTCCCTCCGGTCCCCCTGTCTCCCGGTTCATTTCTCCCTTGCGTGTGTGTTGCTGCGGGTGCGAGCGTGTTCCCGGGGGCTCCCGGTGACATCAGTGGCAGGGCGCCGCCATCTTTGATGTCCTCGCGCGTGCGCAGAGGCTTGCGCAGGCGCAGACGCGGTGGCCATTTTAGTGTGGGAGAACTGGCACAAGAGGCGCTCCGTAGTGCAGGGACCCCTAGAAGTTGCGAATGCACAGTTAGGGCGATGCAGCGGCCATTACAGGGTTGCACAGGCTCCGTGGAGAGTAGCGGTGGCCATTACAGCTTCACCCATGCGGAGTAGAGATCGCGCACCCGGTCCCCATATGAAAGAGCTGTACCAAGGACTACAATTCCCAGCAGCCTCTGGGGACTGCCCTTTCACCCCTATCACTTGCTGCATTGAAGCCAATAGGGTTTACAGATTCTCCTGCAGCAAAGGAGATACAATGGTGTGTGCTGGAGTCAGGAAGCTGACAGTGGAGCACGAGTGTGAGTGTCAATTGGTGCTGGGATAAGGTAGGGGAAGGTGTGTGCAGTGCTTCTACACTAGGCCAGGTTACCCCCTAGGACCCAGCTAGGCCCAACTCCCCTTCAGTTTGTGGCTGCTTTAGGGAAGGCCCCTTAGGTAGAGACCTTGCCCTGTTAGCAATCAGCTTAGTTAGGGACACATCTGCAGTGCTGTGTACTCTGACAAGAAGGGTCAGTGTTGCAGTGGATCATTCTCTGCAGAGCAGAGACAGAGACTGTCTGAGCGGTGAGCTTGCTCAGAAGGAGACCTCCATCGCTGAGGCTTCAGCGCTAGACACAGACGGGTCCATTTCCACAGTTCTGCGGTACCTGGTTGCAGTAGAGCCGGGCAGGTATTATTCAAGTTACCAAGTGCACCACCTATGCATTTCATCTTAGTGGGCAGCGCTGTCCCACACGTGGGTGGGGTTGCGGGACTCTTGGGACTTTTGGGTACAAGGACTTTGGGAATACAGTGTGGGGTTAAGGCCCTGCGAGGTGTGTGGATAGTTGATCTTAATAGTGTTACAGAATGACACTGTAGATATGTACTGTTGATGTCATATTATTGTTGATGCATGTGTAATGTGTTATGGTTTGAATCTGCATATAGTAAACCTGTGTTATATATACCTTTGGCGTATGTGGTTAATATATGTGGGTCCTGTGTGGGGTACATTCTACACTCCTAGAATCCTACATAGGTGGAGGCGCTGTAAGAAAGATCGTTCCAGAGGATTCACCCCAGGCTCTCTCTAGCTCAGGCCTCCTGTGATACTGCACCACACCTGGTAACATATAGGCCCCCCTCACATGCACTCTATATGCGATTGGATGGGGGGGAAACCCCGTTACATATGCAATAATGATTTTGCTACATTGGGTTTTTGTGTTAATTACATGTTTTTTTCCAGTAACCGGGAGACCAAGAACTCCTGAGGGTAAGAACGTAAGTTATTCTTGGTAGTAGTATCGCACTGAGGTGGTGTGTGACATTTTTGGGGGAGATATTGCTCATTTTGAGTGCCCTGTGTAAAGTCAGTCAGCAGGATTGCTGGATGTATCAACCCCTTTCACATACACAAGTCACAGGCACAAGTCACAGGCACAAGTCATACTTGAAAACGAGAGGTAACTCTCAATGTATTACTTCATGGTAAAATATTTTTATAAATAGATAACATGTCACATACACAAGTCACAGGTACACAGTTGTGGTGTCTGTAACAGTCCTTGTTCAAATTGATCTGCAGACAGTGATCTGCCACTGATCAGGTACACAAATTCAAATTGAAATCCTGCATTAAATCCCACTTAATTCCAACCACTTTCATACGTGTTGCATAGAAAAAGTCAGGGGTCTCCAAACTACGACCTGGGGGCCACATCAGGCCCCCCACAAGATGTTATCCGGCCCGCAGCAACTTGAAATATATATATTTTTGCTCATTATATATAATTTCCCAGTGTAAGCACGGCATCCTTTCTTTGTAATTGTCCCTTTTCTCTTCTGTTCTGAATCATATCATGCTGATTACCCCCAAAAAGATCCAAATAAAACGTATTTATTCATTTATAATATATATATATATATATATATATATATATATATATATATATATATACATGTAGAGGTATCAGTACCGTGTTAGCCGAGCTTCAATAATCAAAAAAAAAATAGATGATACCGTTCTGTGGCTAACGAAATGCTTTTATTTGTGCGAGCTTTGTACTGTGTACTGTGAGGAGCCTGATGACGTGAGTTCCTCTGGCAGAGATACACGAGGGCTGTACTGGATGAAGTGGTGTCATGGAGCAGAGTAGCAGAGCAGCAGCGCTTACAGATCCTATGGAGCATGAGTATTACTCATACAATGCTTTTTTATCTTTTATGTTTGTGAGTTCATTTTATGAGCCTTTCATTGGGAATTAAACCATTTTTTTGCACAGTAATGCACTAGGATTGGGCGCTTTTTTCTTCTATTTTATATTTTTATATAAATATATATATATATTATAAAATATATTTTTTCTTTGGCCCACGAAAATGTGTAGAATATACTGTACGATGTGTCCCTCGTACTGAAAAGTTTGGCGACCACTGGCTTAAGTCGAACAAAAATAATACGTAGTGTTCTTTGCACCGCGCTATATTCATCCTGTGAACAAAATCCCTATGCAAACCTGGTGCAGAACTTTAATAATGCTACAGCTAGTAGAGCAGAATGTATTATACCTTTATTGGTTTACTACAGTATATGAAGTATTTATGAATTGGCAGCACTATCTAAAAAAAAAATTGAAAATAATGTTTACTTATTCACAAAAAGCTTGTCAAACCTAAAACGAAATTTTAAGTTGTCTCATTAATTAATAACGTTTTATTACATTCAATATTTAATTATCAATATGATATGTCATTTGAGAAATTATAGGCGTGATTAAAATAAAATATATATTTTAAATAAAAATGTTAAATAGCTGGCCTGCTGCATCACAAAAGATCCACAAGATGGCAGCAACCGCAGCTGGAACATGTAAATGCACATGTTTATAGACTATATTATTATTATTATTATTGTTGTTTATTTGTAAAGCGCCAACATATTCTGCAGTGGTGTTCAGTGGGGAGTGTTGAGTGATGTCAATTATATAAACAGAATGACATAAAAAATAAAGACAAACAAGTATAATCAGATACACAGAAGGTAATGAGGGGCAATGGTGAAACAAAGGGTAAAGTGGCTGCTCATTGTGGGATGGAGTATACAGGAAGGATGGAGTATGGTCCAGCTGCACAGCTGATCCCATTAAGGTCTGGGGGTGTTAGATAGTGTTAGTGTATCAAGCCGCACAGCTGGTCCCAATAGGGTTGGAAGGGGGGTAGGGGGGGGGGGATGTTAGGGGTATGCCACATAGGCTTCCTTGAAAAGGTGAGTTTACAGGGAGTTTTTCAGATACATATAGTCATTGTCAATCAAATCCAATGAAGAGCTGAGCATCTGTCAGATCACCGTAATGTGATGTACCGGCTGGAATCGATTTGGAAAATTAGTACCAAAATAAAAGCTATATACCACTGGGAGAACGTTGGAGATAATTTAGTTCTATTCGCTTCAGATCGTAATTCTTTTGTTTTTTGTTACTCTGTCAAAGTATTTTTAAAAAATGTGGTTCTGTGACGAAGATAGAGGTATTTAGCACTTGGTCCCTACACTGTAGCTGAGATAAAAAGTCACAATGCATTTACTAAATAATCAATCAACGTAGCCAGCGCTGAAATGTTCCTTTTTTTCTATGTTTGAACAGCAGCCATAATGCTTTAATTTTCTTTTGTGTATCTTTGAGTACCTGTAATAGCTTGGCGGCTGTTTGGAGAAACAGCTGGCATCTGTTGGGCCTATGCCAGAAGGTTTGTTACACAACAGTAGTTTCCATAACTGCTTTCTCACAGGTTTCCTTTTGGTCTACTGGTACATTTAATCTTTTGTACAATCACAAATGAATTTGGGAACATAATATTCATAGATATCTATCAATTTACATGTAATCTCACAAATGCCCACACGTCAGTATTTGTTACATGAATGTATTGATCGCATTTACAGTTGACTTATCGAGTTTCCATCCCAATGAATGTGTGGGTGGGGAGAGGTACTGTGTTAGCCCGCACAAGAAAAAACGATTTCTCATCTAGGTTCAAAACAAATGTAGGATAAAGATAATACTTACAAATATCGAACAATTGAACAGCAAGCTTTCGGGGTCACTGAAGTAACACTTGTAACAGTTGCATAAAGAAGGGACTTCACTGGTCCTAAGTATGCGAACTGACTCCTGAGTACAACAATTCAAGCCAATGCAGGCATATGTAAAGGATACCAACTATATTTCTTTCAGAGAACTCATTCTGGTTTCCTGGAAGACACCTTAATTGGTCCCTAGTGTTTAATTTGAGATAGGTGTAAGGCCATTCATCATTGTGCAACGCCAGACACAATAATACAGTTCAATACTGACTGCAGTAACTGTATATGTAGCAATATGATAAAGTAGTCCCCAGGGGAACCTGGCCATAATTTAAAATAATGCAAAGAACCTTTTTTTCTTTAGTTGGCACCAGCAGCAAAAATGTTGGTACAGTTGCATAGGTTGTGATACAGAGAGAGGGATTTCAGTGACAAACATTGCCCAGTATTATTTGTTATGCACCAGGGGTATGCAATGATCTGATAGATGAAAACAGTATATTTTAAAATGAAAACCTTATAAATTTGATATATTTGTGTAACCCCTACAGTTTTCCTAAGACTGACACCCACTGCTAAGTCCTCCTGTATTATGTTACTCAACACATGCCCATAGATCAGACAAAGGGAAACACACCATTGTGATGTCTCTAGCACAAAGATAGTAGTTATCAGTAGATACCCAGGTAAACCATATGATCCTTAACGGCAGGATCATTCAATGCATATACAAACATAGCAACACTCCCCACAATGCGCTGCACAGGTGTGTGTCAATGCCTCTTACTATGACCACCCCACCCTGGTAAAAAGGCCTGTGTGAAGGTGCAGGAACACCGTTGGAGCTATTACGTATTAACGTGGCAGGCTTGTACTTCGCAAATACTTCGGTACCCTTCCGCTGAGGATCACCACCATTTCCAGATCCGCCGCCCCATGGCACTTAAACTGGTGCCACCTCCTCCGTGCTGCTGTCCTCCGTCTTCTTCGAAATCGCAGCGTCATTTCGTCACCAACGCAACATCACGTGGCCTCTCGTTGCCATGGCAATGCAAAGTCATTTGATGCTGCGATGTTGCGTTGCAATGGCAATGAGATGCGTGTGACGTCACAGCATCATTTGACACTAAGAAGGCGGAGGCAGCGGGAAGGTGGAGGCGGCAGCAGCAGGTAGGGGAACTTGCCATCCGACCCGATAGGCCTGAGACTGAGGCCTCTGTGTACGGGGGCGTACATTTTTGCCACCCTAAAATTTTGTCGCCCTACGCCCGGGCCTATTGGGAAATCCGCCACTGCTCAGGGTGCAGCCGCTCACCCCCCGCGCGCTCTGCCAGACCTTTTTAAATGCTCCCCTTCTTAAATATCTCCAGAGTCCATCATACGTCACGCTCTGAGCGCACCGTGGAGAGGAGACAGCCAGGGGGCAGTGTGTGCTGGATGCATTTACAAGGGGTTACATTTGCATACAGTATTTTGTATCCAGATATAGTTATATGGCTAAAACAAGGTGGGTAAAACCTGGTGATAACAAATATAAATATTTGGTCTTGAATTTCCATACTTTTTCACTTTTGAGAGACCCAAAACATTACAAAACTTTTCTGTAAAAAATAGTTATACATTTCTTGACGGGATCCATGATTTATTCCAGTCTTCTTCTTCTGCAGGGGCGGCCAACTCCAGTCCTCAAGGGCCACAACAGGTGAGGTTTTAAGGATATCCCTGCTTCAGCACAGGTGGCCCAGTCATAATGACTGAGCCACTGATGGAGCCACCTGTGCTGAAGCCGGGATATCATTAAAACCTGTCCTGTTCTGCATGTAATTTAATGTTGTTGCATTTTTTTTTTCTTTAATCCCCCAAATGTTTTTGCACATATCAGTATAAGATTCACCTACTGTAAACTACAAATATATAATGACAGGAAATGTTATGTTGTACTGCAACTGTTCAACCTCCACTATAAAATCGCTGATTGTGTTCACTCCGTAATATAAAATAATTTTATGTGGACATTAGAAGTTGAGAATCTGTAATGTCCTGCTGATTTATGTTACTTTAATTATTAATCTAATGAACTTTGCAGTATTTCATATCTCTCTGGTTGATTGTATCTTTGTTCGGGCACTAACCTACTTTATGGATTATTTCACAATTTAATTAGCCGTTAATCAGCTGAAATTACGGTAGCCAAAGTGAATATTCAAAGACTGGCGATAAAATTAATTTATTAGAAATAGTTTGCACTGTATATTAGTTACAACAATTACTGACAGAAATGTTTTTGAAGGATTTTTTTCTGTATACAGTAGCATAGTTTGTGCCATATTGAAAGTTTCTTATAATAATTATTTTTTGCTGAGTCCTACTGTATAATCCATCTCATGGAACATTAACCCGGAGTCGTGAAGCCGCGATGCGGGAAATCTCGCCCCTTGATCTTGCCGTAACTCCCCCTGACTTTAATGGCAGGTGCCGCCAGATCGGGCCTGATGTCCCGCATCTCGACTTCAAAACTCCCGGCCATTATCCTTTACTGACACTCCGGCTCCAAGGCCATGTGATTGTCAATGTAAAGTCATAAGGATCGCAGAAGTGCCAGATCTTCTGATGAGAGCAATGTAAACATTATGTGATGCGTCCGTATTAAGTGCTACAGTGGCGTGCAATGGCCACAGAGTTCTGTTTCGACAGGTCGATATTTTCAAATTCACTAGCAGGGTCTGTCTATTAAGAGAAGTTTAGCCTCAAATTGCAGTAACGGTCAGGTTTACTAAGAAGTGCAAGCAGTTGTGTTGCTGGAAGAGGCATTTTATTCTGCATTAATTATAACGTTCCATTCTATCTATCGTGCTTATTTGATTACAATCAGTACATAAAATTACTGGGATATTGAGCAAAGAATGTTAACCAGTAAAATATTAATAAATTGGAGATACCCCGCTGCAGTTTATTAATGTGTAGGTAATGATAAGGGTAAGGTGCTCTGGGTGGTGAAAGAGTAAATGGGTATAGAGAACAAAAACCCAGTTGTAGCACTCAATGCCCTGGTTGAATGTTTTGTGAGTAAAATTAAAAATATCCTTTAATGATCATCCGTATAAATTAATGGGGTTTAAAAAAATCCAAGATTGGACACACACATGTAATCCTATGTTGAGTGTTTAGGGCACTCAGGATTATAAATGATGGGTACAATTGTTAGCCCTATTCCTCACCTCCGCCCTATCCCTGCTGTGTGAAGTTACACCCTAATTAGGGTCAGCTGCATATCAGCTCCCTAGGGAACATTGATTTAATCCCACTCAATCGTTCCCATCATATATAATCCTGAGTGCCCTAAGCACTCAATATAGGATTAAATGTGTGTGTCCAATTTTGGATTTTTTTAAACCCCATTATTTTATACGGATGATCATTAAAGGGTATTTTTAATTTTACTCACAAAACATTCAACCAGGGCATTGAGTGCTACAACTGGGTTCTTGTTCTCTATACCCATTTACTCAGTAAAATATTAAAGCAGCAATCTCCACTATTGTTTACGTGTCTGCATTCCGCACCATGGATTCCCGAAGGCAGATTGGGCAATAACAAATCCGGTGGGAGAGACCTATTTTAGTAGAGTCTCAAGTTTTATATATATTCCCTCACACCTCCCCCCTAACATACAGTAGGGAGAGACGTCTGTGCTCAAAAAGGAGCACACCAGAAGTGCCTGGGAGATATGCTAATTAGATATGCAACGAGCTTTAAATGACTTACATACCACACTTCCTAAAAGGATTCCCATGAGAACTAAACTGAGTTGATAAATCTAAGGCAACTTGTTGGGAATCTGGTACTGGTTTCAGGCCCAACAGGATTAGAACCCACAACCTTTGTTATTCTGGGCATGCAACTCTAGCAGTGTGAGCTAAACCAGCTGATCACAAGTGTTGGCACTTTCACAGCACACTTTTGAGCTCTACTGATCGCACCCGTAGCCCCCTCACCCTGGCTTCCTTTAGAAGAAAACCATGTGCACTTCCGGGTTGCCATTGCCAGTTTAATGTTCCTAGTGCACAAAAAGGAGCACACCTGGGTCCCTGTGAGATACACTAATAGTTGGATTAGATACAACTGTTAGCAGTATCTCAAGTCCCAGAATCCTCGGGGGGAGAGGGGAGGATAGAAGACATAGGCTGTCCCAGCCAATGGGATGAGATGCAGCCCTTGTGAAGCAGGATATCCTCTGCGGGGATCAAGGTGATTCTGTCAGTCCTGACAGAGGAGCAAGGAGGAAGGTAATGTCCAGGGAGCAGTTAGCTTCCTGGACTAGGTCAGATCTTGCCCCGAGGCCCCAGTTAGGCCCTGAGCCAGCTATAGTTCAGTATTGTAAGGAAGGCCCCAGATAGGGAACCATCCCCTTAGAAAAACAGCCGCACTACTGCACCGGTGGACGGACATCCACGCGGCGACCTGCGGCCATGGACAAGAGCTGCACGTGGCAGCAGAGAGGTGGAACCCTCCGGCTGGAGATCGCACTGTGGACCGCGCCCTGGATAAGGTGTTCCCTTAGGCTGCGTCCATAGACATTTCTCCCGTGCACAGGCGCACGGAGGCTGAGTGAAAGCGGGTGCTTTCCCTGGCCATGGTACGGGCGTGTCTATGGGCGTGCCAATGACGTCACGAAGCTGGTCCGCCCTCATTGGGCGAACCGCTCACGTGACTGCCCTATCGCATCGCATGCCCCCTCCTGCCTCTGCGCGCCCGCATGCTGCATGTACGCGAACGCTGCCTTAAGGCAGTCTGTTCGCTCAGCGTGCGGATGCGTCCGCGCTGTCTGCCACAGTATGGACGCAGCCTTAGGGCTGGGACCCGCTGCGCCCGTTGGCGCGGGCGGCGGTGTGAGCTCAACTTACCATTCCGGTTTGAACTCACGATCGGGTCCCAGTCCCTCCTCACTTGTAACTTGCGACATACTGTGACGCGGCAGCCAGCAGGAGACACGAGAGAATGGTGTTCTCTTGCGGCAACACGTCACATGGTACGCGAAGGGGCCAATCATAGACTGGCGCTATGGCTCCTTGTGTGTAGAGCTGCTGCAGTGCTGTGAGCCCTGCTTTGTTTTGGTTTTGGTCCCCGCCCCCCCCCGTCATGGCCGCGCCCCCTCACGTCATGGCCGCGCCCCCTCACGTCATGGCCGCGCCCCCCACCCACGACCCGTTTGGCCACGCCCCCCCCCGCTCCGAGAAAAGTTTCCTGTAGACCGCAGATCGCGGTACAGCGAGTTGCACGCGCCGCCGGCAAGCAAGCCAGCCGTGCGGACGCGTGCAACGGGACCTTAGCCTTAGGCATAGGGCAAGGGGGTTACAATTGTAACCACAAAAAAACACACAGATGTATCAAATTGGCACATTTCAATATCTTGGTATAATAACTACACATGCAGAGTACTAGAAATTAGCATGCCATTCACATAAACATGCTAAAGGTATGATTATACATGGATTTAGGTCATTATACACCATACACCTACACACATTTAGAACAAATACCCTATTGTACATAGAATGAGTGTCTTTGAAATGGCACAAAGAACTGCAGTGGATTGAGCCACAGAGCATTGAATATGTGAAAGTTTCCCGATTGAAGATTCAGAATACATATAAAAATCAGTTTAACCTACATCGCTAAATAAAGAGAAATAACTTTTACAAAATCTGTTTTCATTTCTTCCCCTTTAGGTTTTTTAATACAAATCGTTCATATTTTCCATTCATGTCCTGTCACCAAAAAATCATTCCCATTGTTCAGTGTTAATGACATCATCTACACACCAGACGGCACTTTAAAATGCTGTGTAAATAGAAATGTCAAATATCTTCTAAAATCACTGAGCACTATAGAGAGAAAAGTTTTCAATTAAAAGAAGAATCAAAATCACCAGGCATTGAACGCACTTCCACTGTCTCAAGACAATGCAGCATGTCTGCTATATTAAGAGTTATATTGTATTGCCATAATATGCAGCACCACAGATTAGTTAGAATAGATTTTTGCTCAGAGAACAGCCTTTATAGTAAAATGACTGAATTCATATATCTCCCCCATATGCTGTTAGAGCCAAAAGGTATGAATAAAACACTGGCAAAGCATTGAGGAAAAAAGGGAGGCAAGAAAAGTCAGGGTCATGTTTACTAAGCTCTGCTAAGCCTCTGGATACCCTACAGCAGTTGTTCTCAAACTTCTCCTCAGACCACCCAACATTCTATTGACATGCCCATTAGGTGCAAGTGCTGGGTATTCCTAAAACCTGGGGTGGCCGGCAGTCCGAGCAGAGGTTTGAGAATGACTGTCATACAGCACATTCATTTGAATAGATTACATTGGGTGTCCTACGGCTTAGTATCACTGATCCAAAAGTGTATTTGTGTATGTACTGTATGTACTGTATGAATGAATGTATGTATGAATGAATGTATGTATGTATGTACAGGCTGTCCTCAGTTATCCGCCAGAATCTGTCCCGCAAACCGCTGTCGGATTGCGGATCCCATGTTAACCCACGGCGGTGAGCATCGGATAACCCGTTCCGACTTCGGATAATGAGTTCCGCAGAATGCATTATTCGGCATCGGATAAGTCGTTTGACGGACAACGGAACATCGTATAGCGAGGACCACCTGTGTGTGTGTGTGTATGTGTATAGATATATATACTTGTTTTTGCTTTTACACTGCATTTCTGTTGTATTCTAACATTGTTACTACCCTTCATTAGTGCTTTTTCATTGGTCCATTCAGCTATTGAGTATGTATTTATAGCGAGTAGGTAGTGCCAAGTGTCATCCCTTCATGAAGTAACCGAGATGTGTTGTCGCTCTTTTTTTTTTTTTAAATAAATAATTTGTTTATTAACATATTTTATCACATATTAAAAGATATCACAATTGTGGTACTGGTCACTGGCAGCTTCAATGCACTCCTGGCCTTGTGTTGTCCCGTTTATGGACCCGAGTCCACGTTTAACCTGGACGTAAGCGTCGCCTCTCTGAGAGTCACCACATGTACAGATCCTTTTCCAACACTGTGAATTAGTAAGTCTCATCTCAACGCACGACTACGTAGCAACATAGGAGATCATACACACGGCATCCCACAGGGCATTCGAACTCTTTCAGATAAGCGGTTTTATGATTTTTATATTGTCAGTGGGATTCCATCTGCTATATATAATCATTGAATTATTAAAGCGATATGGCACCATGAGGAGTTTTGCTGTTGTTGCGCTTCAGTTGTTGATTTCATGCGACGTAAGAAAAGCGGATTTTTCTTAACCAGCTGCACCATGCACCTCTGCAGTGTCACCGTGACGAACTCGCATTATCCACATTTGTCTACTTCATAGTTATTCTTCTCTTCGTGGATTGTTGTTGGACTTTGTGTATTTGTATTTCTATTTGTATCTCTATTTACATTTTAAGTAGTGTTTTGAGCTTGTTAGCAGTGTTTATTTCATTTACTTACTTTTTGCTTGACCTTCATATATGGCCAGTTTTGTTTTACACATAATATTCTGCAAGTAATATTTATTTAATCTTCGGTTTCACCACTTGTTCAGATTTTGTAGTGATTGACATTCAGTTTGTGTTTAGAAGAAATACTTCACCCATACAAGATACAAAGAAGAAGACTCAGCACTTCAGGGATAAGGTTCAAATGCATAACGTGTATTGAATTCCAACGTTTCGGTTCAACTAAGGAACCATCATCAGAGCAGTGTACAATTATGGGTGAGGGGGAGATTTATATACGGACAGTGGGGGAGGGAACAGGGGAGGTAGAAAACAGGGGTCAGGTAACCCGGAAATAAAACCCTAAAGCAGAAAGCAGAAAGCCCTGCATCTGGTTACTAATCAACCACAGTGTAAACATCTAAAAAAGGTGCTCCTCATGCGCAGATCAGCCTGAATACACATAGGGAAATACAGAGGTCTAACACCCAGGGTGAATCTAACTGTAAAAACGATATAAATCCTAACTGTAAGGCTGGCTAGGTACATTGTAGCCATAGATCATATCACAGTATACTCAACTACAAATGTAACGCGTGTTCCCCCCCCCCAACCTCACTTAGGGACCAGTGTATGGGAGTGGGCGCATTACCACGGTTGTATGTGCTCTACCTGTTGGTTTGCAGGAGTTCTGAGTTGTCTGCCAGATGGAAAAGAGACAGGAACAGAACTGGCTCGCACAGGTTTCTGGGTTCTTCATGGTGGTGTCAGCGCCTCCAGCAGTGATGGATCTTACAGAGTGTAGGTGTCTGCTCCCATCACTACACAATTACCTCCCTCCTGCCCAGGAACTGACACCAAAGGCAGAGGTATCTAGAAGGGTACTTTATTGCAGGGCATTCTGCTTCAGCTCTTCCAGCAGCATATATCACACTCCACTCGCCCCAGGCTTTCTAGACGGCGCACCTTCATCCATAATACTCTCCTTCAGGTGGTCTTTAGGCTAGCCAGCCTAAAATAAGCAAGCTTATCCCATCATGGGGAAGACTCACAGCTCCAACCTCACTCCCTGCGGAACAGGGAGCTCCAACATACACCTCCTTTCTCTCCAGGGCTGAGAGGAAGACTCCTCTCTCTCTCTCCTCACTCCCTGAGGAGCCCAGAGGAAGACTGATCACTAACTTTGGCTACTCCCATAGAAACCTCTGGAAGGGGAGGGCTCATGGACTGTACCCACCTACATGGGGCTTTACACAGGCCATGAGGCACCACTTCCCTTCCTTCACTTTCTGGGGAAGCAGAAGGAGGGGTCAATGGCACATAGATTAACCTGCTAATCCCTGGTCTTAAAAGGACTTACATATCAGATACACTATGTGGAGAGAAACAGGTACAGATGGACAAACCATGTTACACAAATAAAGTCACACAGAAATCAAATTACAATCAAAATCCAAGCGCATCCAGTCCCTGTCCAGATGAACTCACAATCTGTTTTTGGTGCCTGAGGCACAGGGAGATAAAGTAACTTGCCCAAGGCCAAAAGGAGCTGACACCGGGAATTGCACCCGGTTCCCCTGATTCAAACTGTGTCGTTATTTACAGAGTCAGTGTCTTTACTCACTGACAAAAAGTAACACTGCAGGCCGCATAAACAGGTTTACTTAAAATAGGTGGAGGCACTCACCCTCCTACGCGTTTCGTTTTACAAACACTTTATCAAGTATCACTTTACCTAGATAAAGTGTTTGTAACACGAAACGCGTAGGAGGGTGAGTGCCTCCACTTTTTTAGATGGATTAATAAAGGAATATTTTTAATACTACTTGTTTGGGACCCACTTTTGGCTGTTGCGCCAGAATCACCTTTTTTTCTCAGATTTACCTCTCTACTCCAGGCTGCACGCTTACCAGGACTTCAGGATTAAGAGATTTCTGGGAGTACTTCCTTATTCATGATTACTCAATGTGAGTCCAGGAACCATCCCAATGAGGGTTTGATGGGGGTTTTTTTAGCCTTACACCTTACCCTTCAGGGAATATTGGCCCACCTGGGGACTTTACTACTTATAAGCAGTTTATCCATATCCTTATCCGGTCCTGCTTTATGCATACATATTGAAGGGATTCAGTGCTGAAGCGCTTTTGTCACTTGGAATTGGGATTATTTAAAATAGGTGTTGCATGCACCGCAATGGAGGGAGAAGAGTCGACTGCCTAAAACGAACTTTGGATTTTCACAATGCTTCATGTAACACTATAATATATGCATCATTAACTGCATAGTGTTACCAGGAGAGTATAAAGGTAACTTAAAAAGGTAACAGATTGGTAATAACATTTCCAATTTATAGACACCACCTCATTAATAAACTGCATATTAACTTCTTAACAATGCACAGTAGCTTCCATGATTTAATGAACATAGCAGGGTTTTTTTTTGTCATTAATTTTCCAATGCAAAAAATACATGTAAAGATGCAATAAAAATATAATTATTAGATAGATTATGTACTGTAGGCAGCATACTCCATATAACTACAGCAGGGACCTAAATAAACAGTTGTATTAACATTATAATACGTGGGCAGTTCATAGATGTCACCAAATCCTGACATGTCGTTGGAATAGACATCATAATACGTCAACTGTGCCTAATAAACAACAGAATGTTAAACTCATAGATTTTAGGTCAACTTGCCCTTGTATCCTGTATCCACTTTTTAATATAATATTTTGTTTTTTTTGCAAGTGCTAGTCTATAATGGATTGGCAGCACAATGTAACAATGTTAATGGCATTTAAAGGGTACTACATAATTACAGTATTATTTGTACGGTCGGTATCATTGTTCCCCAAGTCCTAAACAGGCATCTAAGGCACTCTGGCCTAGACTCATTAAAACCCGATAGACCATTTAAAGATGCAATCCTCACCGTACTTTTAAAAAATTGGTTTAATATACTGTATGCAGTCGTTGTTTACTTTTATTGAAAACAAATTACCTAGGCTGCCGATAGATTTGTTCTCCCGTGATTGATCAGCAAAGATCCTGCTTCAGGGTTCACTAAATGGCTGCCTTTCCGTTTCAATCAATCCTTCAGTCAGTGTATCTAAGCAGCTAATGTACAATGTATTCTTATATCACTGAGGTAACAGTATATATTGTGACAGTTTGCAGCTCAAACTGCTGGGATTGTTGGCAACAAATGATCAAACAGGAAAGTGTTGCAAAGATCTTGCACTGCTGGGGGAGGTGGCTAAAATCTGCTATTCAAATCAAAGGATGCTCAGTATATAAAAACTCATTAAAAATGGCAATAGGAGTTGAAAAAAATGTAGTAAGTATTATTTAATACTATAGAACTGATTTATTTAAAAAAAAAAAAAAAACCACATGTAGGATATTGCATGGATTGCTCCTTTAACATAACGTTCAAGAAAAGAGAAGGGCGCAAACATGGCAAAATCTTTTATAACTAGTATTTGATGGACATCAGTATAGATTGCCCTCACAAAGTACTACAAATCTATTTGCCTGAGTGGGCGATCATCCAAGTGGGTGATTTTTATTTTATTTTTTAACATGGGATTGAAGCAGGGGGGTCCCCGGAGCTGAACCCCATCAATTTCAGCTCAGGGGACCCCCTGCTTCCGGAAATACTTACCTCAGTAGAGGGTGCCATTAACCGCTCCAGCTGGGCTAGCAGGGATCCCGTAATGGCCACTTGTCTAAGCTCCTGCGCCCTGCGGGCCAATAGGAAGCCGTGACGTCATCAGGTCCGGCTTCCTATTGGCCCACGTGATACGGAAGCTTTAAACTTGGAGGAGATACCACAAACCCCCCTTTGGAGGTATGTATTTCTCAAAGCAGGGGCTCCCCAGAGCTGAAACTAATGGGGTTCAGTTCAGGAGACCCCCCTGCTTCAAACCTACCGGTATGATAAAAAAAAAAAAAAATAAGTTGCAAATAAAATCGCCCTGATTAGATTGCCTTGTTAAGGAGTAAAAACTCAAAATGAGGCAGCACTGAGCATCCTCTCCTGTCCTCCTGCAACTCCAGATAAAGTAGGAAAGGAAAAGGAAAGGAAAGAGTAGGAAATGTGCCAGAGAGCCACTAGCAAAAATAAGGGTACTTTATTTAAGTCATACTGTAGCTGGCGTTACTCTTATCCGGGCACTGAAATAGGGCAAAGGCAATAGGTAACTGAATAGGAGACTGAAGGACATTTTACATGGAACTGTATGACTTCAATTGCATAGTCATTTCCCTCTCCTTCACAAGCCCTATTATAGTGTAGATGGAAATAACGACAGGGTTAGTTATGTCTTAAACGTAGTTTTAGTTACGTGTATTATTTCACTTGCTTCCCCTTTCCTCCAAATTCCCTATTCCATTGTCTGGCTGTGAGTAACGCCAAGACTTAAATACCGTTACGTTATTTGAAGATAGTGTCGCGTTAGCCTGAAATAACATGACGCTAACGTTAGGCTAATAATATGCAGTAGTAGGGATTTTATTTTTGCAAACAGTTTATTTTGTTAATATGATGTAAAACTCAGCGCAAAGAAGCTCCGTCCCAAATGTAGGTAACATCCCATTCTTTGCTCTGCTTTTACGAAATTTACAGAGTCCGGGTGCCAGAGCTGGCATGACTGGGAAAGTTGGGAAGCTGTGACTGCTAACATATTGAGAGCCACAGAGAGCTTTCGCTGGGCCAAGACTAGAGTTTCCATTGAGGTCCCCCCAGTTTGTCAGTGGCCTTGTAAACACCTCTTTTACACCTATTTGCTCTCACCCCCCTCTATTCATCTCCCTCCCCCCTCTCTAACTCTTCCTCACTTTCCCTCTCCCCCCAATATGCTATCACAAATAACCCCCCTTCTCACTTAAACCTCCCGGCCACACACACACTTTTAACCCCCACAATACAATAACCCCCCGCACACACACACTACAATAACAAACAAACAATCTCCCCCACTCCCCACACGATTCCACACAAATCCCCCCATACACACACAATACAATAACCCCCCACAAAATACAATAACCCCTCCACACAAACACACACAATACCCTCCACACACATACGCACACAATTCCACACAAATCCCCCCCCCCCCACAATACAAGACCCCCCCACACAAAATAGAATAACACCAACACCCACACAATACAACAGACACATACACACAATCCCCCCCCACCCACACCCACACACTTCCACACAAATCCTCCCCACAATACAATTACCCCCCCCCCCCCCACACTCACACAATACGATAACTACGCACAATAAACCCCCCAAAATACAATAAACTCATCCACAAAATACAATAACCCCCTTCCCGACAAAATACAATACCCCCCCCCCCCCACACACACACACAGACACACACACAAAATACAATAGAAAACGCACACCATACCTTTGGGGGAGGCAGGCCACGGGCCCAGCTTCCGGCACGCACTGGAGGGGCAAATGCCCACAACAGCTGGGGAGAGTTGGGGCCGGTGGCAATCAAAGACCCAGCAGCCGGAGGCTGAAGTTGGACCGGGCCAAATTACCAGCGCCGGCCAGCCGGGCCCCCCACAGCTACGGGCCTGGGACATTTCAATCAAGTCCCAATCAATCAAGACACCCCAATCAAGCCCTAAAGTTCTCCTCACTAGAACATTTAGAAACTTTAACCCACAACAGTTTCTGGCTGACCTTACCAACTGCCCTTGGCACAGAATCAAATGAATTCCCGACCCTGACTACAAAGTAACTGGCACTACCACGGATCTTAATCACTACAGATGCCTGCGGAATATGTGCACAAGGCAAACAAGATATGCAAAAGCACAATATTACTTCACCAGAATACATCAAACGCAGCTAACTTCTGGAAGGTTATCAACAATATATTCCAGCCTTCTAACCATCAACAACCAAGTAATATCACTAAGGAGGATATTACTCTAACAAATCCCACTGACATAGCAAATTCATTCAATGATTACTTTGTGGGGTGTGCTACTAACTGATTAACAAAACTGGAACAATATACTGGAGACTCTCACAGCCACTACCAGTCTAAATTCTTTCAAAACTAAGGCTGTCTCACATTTTAATCTGGTCTGTAACTGTTACATACGCCAATAATATATATATCTCTAAATGTGCATGCAATGTCTTGTATATAATGTATACCCTGTTCACTTATGTAACTATGTATTTGTAACCATGTATTATTTGTCATCTTAACTCTATGCCCAGGACATACTTGAAAACAAGAGGTAACTCTCAATGTATTACGTGCGCCAACGAGTATTCTAAAACTTGCCTTAAACTTGCCTTGGAAAATCTGGAGCTATCAACAACAAGATCCAGGCACATGCTGGGTACATGCTGGGTACATGCTGCAAACATATCAGTGACATTTATGCAGAGACTAATGGCCCATCGGATTAACTGAATGGGACTGCCAGGGACCCCACTGTTAATCCGATGGGCCATTAGTCTGTCTGCAGAAATGTCACTGAAATGTTGCAGCATGTACCCAGCATGTACCCGGCATGTACCTGGGTCTTGTTGGTGATTGCCCCAGATTTGTTTTAGAATACTCGTCGGCACTACAGTACTTCCTGGTAAAACATTTGATAAATAAATCATTTGTCCCAGCTTTCTCCCCCCTGTCAACGGTACTGACTGTACTAGAGGAGCGTGCAAAGAAATCATACATTGTAATCTAGGGTCTAGTCCAATAATGCTTCAGAACACCCCCGTATCTCCTGCAAAAAAGGGGAAGCTTGCAGAAGATATAGCATAATGATAATATTTCAGTGCCACAATTCAGCTCTAGGGATCCCTGGTACATATACGGTAAACAAAATAATACTTGAATGGGTGGAGATTGCAGCTTTAAAGGCGGCTACACCACAAATCTTTAAAGTATTTGTGTTCTTTTAGAGGAAGGAACATTGGGGCCTATGCAGAGAGCAGCGCTATTTCAAAACTCGCCATTTTTTGGAGAAAATCGCGCAGAAAAAAGCAGAAAATGGCGAGTTACGAAAAACGCGCCAATTTTTTTTTTCTATTTCTAAAACTCGCCTCGCGGCTGGCGAGAACCTCCATCTCGCCAGTTTTAAAAATATCCTAATGCAGAGAGGCGCGAACGGCATCTAGCGGCTGTTCGCGCCAATAAAATGGCGCGATTGTCTCCTTTTTGCCTCGCCAGGAAAAGTTGGCAAGAAGCTGCCGCTCGCGGCCATAGGAAAGGGAAAAAAAAGGCGCAATTTTTTTTTAACACATTTCTGCAGCGCGCATCTCGCCAATTTAAACTCGCCACACGCATTCATGTTAAACATAGCAGAATTCGCACATTTCTGCATATGGAGAATAAAACTCTCCAAAAAAGCTACTTTTTATTAAACTCGCCAATTTTAAAATTCGCTGCTCTCTGCATAGGCCCCTAAGTAGCTTTTTTGGAGAGTTTTATTCTCCATATGCAGAAATGTGCGAATTCTGCTATGTTTAACATGAATGCGTGTGGCGAGTTTAAATTGGCGAGATGCGCGCTGCAGAAATGTGTTAAAAAAAATTCGCGCCTTTTTTTTCCCTTTCCTATGGCCGCGAGCGGCAGCTTCTTGCCAACTTTTCCTGGCGAGGCAAAAAGGAGACAATCGCGCCATTTTATTGGCGCGAACAGCCGCTAGATGCCGTTCGCGCCTCTCTGCATTAGGATATTTTTAAAACTGGCGAGATGGAGGTTCTCGCCAGCCGCGGGCGAGTTTTAGAAATAGAAAAAAAAAATTGGCGCGTTTTTCGTAACTCGCCATTTTCTGCTGTTTTCTGCGCGATTTTCTCCAAAAAATGGCGAGTTTTGAAATAGCGCTGCTCTCTGCATAGGCCCCTAAGGCGGTAATTCAATTTATAAGAAGGCAATTCAATATACTCCTAAAGGGCAGTGTGGTCTTCCAAAAAAACCCTATTGACTTGAATGAGGTTTTTGGAAGATCTCAGCTTCAGAATACATTGAATTATCCTCTAAGGGGATAATTCACCATAGTTTGGTGATGTAATGGTGCTCAAAAGTGCTTTGGTCCGTGTGTATGGAATGGAAGGGAGCACATATTGGGTATTAATTCATTGAAGTTGTAACAGTACTCAGCCTATAAAGGGGCACTAAGGTTACCCTGAATGTTGGGGTAGGTTGCCCAGAGACACCCTCCCCTACCTCATTGGGTTAGCCCTAGGTGATGTACTTACGATACTCAGGTCCTCCAGAGTCTCCCTTCCAAAGCGTGCTGCTGTATTAGGATGAGAAGTCCAAAGAGTAGGGAGTGTGCAGCGCACAGCAATCAGAGAAAAGAGCAGGTCTTGCAAAAAAATCTTTATTGAGAAGCCATAAAATAGAGGGCTGCAACCCTTCTACGCGTTTCGTGCTAGTGCACTTTATCTTGATAAAGTGCACTAGCACGAAACGCGTAGAAGGGTTGCAGCCCTCTATTTTATGGCTTCTCAATAAAGAATTTTTTGCAAGACCTGCTCTTTTCTCTGGTTGCTGTGCGCTGCACACTCCCTACTCTTTGGATAATTCACCATAGTATGATAATCATTATAAATCATTATCAGCCTTTGAAGCAAATTCGTATTCGTTAAAGATAATGGCTAATGCACCGGAGTGAAAATAACCATATGTATGCAGAAGATTTTGAATGCTCTACCTAGACTAAGAACAAAAGATCCACCACAGCACTGTAACCCGGAGTTGACCACTCAGAAGTTGGCTCCTTGACATCTCCAACGAGATAGCCAAAGCAAGAGTTGAACTGAAAGACAGTTCCAATTTTTTAAGTTACACTGACATCTGGTGGTGTTTGCTGCGGAAAAACACAGGAAATCTGCGTTTTATAGTCAGACCTGTTATTCTAAGGCTGCGGCCAGGGTGACGCCAGGGCCATCTTAACAACGTTAGGGGCCCCCGGGCAAAGCAGTGCACTGGGCCCTGCCTACACAATCACTCAACAGCCCACTGCTGCACTGCTAGGCTGCGAGCGATTGTGACGCGAGCCGGGGTTACATTTCCGGGCTGGGGAGAGCGAGCGGAGCAGGGGTGCCAGGCGGGGGGAGAGTGAGCCCACCTAGCTAGACTTAGAATGGTGGGCACGCGTGGAGCCTCCCTATGCTGTGGGCCCCCGGGCAACTGCCCAGCGTGCCCATACGTTAAGACGGCCCTGGGTGGCGCTGAGCTTGCAGGCGCTCATGCGCGGTGGCGGAAGCAAGCAGCAAATTCAAATTTACTTGCTTGGCAAGCAGCTAAGCACTGCGCATGCTCAGGCGCTTGCTCACGCTGGCCACACACATTACCGCAATGTGTTTCATCGCGGCCAGCGTGAGCGCGCCCGCCCGCTCAGCGGCACCCTGGCCGCGGCCTTATGTAGATAATTATTTGTACTTATTTGCTGTTATTATTGTTTGTTTCATATTAACACAGTTAAAATATATCTGTCCATTGTTTTGCTTCATTTATTTATTTTGAATTTTTTCAAACGCGCTACCGACCAAGAAACTCAATACTAGAGCATGTGAAATACTAAGGCTGAAATACTTATGACAATATAGATCCAGATGAAAGCAACAACAAAAAACCCTAGGGCCATACTTCACTTTCCCAGTAGAAAACACATTAGGAGATATTAGTGATTAATTCTAAATCAAGGGTGAATGGCGTGTTGAAAATCAGGAGCACTCGAAACATATCCGGTGAAACTGGCTTACCCTTGCTCATGAAGATTTACGCTTATATTTTGCTTGAAATCTTTCCAAACAAGGGGAAGATGGTTTTATAGCACAACAAAAGCTTAAATATAGCTCAAGGTCTTCCTATAATAACTTGCACAAGTTAAACAATTTGGAAGACTCTGTGATAAATCCAGGATTTACCTGTTTGCATGCATTTGGCTGAAGTAGGAGCCCTGTTATGTCACCTTCTTGGAGGTTTTATTCTGCACTACAAATATTTTTAAGGTGAATTTCTGGTGCAGATTCACCAGGTATGGGTAAGTGCACCCAATCCAGTATTAACTCTCATTCAAGTCAATATTGATGAGTGTGCCCCTATTGTTTTGCACCTGCCATGCCTTCATTGTATCTTCTTCTTGACTGATCACCAATATTAGTGTGGATTAAATCGCACTGATGACCTCTATGGGACAAAACAAATGTGCTTTGTATTTGAATTTATTGTATACTGTCCAAGATGCATGTCCATTTCACATCAGTGTAGCAATGGCAGTGATATGTTTAAGGTCTTCAATGTTGATGATTGATTGAACTCTTTTTGTAAGATAATCCCATTAGTGTAATAGCACTGTTCTTTTGTGTGACCTTTTTGCATTATTCTGGGAATGTTATTATTGGAGTGGAGAAAAAATTAGATTGGAAAATAAGAAACTATAACATTTTATTTCTCAATGCACAGAAGGCCGTCATTTTGGGGCTTATAATGCGCTCTACCAAAATTGAGAATGTACTGAATCTAAATATGTTTTCTAATGAACAGAAAATAAATTTAGACCGTAATACGACAATGAATTTCAAATGTAAACATTAACAGCAGAAAAAAAACATGCAGAAACATACCACAGCCTAAGCTGTGTGACCAAGTTATGGGCTCAGGCTCTGACCCAATCATGCCTAGTAAATAAACTATCACTAATACTCAATTCTTGGAGATCAACTGGACATCTACAAGTCCTTAAACCAGGGGCGTGCAAATGGGGGGGGGAGGGGCGGGATTTTTCAGAGGGGGGGCAGTTGCAGAGGCCCCGCGCTCTTCCCTGAGGCATTTAAATTAAATGCCGGGGGACCGTGTGGGGCCTCTGCAACCTCAACTTGCTCACGTGACTCTCGGCGTGCAGGGACCGGGACGCAGGGGGGGCGCAGCAAAAAAACTTTGAGCACCCCTGCCCTAAACAACTCATTTTGGCTTCAATAAGGTACTTGTTTTTACATTTATTTACATATTTACCTTACCTGCGGCATCTCCCGGTGGTTGGACAGTGGGGCACTGTGTGGGTATGGCCGTGCGAGGCCTGTATGGTTTTGTGTTATAAGTTACGTGTTGCCAGTTAAGATAAGATGTTATATCACCGTGTTTATAATTATTCTTTACTGTGTATTCCTGGGAAGGGGATATCCAATTGCGCTTGGATCCCTCCAAGGTGGAGGCGCTGTCATCATATATATCGCGACCGCCCCAGGCTCCCTGCAGCGGAGGATCAGGCCTCCTCTGAGCCACTCAGGTAAAGCCCCACACGTAGTTTCCCTTATACACGGGGGAAAGGGGGCTACAAAGGGAATAAGAGAGCAGTACAAATCCAGAATTTGATCATTATCATGTTGTACAGTATGCGTGAATGTGTGAATTCCTGATATTGTATTTAAAACTGGAGTACTTTATTGTTCAGCAGAATCATATCCCAGTTTGGTTAAAGTCCCTTATTTCCCAATATTTGTGGCACCTGCCTTTAGTACCCATACATTTTAAGAGGCGTTGATTTATTTTCTCTAATAGCTCTAACTTGTACTTTTCTGTGTTTATTTTAAGTATTGTATCATGAGCTTCTCATCAAATGAAGAGAATATAATCACTCTTACTGCATTGGGATGCCGCATTGCCTCGAACAAAATAGTTAAATAGTAAAAATAGACCACATGTCATAATCAGTAATTACATCTGTAGGAGAAAGACAGCAGGAAATCACAAACCCTGCTTGCTCAGATGTCAAGCATCACATTCACCTATAGGGATTTTCCATTACGAAGCCAGAGCTGTACCTCACAAGCATGCTGGGTGAGGGGGGCAGGGAGGGGAGGGACTTTACACTTTATCTTTTTACTAATGTTAATTTCACAAATGCATTATAATATTGTGACATCACTATACATTGCTGATTTTTTTCTCATTATGAATGGAAACATGTTACATGTTTAAAGCTTTTCTGTAAGGAATATATCCAACCCCATCATCTTAACTGAATAAACCAACTTATTTAGAGGGAAATGTTATTATCTGTCCACCAAAAATAGCTGCCGTATCTCTGCTGCTGAGAAAACAACATATGTGAAATAAATGGGCCCAGACTTAAAGTAATAAGGTTATCTAGCAGCTGCTGAGCACTTTAATAGCACTGAAAATACATTCTTTCAAAACCGACTGTAGTACACTTATCTTAAACAGCAGGTTAAAGAAAAGAGCAACCACATATCTCCATAATATTCTACAAATTGCAGTGCATTCAAGCTACGTTTTTAAATACATAATGTAGTGCTGTACATTGGCACAAGGCTAAATATATTCATGTTTTACTTTATTCTTTTATTGAAAAGTACATAAGTCCAAGGGAAAGTTTCAAGCATAAGAGAAAAGTTACTTTGTTAAAATAATGCTATTCACTTGAATATATATGCTTGTTTCAGGTCAAATCTGTTCACTGTAAGGGATACAAATGTAGCAAGGTCCCCTCTGGTCCCCCGGCTTCTCACCGCTTCTCCACCCCACCTGTTACCTCCGGTGACTGCGGGGACGGTAGCGGGTTGCTAGGGAGGCGAGCGCGTCACCGGAAGCCCATAATAGGAAGGCTCGCGCATGCGCGAGACAAGCCCGGCGGCCATTAGAAATTGCACATGCGCAGTGAAGTGATAGCAGTGGCCATTGCTCCTAAAGGGCTACGCGGGGAGTACCAGTCCTATAATACACAGGGGCTGATACAACACATGGCCCACAGTAGCAAAGAGGGCGCCCAGAATCTCCTGCAAAGAGATAGATACATTTGGCGTGCTCAGGGAAGCACGTCAGTCGGAACCAGGACAGCAAGGGGATAGATAAGGTCCAGGGAGAAGTGCTCCGCTGGACTAGGCCAGAGTATTCCCCTTCAGGTCCCAGCTAGGCCCTGACCATCTCTAGCTTGTGGTGGTATAGGGAAGGCCCCTCAGATAGGGACGCTCACCTTAGCCTGTTACTGCTAGTACCTTTGTACCGGTGAAGGACGCACGCGGCATGCGTGGCCTGCATCTGGGACCCGACCAGGTCATCTAAAGATGGAACGCTCCGGCAGGAGGCCACCCCATGCATTGGCGGATCTTCAGTTTAACAAACTGACCCTTTATTTGGCCTTACTCAGCGACCCCCGGACCTGGAGATACGGGCAGGTATTTTCTGACCCTGGTCTTAACATATATTTACTATTTATCTATTAATAATGTTTTACCAGGAAGGAATACGTTGAGAGTTACCTCTCCTTTTCAAGTACAGTATGTCCTGGGCATAGAGTTATGATGACAAATACATGGTTACAAATACATAGTTACATTAAGTGAACAAGGTTATACATTATATACAAGACGTTGCACGCACAGTTAGAGATTATAGATATTATAGGCGTATATACTGTAACAGTTACAGACCAGATTAAAACGGGAGACAGCTTTAGTTTTGAAAGAACTTAAACTGGTGGCAGCTCTGAGAGTCTCCGGTAGATTGTTCCAGTTGTGGAGTGCATGGTAAGGGAAGGAGGAGCGGCCGGATACATTGTCATACCATGTTATTGTCCTCCCTCCCACATTTTACTGCACATATGATGGCACCATACAAATGAAAGATACTAATATTAATGCACCAATTAGCAAGGACAAATACCAAAATAGCAAATATACATAGAATTTAACAAAATTGAATAATCTTGAAGCATTATTTCACATAAAGGAGCGTGCCCCCTTCGCCCGACTTTATTTATAGGGAGGGTCGCTAGACATTTTTTTTTTATTGATCAGCATATGCCATATTTTCATATAGGAGCGAGTGGGGAACTTCTTTGTAAATCCACAAACAGGATACTAAGAATAGTTGCCTTGTATTTAAGCCTGTGTGTATTCTTTCGATAGCCACTGATACATACATAACATGTGAAAGGTGTGTTAATATTTAGCAGGATTGAGATGGGTTTCCAGCTACAAAGAGATGGTATCTCTGAAAGACATGTTTATAATTTATGATAAGGGCCAGCTCTTATGAGAGGTTTTATATATGAGAGAAGGTCGCTCTTACATAAGAGGTAACTGTACTGGAAAAAAAATAATGCAACAACAGACAACAATGGCGGTTTAACAGAAAATGTGCTGCTAGCAGAGCCACAATTACAGCTCGGTGAGATTTCACAGTTCAATTGATTAGAATAAAATTGCTGTGAACTCTTTGAAATTGCTTTTGTGGGACCAAATTAATTTGTCAAGCGAGTGGAAGAGCTGTCATTTCTAAAAAAAAAAAAAAAACATTCACAATTTGTTGATAATCTCACATCATCGTTCAGCTCTTATTAGATTGCAAGTTCTTCAACGCAGGGATTTCTGGTGCTCTTATTATTCTGTGTACAGGCATACCCCGCTTTAAGTACACTCACTTTAAGTACACTCGCGAGTAAGTACATATCGCCCAATAGGCAAACGGCAGCTCACGCATGCGCCTGTCATCACGTCCTGAACAGCAATACCGGCTCCCTACCTGTACCGATGCTGTGCGCAGGCGGGGAGACTATAGAGCCTGTTACAAATGCGTTATTTACATCAGTTATGCACGTATATAACGATTGCAGTACAGTACATGCATCGATAAGTGGGAAAAGGTAGTGCTTCACTTTAAGTATATTTTCGCTTTACATACATGCTCCGGTCCCATTGCGTACGTTAATGCGGGGTATGCCTGTGTAGTGAGACAGGGAACGCTGCTAGTAGTAAATGTACCTTTATAAGTGCTAGTTTTCGTTTTCTGGATAGCCCAGCTTCAGCATAGGTGGCTCAATCAGAGGCTCAGTCGAAGCCACCAGCAGGTCAGGTTTTCATGATAACCCCGGCTTCAGCACAAGTGGCTCAATCAGTCCCAGCTTCAGCGCAGGTGGCTCAATCAGAGGCTCAGTTGAGGACTGAGCCTCTGATTGATCCAGACGTTCTGAAGCAGGGACTGATTGGGCCACCTGTGCTGAAGCAGGGATTTATTGAGCCACCTGTGCTGAAGCAGGGACTGATTGAGACACCTGTGCTGAATCAGGGATATCCTAGAAACCTGAACAGCTGGTGGCTCTTGAGGACTGGAGTTGCACACCCCTGATCGAAGTAGTGTGATGCAATTAGATGCGATATACAAATATCCATTGATCAAATTGCTTTCACTGCTGAAGCAAAAGGGAACAAAAATGCAATTATCACAAAAGAGTAAGCAAAGAGTTGAGAAAGGGATGTGGGATTAGTAGAGAAAGAAAACTGAGAGAAAATGCAGGGCCTATAATCCTTTACATTACCAACATCGAAGCAGCTATATATAGTGGAAGATGATGCTATTCCTAGGGTGACCAGATGTTCCGGTTTAGCCGGGACAGTCCCGTTCTTTTAAGGTCTGTCCCAGCTGCCCCACATTCTTTAAAATGTCCTGTTTTGTTCTGACGGTCCCGGTTTTGACCAACAGAGCAGGGGGAGGAGGGGGGGCAGCAGAGAGCAGAGAATGCAGGGAGGAGAGCAGGAGGCCGGATCTGACTGCAGCTTCAGAGGGTGGGGGCGGGGTTAGCTTCAGCGGAGCCCCAGCAGTGAGCCCCTTTTGTAAATCTGGTCACCCTAGCTATTCCTAAATACAATATATTTATTTATAACATTTATATAGCGCCCTTATCCAATATATGCAGGCAATTGATATCTAGACCATTGTAATTCTCAAAAGTCTTCCAGATTATATGAAGGTAACATTACATGTACCAACGTTTCATTGTGCCCTTAACCAAGCTACCATCTTTGACAAAGTATCTGCTACAGTAAATTCATCAAAAACTCCACATTTAAAAGGATTTAATAAGTCCCTATTCCTGATTACAAATATTGTGGGCTAGACATGGGGTGCCCAAAGTTTCTGAAATGCGCCCCCCTGCCTGGCAGCCCAAGCACTCACGCCCCCCCCCCCCCACTTTCCTAGGACCCTGCAGGTCATGTGATGTCACGTGTCCCAGCAGCATCATTTGATGCTGCGCTTCCATGGTGACACATCACCGAAGAGCCGGCTGAAAGCAGGTAAGAGAAGTTACAGAGACCTCACGCCTCCCCCGGCATTTAGTTTAAATGCCATGGGGAACAGTGCGGGGCCTCTGTAACCGCCGCGCCCCCCTAGAAAATCTTGCACCCTCCAGTTTGCACACCCCCGGGCTAGACTAGGCAACAATATGTAAAGGCACAAAACACAGGTACAGTATCACGGGCAGTATAGAAGATGCCTTCCTATATGGTGCTCCAATGGGCTGCCAAAACCTCCTCCCTATGTATCAAACCTAAGATGGTGCTGTGGCTGCCGTCTGGCATATTGTATGTGTAACCCATGTTCCCCCACCCTAAGGGAGATTCACTGCTGTTACCTGGTGATGGTGCTACCTGTATGGTTCACAGGAGGTTCTGAGCATCCCCTGATGTTGTTTGGGGATAATCAGGGCAGGCTTTTCATGCTTAGGACCTTCTCTTCTGGGTGCAGGGCCTCCATTTCCACAGAGCCTATCATGGATAGCAGCAGTCCCCTGTGGAAAACACTCCCTCCCTGAAGAACGGCAGCATCAGGCAGGAGTATAAAAAAACAGGAATGGTTCTTTATTCTTGTACAGCCGTACACAGCATACATTACAGCATACTCTTCACTCTCTGGTCCCTGGACTCAACCCCCAGGGCTTGAGGCCCCAAATGTCTATCCCTGACTCCCATTTCCCCTGGTGGAATATGGGGTAGCTGTTTCCACCCCCCTGAGGAAGGGAATTCTCTCACACTTCCCTGAGGAAAGGGATCTCCTCTAAATTTGGATCTGCAGCCCCTTTTGTACCCAGGGGAGGGTCCTAGGTCTAAGCCCCTGATAGGGCAGTACCCAGGCCTTAGGCTCACGCCCCCTGTCACTCAAGGGAGTTGTTTACTGCTGCAGCAGCAAGAGCATAGATTTGACCCTAACACTGCCTGCGCTGGTACCAGGGCTTACATGTTAGGTAGGCAGACTAGTAGCCCAGGAGATACCTGGCTACATATGCAAAAAAGAAATGCATTTATTTATTTACAAAATAAAGTGGTTTGAAATAATTGTCTGATACCGAGTTGCTGTGTATTTCTAAATGTCTCTGTGAACAACTCCGTTTATCAGTTTGTTTGTTTCTTTATTAGTGCTTGTCAAACGGGATCAGTTTGCTTGTGTGTCCAAACGACTAATTCTCTCCATTTAGGATCACCTTCTAATGTACTAGACAACAGTTACAGTATCTCTGTAGGCTTTCATTTAATCGCCTTGTTAAAAGTAAGGATTGTCTTCTGTAGAGATCACAACGCATTTATTGATATATACACTGTATGCACAGACACACACAAAGTAACAGCAAATTCAGACAGTTGGGGATTTTATACAGTTGACTGTGAGGGTGTTGTAAAACTCACCTTTAATAGAACTTGCACCCTTCCAGTATTTCATAATAGAAGGCTATGTGCAATTTTCCTTGTTTATTTCAAATTGGTGCTCTTAGTAAGAAACACAGTCTGTGAAATAGTGATAAAATATATAGATTTTGTTTTTCAATCCCTAGGCGCCATCTCTTCATGGTAGAGGTCTAAAGGGAGTTCATTGCTGCTCTGTGCGTGAGCTGCTGTGGCCCCCATGCTGTGGGGATACGTGATCAGACAATTAAGCAACATTCACCTTCTACTGTACATCACGGTTGCTGTTAAGTGAATACTATAAAAAGAGGTTTTAGAACCAAGGCTTTTATTACTGGTTGCAGCCTCTCGAATACATTGTGTAAAATACAGCGACTACTGTATTTAGACTACAAGAAATAGACATCATTACATTAAACATTGTGTGCATTGTCCATCTTGAATTTGATCCCTGGGTCATTTAGAATGTAGCAATTAGCTTGCAGAACAAGCCATTCACTTTTGTTTTCCTTTTCTGATTCTAATTCGTCTCACTTTTTAGAGGTTGTAATCCTTGCCATCGAGGCAATGTTCAGCCCTGCATGCAATGCTACAGTATAATTAGGCACTTTACAGGGAATACAAAGTCAATAGGCAGCATTGCTGAAATCATTTTGCACTTTGCCCCTGAAGTGACCTTCAACACCTCAAGATCCAAACAAACGTGACCTTTCCTTCTAACTGCTTTGTGTATCTACCTCATTAAATCAATGTAGAAAAGGAGGGGAAACTCTCCAATGACAATGAAGAAAAAAGTAATGCATACAAAATTAGAATTTTGATTCTTTTAATTCATAAGCTTTATTTGCCAGTACTAATAGATTGTAGAATAAACAATAAATGGGGGGGGTAGAAAGTATAACCTATGTTTAAAAATACAAGTCAAGTACCATTTAGGGCTCCACAACGTGTGTGTGTGTATGTGTATGTAGCCAGGTCCCCTCTGGCTCCCCAGACATTCGGTTCTCTATCTCTTACCTGCGACAGTGTGAGGGCAGTTTCAGGGGTGACCGCGTCACCGGGGGCTCCCGGCGACATCGGCTACAGGGCGCCGCAATCTTGTGTGCATTCGCGCATGTGTGGAAGCTCGCTCACGCGCAGTATAGCCCCAGAAGCGACACAACGGCCATTACCGGGAGTGGGAAGAGGCGCTCCATATTCAGGGCCATCCCCCAGTTCGCACATGCGCAGTTAGCAGCGGCAGCGGCCATTACAGTTCGCGCACGCGGCCCCAATGTAAAAGAAGTCCTGAGTGGACTACAACTCCCATAAGCCTCTGGGGACTGCCCTTTCACCCCTATCATCTGCTGCATTGAAGCCAACAGGGTTTACAGATTCTACTGCAGCAAAGAAGATACATTGTTGTGTGCAGACAGGGAGTGTCAGTTGGATCCAGGAAGCGATTGGGGAAGGTAGTGTACAGAGAGTAGTGCTCTGCTGTACTAGGCCACAGAGAATACCCCAGGCCGAGGTAGGCCCCACTCCCCACTACGTTAGTGGGTAAGTTCATAGGGACGGCCCCTTAGGCAGGGACCCTGCCCTTAGCTGAGTGTGAGTTTAGTCAGAGACATGGCTGCAGTGCTGTGTACTCTGACAAGAAGAGACAGTGTTGCTTTGCAGTGCAGCACAGCAGTTAGTTTGGCAGTTTCAGGAAAGGGGGGTTGCTTTCTACAGTACAGTGTTATGTGATATCACCGGTGCCAGTTGCATGCGGTGATTGCGGCTTGCGTCTGGTCTCAGTGAGAGACATTATAAAGGTGGATCACTCCATGCGGGAGCCACCCACTGCGGAGGCGGATTCCTGTTCCTGCGTCCGACCCTTTGTGAAGATCTTTACACCCGGGCGTGGACGTATGCCCGGGCAGGTATCTATAAGTGCACCAACCAAACCGGTACATCAGGCGCTGATCCTGCCTATAGGTTCTGGGTCTCTTAGTGGACTCGTGGGACTCTGGGTACACTTTGTTGGGGGAGGAATAAGGTGTGGGGGTTAAGGCACTGAGAAGACGGGTAGTTGTGCCTATGAGTGTCATAGAGGGACACTGTCAATGTCATATTGTTGATGTATGTTGTGTTATGTATTGTTTCCTATACAGTAAACTGTTCTTATATATATACTTCGGTGTATGTGCTTACTGTGTATGTGGGTCCTGTGTACGAAACATTCTACACTCCTAGAATCCTACCCAGGTGGAGGCGCTGTAAGAAAGATCGTTCCAGAGGATTCACCCCAGGCTCTCACTGGCGGAGGCTCAAACCTCCTGTGAGCCTAACAGGTATATAGCACCACACCTGGTAACATATAGGTTCCCCCTCACATTCACTCTATCTGCGATTGGGGGTGGGGGAATACCCGTTACATGTATATATATATAAATATATATACATATATATATATATATATATATATATATATATATATATATATATATATACATATACATATATATATACATACACACAAAATAAATATATAATAGCGCCAAACAAAGTTTAACAGTATTATACAATCAGTTTGTGAAAATATAGTAATAAGTGTGGTATTCAATGTATGGGCTGAGTAAGTATAAGTGAAGATATATACTGTATATTTTTGTGTATAAGTGTTTAAACAGATATAAAATAAAATAAACAGTCCTGTAAAGTCCTGGATGAAATCCCAGCAGGTGGAAGGGGTCACGGCTGCTTCCAATGGGTTGAACCACGTCCGATAAGGAACCTAAAAAAAAAGAAGTGCACGACCCATAGCGTAAAAAAGTACAACCTTTTAATAAAATGAAGGGGGAGGGAAAACAAGTGCACTCACAAGGGAAGGGATTTTAAAAGCAGTGTGTGAAATATCATCAGCCACTGATCCCATCAGTATAGAACCTCAGTCGTGGCAATCCTCTCGTAAGATATGTTTAGAGCAGGTCCGCTGGGGAATTGATACGGCAAAAGTCTCAATAGAAAGGAGAGTCCCTGATGTTAGGGAGATTCATAATCTCGCGGACAAAAGTACAGGGAGCAGGACCCGATCATGTCAAACTCCTTGTGTGATGACCCTACTATATTGACAGGTGGGACATTTATTTGCACCTATCTAATGAGCCAATGTTCAAAGCTCTTTTTGGAAGCTGGCCTCTATTTTAGCCATGCTCATCAGTTTAAATATTAAATAGATAGCATTGACTATATTTAATGTTGGAGGTGATAGAGGTATCCACTGCAGCATGATTGCTATTCTGGTTACTAGCAACACAATTTCTGAAGCTTTGATTGTTTTGTTTGTGTTACCTCCCTCATTCTTATGTTGTTTGATTTTAAGTATTTTTATTATATAGTCCATAATTTCATCCCAGAAATGTTTGATGAAGTCACGTGACCACAGGCAATGTTTAAAGTCTGACCTTAACGATTGACACTTGGGGCATTGATTGATGGTTCCCATTAGTGGATGGGGATTTTTATTGAAGGCAGTAGACGTCCTGTGTGTTGTTTTAAAATGGACTTCTCTCCATGACTCTGATGGAGTTCATTTATACACGTTTGTTAAGTCTTTCTGCCATGATATTAATGTGTTCTGTAATATTTGCGTCTGGTTATCTTCCCTCACTAGGTTGTATAGTTTCAATATATTGTATCTTGTCATATAATATTTGAAGTCAAGGAAAAAGAAATCAACATTATTCAACATCACTTGAGTGATACAGCACCCAGTACTTTCATAATGTCTTTTTCTTAGACATTTTGTGTTTGTCCATCAGGTTGTAGTGTTGTTGATTGTCCATCATGGGGGCTGCGTTCTCTACGGCCTGGTTCCCCTCTTTCGCTGCCGTCTGCTCTATGGGGTTGTTGTCATGTTGCCTCCATGTATTTCTCCACTTTGTGTGAAGTAAACATTTTTGTCCCAGAGTCTGTAATGATCTTTAGAGTAGCGGGATATGTTAAGGATATTTTATTGTGTTGTCTGATAAGTGATATACACAGGCCCTCATTCTCTCCCATCTCGATTACTGTAACCTCCTGCTGTCCGGCCTTCCTGCCTCTCACCTGTCTTCCCTACAGTCTATCCTAAAAGTTGCTGCCAGAATCACTCTACTCTTCCCTAAATCTGTCTCAGCGTCTCCCCTGCTGAAATCACTCTCCTGGCTTCCTATCAAATCCTGCATCCCACACTCAATTCTCCTCCTCACTTTTAAAGCTTTCCACTCTTCTGCTCCTCCTTACATCTCAGCCCTTATTTCTCGCTATGCACCATCATGACTCTTGCTTTCCGCACAAAGATGTCTTCTCTCTAGCCCCTTTGTATCTAAAGCCCTCTCCCGCCTTAAACCTTTCTCACTGACTGCCCCACACCTCTGGAATGCCCTACCCCTCAACACCCGACTAGCACATTCTCTATCCACCTTTAAGGCCCACCTTAAAAAACACCTGCTTAAGGAAGCATATGAGTAGCCCCGCGGCTAATACTATAACCTGCTACATAAAGCTTGGCCCCTTGCAGACGCACTTACCAGAACTCCCTTCTACTGTCTCTGTACATCCTTCCTACCTACCAATGAGATTGTAAGCTCTTCGGAGCAGGGATTCCTCTTCCTAACTGTTCATTTTTATGTCTGAAGCACTTATTCCCATGATCTGTTATTTGCATTATTTGTTATTTCTATGATTGTCACGTGTATTACAACTGTGAAGCGCTATGTACATTAATGACGCTATATAAATAAAGAAATACATACATATATAGACCTTCCCAAATTGCCTCTGTTTTGGGACCCTGTTATTGTGTCAATTTTGGAAGATTATTATCTTTTTGCCTTCATTTGTATCCCATCTGTTTCTTTATATGCTCAAAATTACCTTAGCTTGTCTGTAAAGTTGAATATACCGTACCTATGACAGGTCTCAGTCTGTTTTTGTCCTGTTCTGGAAGGTGCATGCCTATTCTATGCACCATTTCCACCTTTACTGGTATTCCTTCTGGGTTTATGCCTAATGTCTCTGGCAGCCATTTTGTACATAAGTCTCAAGCGAAGTTTCTGGGACACCTATGATCCTCAGATTGTTACGGCTTGACCGAATCTCTAGGTCATCTAGTTTGTCTTCTAATGTTGTGTTTATTTTTTTGTAACTCTTCAGAGATTGTTGTACCTCTGATAGATCTTCTTCTAGCGTGTTTATTCTGGCCTCTGCTTCCTCCACCCTCACAGAATGTGCAGAGTTCTCCTTTTAAATCCTCTATTGATTTTTGGATTTTATCAGTGTTCTGTTGTATCTTGGGCATGAGTTCTTCAGCCACAGCTTTTGCTAGTCATTTGTAATCTATTATGTAATGGTATTTCCTTCACACGCTGGGAGATTCCCCTGTTACCAGGTGTATGGCGCATGCTGGTAGATATGTTGTTCCGCGCTAAGGATGTCACTGTAAAAAGTCCCTCTTGCAGCCGTTAGTCTGGGGGGGGTTCCACACATCCCCTATAAAGGTGAGCTCCCACAAGGGGGGTTCACAGACAAGAAAAACAAATGACAGGCAAGCGCACTAAGGGATAATGAACACTTTATTGTTAAAAGAGAATAAGACAGTGGGCAAACAGGCTCCACTGATGCAGGATAACAACAAAACGAAAGTAAAAAGTGTTAGAATAGCTGGTTCATACACCAGTATGATCGGGGGATAGCACCGGGTCAACACTGAATCTCACTAGCACTACAGAAAGGATCCGGACCAGTCTGAGTACATACCCCGTTTGAAGCGTGGAGACCCGCTCCCACCGACTGCAAAACTCCACAGGAACTGCCCCACGTGACCTCTACGCGTTTCGCACATAGTGAGACCGTTGGATGACTGTTGTGGCTTTGTGACAGTCTGTGAGCTGCAGGGAGTTTCGACACTCCGTGGATTTCGCCCAGTGCTCCTCTGATATTCGTGGTTGGCCAAAGTGTCGACTCAAGGGCTTACGACACTTTGGCCAAAGAGTTAAACTAAAAGACCATTTTATTCAAGGGCTCAAGGGCTTATGACACTTTGGCCAAAGAGTTAAACTAAAAGACCATTTTATTCAAAAGATATCTATCTATCTATCTATATATACTGTATATATATATATATATATATATATATATATATATATGCAAATATAACTGTATGCTCATCTGCATGTCTTAGGCAGGTCTGCAACCCCGCCTTTCCCCATTATCACCCAGCATACAGCACTTCCACTGCAGCAAGGGATTCTGGGAAATGACATGCAAATGAGCACACACACATATATATATATATATATATATATATATATATATATATATATATATATATATATATGCACTGTACCATGTATTTGTGTCAATGGATGTAGCACTGGGCTCTGTCTGTGTTTCATGTTCTGTCTCTGGTTTTAAATATATATTGCCATGCTCAGTAGAACTCTTCTTTGACACTTATACGCATATATATATATATATATATATATGTTGTGGTTATTTTGGGGGTTCAGTATGAGCTTATAGTGGTTCTGTATGTTTTACTTTTATATTTCTCCTCATTGCCATCAGATCTATGTCTGGTCGCCCCCCATTTGCAAACTACTTGAGAAAAAACTTCCTGATTAAGTGACCACTCTCTTTGCTAAATTTCTTGAGGAAATCTGCCAAGACATTTTCTTTCTCCCTGATTTGCACTGCTGATATCGTGAGAGAATTGCTTTCTGCCCATGATAGTATCCTCATGGCTTCTCTCATGAGTGCCAGACTTCCTGAACCCCCTTTGACGATTTATGTCCCCCAATGGTTTCCTGCAACACCCGTGGTTGTGGCATTCCAGACTGATGAAAGGGGAATGTGTGTCTCTTCCAGACTGCTGCCGCCCGGTAGAATTCACATAGTGGGAGTCCCATTCAGAAGCAGGGACCCCCGCTGTGTTAATCCCGAGGGGCAATTACTGGGACTCCGTGAGCAGACAGGAATATAAAAAGTGGCCATAGCGGATTTTGTGAGGGCAGCACGACCAACCATGTGGCTACATCGGTACATGGCCTTTGAAACCTCATACTTACACTTGAAGAAGAAAACAATGAGGTTTTGAAAGCTGTGTACATTATAATTTAATCTCTAAAAACGCTAATGTTGGTCCGGTAAAAGGCATCACAACCTATAATGAATCTACCAAATATAACTAACATTACTAATGGCTTGCACATGGAGGAGTGGTTCCCAAACCAGTTTCCCATTGAGATCTGTGAGGATCGGGTGCAGGCTCTGCCCACAAGATGACACTATCAGGGTCAGGAACCGCCTTCGTGCCAATTCTATCGTTGGTACAGCTGGTGCCTCATCAGCATCTGCTGTGCAAATTCCGTCCAGTGACAACCTAGTGTTCTGATCTGAGATCATATTTCAGCCGCGTAGTCTTTCCTTAGATTGCCTTAATTGAATAGCCAATCATCACCTTCAGGCTTGCAGTCACTCATTTTATTGGCTACCCGACCTTCATATGCTCAGCGATCCCTGCTCCAAATCGTCTGAGCATAGTAGTCTCTATCTAGTGATGAAGTGCTGTCCACAAGCTTCTGCTTGCTGTACCCTGCCTTGCTTGTCTGGCCTTGTTTACATTGTCTTGCTTTCCAGTTACCTTGACCTCGGACCCCTATCCTACTTCCCTGACTTCTGCAACCCTTGACCTCGGCTTGGATATCTACCACTACCTTCTGCAACCCTCGACCTTGGCTAAGTGACCTCCACAACCCTCCAGTCTCCAACCCTCAACCACGGCAAGTATATCTACTACCTTACCTCTCCTAACTCTGACCCGGCTACATGACGACGAACCTGCACACCGGACGTGGCCTCTCGGCTACAGGTCGGTGTTTACTAATCCCCACCTCGGCTTCGCGGTCCCGTCCTGTTTGTGGCGAGCACTCGTTACAGGATCTCTGCCAAACCCTTTTTGGGATAACAATTGAATATTACATTTAGGTACTTATCTGCACATTTTCACAATCTCATTAGTTATTATAAAACACCATGCGGATAAGTATCATTGAGAACAGGTTTGGGAGTCACTGGCACAGCATGTAGAGAATTTCTGCTTATCATTATATATGAAATACCAACTAAATTAATAACTGCTACTGTCTGACTGCAATGGGCATAATTACTAAAGGTACTAAACTTTGGTATGCCCTTACACCACCCATTTAAATAAATGGAAGATAATACATGTTAAAGCTTAGCATGCTCTAGTAAATATGGGCACAACATATTAACATGCCATCCAATGCATGTTATTCTCATTATTTTTTATTTTGTTTTGAAATATTTGTCTATTTGTTTAATGACTATCCTGATTAGAATCCAACATAACAATAACTGTAAATCTTAGATTGTAAGCTCTTTGGGGCAGGGACTCCTTTTTCCTAAGGTCTAGTTTTATGTATGGAGCGCATATTCCTATTATGTCTCTGTGGCAGGACGGCCTCGCGGCGGGGTCAGTAAGACGCTTGACACGATGGGAAACTTTAAACACTAGTGGTTTATTAGCCACAACCAAAATAAGTACGGGTGCACTGTCCCTTTAAGAAACTACTTTCTTGCAAATTAAAGCCTAGTCCCGTTAGGGACACTAACTCACTTCTTGAGCCCTTACTAACAGGACAGCCAACTAATCTGGTCATGCCCAAAACATGCTACACAAACGATAACCAATAAGCATAATAAGAATAAAGTCTTATCTGTTTCAGCTCCAAACAGCAAACAGGAACACGGTTCCGGGGAGCAGGCTGTGTCCAGCCTCGCAGCAATGTTTATCTTTATCCTGGGTTGGGGTCCCAGCTGGTCCCAGCAGCAAAGCTCCTCGCAGGACTGGGGACCAGAGCAGCAGCAGCAGCTGCTACGGCTTCCAAGCCGGGAAAGTTCTCTCCACCTTCCTGTGGAAAAACAAGCTCTCTGTGTGTGTGTTACTTCCTGCTTTTAAACCTGCAGTCTCTCAGGCCTCCTGCTTAATTAGGCTGCAGGTGTGCTTCCTTCTGTCTGAGGAGATTAACACTCTGTGAACTGGCTGCAGCGTCTCTCCATTCACTATTCCAGCCTACTGAGTCAGTGACTCTGTCACAGTCTCCTATTACAGTAGGTCACATGTATTACTGCTGTGAAGCGCTATCATAGGGCTGGACTTAGGGCAAGGCAAGCAAGGTGGTTACCTAGGGGTCCCGCGCTCCCTTCTCTCCCTCCTCCTGTCAGCGCCGGGATACCAATTCCACCCGACAAGAGAAGATAGAGCTAGAAGAGGGAACTGGGGAGTCCCCAAACCGGTGCAGGACCGCACCGCTGCTTACCCCAAGGGTAGAGCGGGAGAGAGGGTGTGTCTGTAGCTTGGGGAGGTGTCTAGCTGGGGGAGGAGAGAGGTCTGTGCATGCATGTGTATATAGCTGGGGAAGGTCTTACCTTATGCCGAGCGGCCTTCCTTCCACAGCATTGCATTGTCAGGGCAACACAACACCGCAAAGTCGTTACGCTGTAATGTCATGATGCTGCAGAAGGAGGGGCCCTGCTGCCGGCATGCCACCTTGGGCCCCACCAAGGGTAAAAGCCGGCCCTGGTATGTACATGGATGGCGCAATAAAAATAAAGATACAGTAGGGCCCGCTTTACAGCGTTCCGCTCATACAGCGTTTCCCAATGTATACCCATATTCATTAGGTTCGGCGCTTGTTCCGTTTTTCCGGCGATTTTCGGCATGACGCGCACAGCAGCTGAGTATCCGGCTGTCAGTAAGCAACAGTTTTAGCACGTGCGCAACTCCTTGTCAGATGCCATTTGTCAGCAAAACAGTCGGTTTACAGCTCTGCATTTCTGTTTTCAAAGGAACAATACAGTACGGCCCCGCTTTACGGCGATTTCCGCTTTACGGCGGCAGCCTGGAATGGAACCCGCCGTATCAGCAGGGCCCTGCTGTATAGATACAAATCATTAGAAAATGGCTGGAAGCGACTCATGTAAAATTCAATGACTGGTCTTTATCCAGTTGGCAATAAGATTTCTAAAACAATATCGCTCCAGTTAGCACAGAGTTGGCAGTTCACACAGGTTGTCAAAGGACTAAAAATGCTATTAAACTGACTTCCTTACATTATCTTCCTTGACAGTTTAATGATGCCAAATTGGCAATTTACTCAACATTAAGACTTGATACTTGTATTTGAAATCCATCGGCCATTTATTATTATATAATGGGTAAAGAAGCTCTCATAATCCTCCAACTATGAAAATAGGGCTGGCTGCTTATATTGTATATACTGTAATATTAGAGGAACAATGTCCCACACCTACAAATTAGCATACCGTACAAAGTAAGGATTTGGAAGGATTTGCATTAAGATCCTTGGGAAGTACATGTTATAGCAAAATCAGGCCTAAGATTTAGGCACTATGAAATATCATAACAAAAACTGATGTGCAAAGTTATCAAATACTGTAGTATCCTAAAAAAATAAATAAAAGTAGGTTAATATAACTTCTGTATGTTTGTATAGAAAGACCTACTCTAAAATAAACCACAGAGACCTATTCTATAAGCCTTCATAACCCACTTATCGAGGCCTTTTCTCCCCAAATGCCTACTGCTATTCTGTAAGCATCGATAAGTGGGCGATAAAGGCATGAATCGACAATTTTTTCAGCCGTCCAAAACAGATTGCCGGGTGATCAGCGACAGGTTCTGAAACTCAAGCAATTCTATCTAGCAGCCTCGATTAGTTTATGGAGGCTAATCTCGGCTTTCTCCCAAAATCCTCATGCCAGGGAAACTTGGCGTGAGGCAGGGGAGAACCTGCAGAGAAAGCAGCGAGAGAGGACTTTAGAAAATAATGCATTTTTCCTGCATCGGATACCCATTAATATCAGCACCGAGGGCCCCCGGCATGAATCCTATGCAATAAAAATGGATTTGCAGGCAACTTCATTAACATAGCGGCTGACCACTAAGACAATGAAGGGGTTAACTGCCAGTGCCATGTTTATTGTGGGTAGCGGGGATGGGTGAAGGTGGTATTTGGCCCTTGGTGGTGTTTAGGCCTTGCGGGGGGGGGGAGGGTTGCGAGTTGGTGTTAACCCCTTCATTACCTTAGCGGTTAACACCGCTAAGGTAATGAAGGGGTTAACCCCTCCCGTCACCACCCGATAGGCCTAAACATCCATCCTTGGGGCTACTACCCCCTTCACCCAAGTTGTACCCACAATAAACAAAAATACACACAACAGCCCTACTACCCACCTCCTCTACCCTCAACAACCCCCCCCCCACCACCACCACACACACACACACACACACACACACACACACACACACACACACACACACACACACACATACAGTACAGTAATGGGCAAAATTACTATTATCCAGACATGGATAATACTGCACCGACACACTTTATTCGAGCAAATACCCAGTATGTACCTGGCAGATACCTGGAATGCGCCGCTCCTCACCTCTGACAAGCCCCGTTGCATTTGCCTTCCCAGCCTGGGTTCATGCCTGGCTGACGGGCGGCTGATCTGTTAAATGATAATGATTAGGATTTAATAGGCTGCAATGCTTCGCGTGTCTACCAGATGGCATAAATTCATGAATTGTAATGCAGTATATATATATATATACTGTGCAGTATTGCAGCCAGCGGGAATAAAATGCTTCAATCCCTGCCTGGAAAATAACCCAATGCACTCGGGCAGAAAACAGTCACAAACCTCAATACACCCGGGTATACCCGAATTCGTGGGACTAGCCGAGCTCGAATAAAGTGTGTCGCCAGTGTAGTTCATTTGCCCATTCTAGATAAAACATTAGCCAGGCAGCATAAATAAAGTAAATACAATGTACTACTTACCCCTGCCATCATGATGGGCATCCTCATCAGCATACTGCAGGTCCATGTCCTCCGTGGGCAGCAAGAGTACATGAATAAATACAATCTAATGGCCCCTAACCCCTTAATCACCTTAGCGATTAATAACCGCTATAGTAATTAAGGGGTTAACCCCTGTCCCCCACTACTCACCCGGGAGGCCTAACCACCCACCCTGGGCCCACTATACCCACCCTCTACCCATTGATTGGCACAGTGGTATATAATACCCATATAGTATGGGCATGATAAGCCAATATAGCACTCAATGGTCAACCTAATAAAAATCATTAAGGCCAAAAATACACAATAATAAAAAAAATACACAAGCACCTAAACACCCCAACAATAAAAAAAAATAAAAAGCCTAATAGTACAAATGAATAACATGCTGATGAGGATGACCTTAATGATGGCAGGGACAAGTAGAACGTTTTATTTACTTTATTTATGCTGGCTGGCTAATGTTTAATTTTGTTAATGGGCAAATGAGCTATTATCCATATCTAGATAATAGTTATGTTGCCCATTAATGTATTGTATGTGTTGTGGGGAGCAGAGGAGGTGGGTAGTAGGGTTGTTGTGTTGATTTTTGTTTATTGTGGGTAGTGGGATTGGGTGAAGGGGGTAATGGTTAACCCCTTCATTACCACAACGGTTCCCACCTCTGTGGTAGTGAAGGGGTTAACTCCTCCCGCAACCTTCCAGGCAGGCCTAACCACCCACCCTGGGACTACTACCCCTTTATCCACCCCCTCTGCCCCAAGAAACAGGCTATTGAGCTTTAACCCCTTCTTTGCCTTAGCGGATAGCCGCTAAGGTAATGAAGCTGTCTAATATTAATTTTAATACTAGTGTAGATGCGCATGGGGTCTCCAGAGCAGAACCACGTTGATTTTAGGTCCGGGGACCCCTGATTCCCGAGATACATGCCCCGTTATGGGGTGCCGGTATCTCCTATGCATTTTATGACAACGGTCACATGACGCAAGACATTTAAATGTATAGGAGATACCGGCACCGCATAACGGGGCCTGTATCCCGGGAAGCAGGGGGTACCCGGACCTATAATCAAAGCGTTCTGCTCCGGAGACCCCCTGCTCATGTACACTAGTATTAAATTGTATATTAAAATATTTTGATCGCTAGCGAGATATGCGCTGGAAGAAGTGTCTCTCTCTCTGTGCAGCTGGAACAAATCACCGGGTAAGCCCTTTTGAGAGAGGCGATCATCACGTCGCCAGCTACTCGCCCGTTTTGGGAATTTTGCCGTCAAAGGTAATTGAGGCTTTCTGAATACCGTGATAGCAATGCTCAAAAAACTGGCGGCGTAACTGGCCCGCCGATTTTTATGAAGGCTTATAGAATAGACCCCTTAATCTCCTAAAAAAGACAAATAATAATAAACAAAGTAGTATCTTCTCCCATTAAATAAACCAGTCCCTTTACAAATGTGCAGAATAGAAAGATCAAAGATGGGGTTATGGTATCAAAGAAGACAAACAAAAGTAAATATTGCTTGTAGAAGTACTATACTTCAACGTTGTGCATAGTGGGAAGACAGGTTTGGTAAATGTCTGTGTCCTCTAAAATACCCTAACTAATATATATTTCTATCAGGTGCAATCTAACATGTCAGTAAAGTCAGTGAGTGTTACTGTACCAGTCCTGGATAAAAAAAAAGTGTGTGTGTGTCGAGCACGCGCATTTTAAGTGAAACTTCTTTGTCTTTTGTCACTGTTTTGTCACAGAAATTGGAGGGTGTGTGTGTGTGTCAGCGTGTCCGTCCAGCGGTGACTCCTCCTGGTGGAAGCTGGAAACACTGACGGCCTCGTCTGCCAGGAGTGATGTCACATCTGTCACCACTTACTTCCGTCTCAATCAACTGCATTCACGACACTAAAGAAGTTTCACTTCAATAATTGCTTCTAACATAGATGGATTTAAGATGTCAAATCCATTGTGGCACATTGGACTTATTGGGGCTGATGTACCAAAGTCTCCCAGCTGCCAAAATAGTGCAAAGAACTGCACCAAATGTATCAAAGAAAAGAAATCCTTTGGAAAAATTGAATTTCTGCCTTGATAAATTTGGTGCAGTTTTTTTGCTCCACTTCTGCAGCCAGGAGACTGTAATGCATCAGTCCCATTGAGCAAGTCCCTTGTCTCATGAGATAAAAGGTAACCCGTGCCAGCCTTGCCAACAAACGCAGTATTTTCTTAAATTATGTGTGATTATAATGCTTACAATATTCAATCTAATAAATAAACTAACATTGCATTCCCCTCTGGGGAAACTTTCAAAATTTCTGCCAACATCAATTGCAATTTATATCTTGACAATCACACTGTTGATCATCGTTTCCCCTACACTAGTAGTACATGAAGTTAGATTTCCTAAATACTGTAGCTGTAGCTATAGTAAGATGATGAGCAATAAGATTAAATAATTCCTGGTCCTGAATGACTGCAGGTAAGCTACTCATAGCCCCGTTTCACTAAGACACTCAGGACAGCCATTGCCCAGCTGTGATGATAAATTCTTTATAAGAAGGTTCACTATGATATGTATGTATGGATACAGACCAAGTTTGTTTTGATATGTGCTACGGGATCATATGGCTGAGAAGGGTGTCTATCACCTTATTGGAACTCCAATATACTTGCTAACAGAATCCTGAATACTCATAAGCAAAGAACATATCTTGTTTATTTAATGCATCTATCCAATAAACACTAATTGGTTCCTTGTTTTTCTTCTGTAAGTAATGTTTGTTTTGTCTAGATGTGTTTCTATAGTTACCCGGCTTCCAGTTAATTCTGTGTTGAGTAGCTTTTACTTCACCGTCTTTCCATCTAATACACATTGCTTTTATCTATGAAATGGCATAAAATATATTTTCATGGAAAAGCAAGGACACATAAGTATGTAATCAAGTTATACAAGCTGTGTACATGTTTTTCTGCTGCACCTGGCGAGTCACAATACCCACATCCATAGTCTGTTAAATGTAATTATGTTCTTGTACACCTGGCTCTCCCTACTGTATGTGCTAGCAAATACAGAAAGAGAAAGACAGCAGAAGAAACGACCCAATATTTAGTGCTTTCTCGCTGCGTTGTTTTTAGTAGCACACGGGGTCCTATTCAATATACTCCAAAAAAGTACTTCAACAGTTTTTACACCCAAAGATTCTGAAAAAGCAAAGAAGCACCTGTGTTTTTGATGATTGCGTTTGAGCAGGGATACCCCTCAATGATTTGTAAAATCTGAAGGCACCCCCTGCGCTTGAGGCCTCGCTGATACACTCATTTACATGTCTATACGTGCACACACTCCACCCACCTATTCACACAAGCACCCACCCTCATCTTACACACTCCACATTCACCCTCACAAATACTCACCTTTTAACCAACACAAACTCCAAATGTATCCCCCCCTTCTCATGCAGCACCCGCACTATAAACACCAGGCTCACCCCCCTTCTCTTACCTACACCACATACCTTCCCCCACTCAACAAAAAGCACTAGCGTACCTCACCTTCCCCACACAAAGCCATCACTTGCGTGTCCTGCTCTGCCTGGAGATGAAGAAGCTTCTCACTCTCCTCTGTGCCTCTGAGTTTTTCCCCTTGGCCGCAGCATACTTGGGAGGAGGTCGGGGCGTAACTGGGTTCCTCGGCACCATGGTTGAGAAGCCCTGCTCTAAACTACCCATTCACATGCTATTCGATAAACTCAGAAGAGATCTATAGACAGATTAATCACAGCACTCTGGTTTGCAATTTTTTTTTCAATGAGTCATGGGAGAGAAAAAGGGAGAGAGGGGGCCACATACAAAATCTCATTGGACCCCATTGCCAGCCAGTAGTACTGTAGTTGGGAAACAAAATGACATACACATATGTAATAAATGTAGTACGTCTTTAGTAACTACAGTAGTCATGAAGACATGCACAATGCTCGTCTTAATAACCGCCATGTATCATGCCATGTCTTTATTTATATAGCGCCATCCAGGTACACAGGAGTACATATACTATAACATATAGTGGGAATTGAAGAGGCAGAGGCCCCAGCATGGGGTCGTAGGCTCCTTAAGGGCTGCGACGTCCTGATTGGCGAGAGCTGGTAGGGGGGGGGGGTCGGCTAACCCCCCTCCCCCTTCCCACACGGAGTGGGAAGGCTGCTTGTCCCCTCCCATGCAGGGGGAGGGGTAGAGGGTATAAAGAGTGGGGCCCCAGGGGAGAGAGACAGAGCTAACAGAATTCCCACCCACCCATCCCCAATGTTTTGCTATTGTATTAAACTGTTGGAATGTTATATTAACATGATTTGTATCACACAGGAGCAGTTTGTCTCCTCGTCACAGCGGAGCTGCCGCGCCAGCCAAGCTCAGGAGACGGAGAAAGGGTGAGGACTTTAGGGTCCGTCCCTCAGCTGGAGCCCCTAGAACAGCGCGGCAGGCTGGAGGCACCGGCTGTAGGGCCGGGCCGGCCTATGCCCAATCAACGCTGGTAAAAGGCTGGGCGCCAGCTTTAGGGCTGGGCCTAAGCTGACCCTAGGGGCGGGAGGGGGAGGGAAGCAGCCCAACATCGGCTGAATGAGGATCTCCCCCTCCCATTTTACAGTGCTTTTGGGCGGGGGGAGGGAGCGGGCCAATTGCTGGCTGTCGGCAGGGATCTCCCCCCCATGCACATGATACGGGCGGGGGAGGGAGCGGGACGATTGCTGGCTGTCTGGGCAAGGATCTCCCCTCCCCCCCCCATTTTGCATGGAGCATACTTGGCTGGCGGGCAGGCTGGTAGGATTTTAACAGCGGATGTTAAAATAAAGCTATGACCTTTTCTTCCAACATTGTGTGGTCTCCATTATTTGGTTTAGCGTCACAAAGGAGGGGCGGCGCATAAAGCCTTTAAAGTGCTTCAGACTCAGAGTAACAATAGGAAAGGGAGTTCCTGCCCCGAAAAGCTTACAATCTAAGTGCCAAGGCCAATCAACTAACCCCTACCTATTAGTCAACCAAGGCTAATGGGGCTGGTAGGTAGGCCACTAGTCCATAAGAAAAATAAAACAGAACATATAAAAGATCAAATACATACTGCACCGACACACTTTATTCGAGCAAATACCCGTTATGTACCTGGCAGATACCTGGAATGCGCCGCTCCTCACCTCTGACAAGCCCCGTTGCGTTTGCCTTCCCAGCCTGGGTTCATGCCTGGCTGACGGGCGGCTGATCTGTTAAATTATAATGATTAGGATTTAATAGGCTGCAATGCTTCGCGTGTCTACCAGATGGCATAAATTCATGAATTGTAATGCAGTATATATATATATTGCACCGACACACTTTATTCGAGCAAATACCCAGTATGTACCTGGCAGATACCTGGAATGCGCCGCTCCTCACCTCTGACAAGCCCCGTTGCGTTTGCCTTCCCAGCCTGGGTTCATGCCTGGCTGACGGGCGGCTGATCTGTTAAATGATAATGATTAGGATTTAATAGGCTGCAATGCTTCGCGTGTCTACCAGATGGCATAAATTCATGAATTGTAATGCAGTATATATATATATACTGTGCATTATTGCAGCCAGCGGGAATAAAATGCTTCAATCCTTGCTGGAAAATACCTCAATGCACTCGGGCAGAAAACAGTCACAAACCTCAATACACCCGGGTATACCCGAATTCGTGGGACTAGCCGAGCTCGAATAAAGTGTGTCGCCAGTGTAGAATAAAGCAATGTGATAGATAGTGTAGTTACCGCCTCAGTTGCCATTACAGTTAAAAGGGCATGCAATGTGGATACTAAGGGGTTACTAACTAACTTCGCTCTATTGATTATTATTCCTGGCATCTTCGCTAGCGATGAAAGAAGCTTCTGCAGGGTTTCTGGAATGTATTGTAACATGATATGAGGTCATACTGGCTGCCCTGCACTCCAGTTGCTCTCAGGGAGAGTGATTAGAATGGAACACGAGACCCTCTCTTCTGTCCAGGCCCAGGTGGGAAGACACCAGAAGCATGCCATTGCTGTAGAAGTGAGCACACGAACCGGCCCTTTGTCCTACTGTTCATTCTCCTGAAGGGTTAAATTGCCAAATAACGGCAACTCCACTTAGGAATTTACTCTATACAGACCCAAGCGTTGTTCTAAATCTCCATTGGAGTCAATAGGGATCTTCGTCCAAAAACATCCCGATCGTCCGCTTCGGAACTATATTAAATGACCCCCTTAGATCATTCAGGTCAATTCACTAAAAATAATCAACCACATACTGTACTGTAACACATTTTCAACAATTTTAGGAAATAATCATTCAAAATACTGAATCCACAAGAAGCTCATTAGAGAATAATTTCTAAATAGCGATGTGCAACATTTTCTCTTAAGTTCGGAATCCAGACCTTGTAAACCAAATGTAGCCAGGTCCCCTTTGGCTCCCCGGTTCCCTGTTCCTCTTCCCCTTACCTTCACCAGTGAGAAGGCAGTTGCGGGGACGAGCACATCTCCCGGTGGCGTCGGAGGCACGGCGCCGCCATCTTGTACGCGTTCGCGCATGCGCGGTGTTTGCAGTCGCGGCGCCCATTACATATAGCCCAGGAAAGTGTAGGGAGGCAGGAAGGCCCCCTAAATGTTGCGCATGCTCAGGAAAGTAGGCCGGCGGCCATTAGTCTAGCGCAGGCGCAGATAGAGAGAGGTAGGCGGCAATTAGAGAGGCCCCCAGGCGGTCCTCATAGGGAAAAGCCCCAGAGGGGACTACAACTCCCAGCAGGCTTAGAGGCAGGTGAGTCAGATGATTGCAGGCAGCCAATAATGTTTGCAGTTTTCCCTGCAGAGTAGATACATTGTATGGGCAATGTGCTGTGTGTCAGTTAGGCTGAGGACACAGTGGGGGAAGGAAGTGGGGCAGAGAGCCGCGAGCTTCTGCCCTAGGCCAGAAATCCCCAGGCTAGAGCTGAGGCCCTGACTCCCCACTAGTGAGGGTGAGTGTTCATAGGGACAGGCCCTTAGGTAAGGACCCTATGCCTCTTCAGCTGTGTGCTAGGCAGGGACCTAGTGACAGTACCTGTGCAGTTCCTTAGTACAGGGAGAGAGACCCTGTGCAGTTCCTTAGTGCAGGGAGAGAGAGACCCTGTGCAGTTCCTTAATGCAGGGAGAGAGAGACCCTGTGCAGTTCCTTAGTGCAGGGAGAGAGAGAGACCCTGTGCAGTTCCTTAGTGCAGGGAGAGAGACCCTGTGCAGTTCCTTAGTGCAGGGAGAGAGAGACCCTGTGCAGTTCCTTAGTGCAGGGAGAGAGACCCTGTGCAGTTCCTTAGTGCAGGGAGAGAGACCCTGTGCAGTTCCTTAGTGCAGGGAGAGAGACCCTGTGCAGTTCCTTAGTGCAGGGAGAGAGAGACCCTGTGCAGTTCCTTAGTGCGGGGAGAGAGACCCTGTGCAGTTCCTTAGTGCAGGGAGAGAGAGACCCTGTGCAGTTCCTTAGTGCAGGGAGAGAGAGACCCTGTGCAGTTCCTTAGTGCAGGGAGAGACCCTGTGCAGTTCCTTAGTGCAGGGAGAGAGAGAGACCCTGTGCAGTTCCTTAGTGTAGGGAGAGAGAGAGACCCTGTGCAGTTCCTTAGTGCAGGGAGAGAGAGAGACCCTGTGCAGTTCCTTAGTGCGGGGAAAGAGACCCTGTGCAGTTCCTTAGTGCAGGGAGAGAGAGAGACCCTGTGCAGTTCCTTAGTGCGGGGAAAGAGACCCTGTGCAGTTCCTTAGTGCAGGGAAAGAGACCCTGTGCAGTTCCTTAGTGCAGGGAGAGAGAGACCCTGTGCAGTTCCTTAGTGCAGGGAGAGAGAGACCCTGTGCAGTTCCTTAGTGCAGGGAAAGAGAGAGAGAGACCCTGTGCAGTTCCTTAGTGCAGGGAGAGAGACCCTGTGCAGTTCCTTAGTGCAGGGAAAGAGAGAGAGAGACCCTGTGCAGTTCCTTAGTGCAGGGAGAGAGACCCTGTGCAGTTCCTTAGTGCAGGGACCAGTGATAGTGTTGCTGCATGTTCCTGTAAGCTGTGTTGCTGATCCAGAGACTGTCCTTACGGTGGGACGTCCGGCGGGACCCCATCTGGTAACATAGGTCCCCCCTCACATGCACTCTATATGCGATTGGGTGGGGGGGGGGGAGGTTGAAAAACCCCTTACACAAATATAAAGACATTCACACACCTCTGGTCAACGTGCATTGCAAATTCAAACACGGAGATTTTGGAAACTTGTCAATATTTTTTTACTAGACAAAAATAATATTTTTTGTGGAGGATTTTGCTAAGCAAATGTGAAATTCGCCCCATCCGCATTTCTAACCCACCATAAAGGAGAATTCTGCAGTGACTATAAAATAATTAAAAGGGTGAATTATACGTGCAGTCAGAAAATTCACAATGTTAAACATTTTTTTTTTAAATCATAATATTTTTCAAAATAGAAAACTGCTGAAGGATTGTGCAGTGAATGAAACGACAAATGCAAAGGAGAGGAAAACGCAGGCAACTGAGACCTGTCCAAACATCATTGATCACATTGTAGTCACAGCCCTAAGCACTCCTGGGCCCATATGACAACTCACTGCTGTTAAGCATTGTGATTGCTCAAATGACCTCCAGCACACACGGAGGTGAGAAAATAAAAAGAAAAGCTGACAAATCAGTGTTCATTTTTCATTTCTATTGCCTTTATAAAAATATTTCCCCCACACAGAACATGAAAATATATCACACAATACCAATTTTGAGATGTCTGCACAATCTTTTCAGCCCAGTGGCTCTATAGATTTAAGAATTCAAATATGTTTGTAGGCACACATGTTTGATATTCATGTTTCAGGTTTTAACCAGCTCTAAATCTAAACATGGTCATTTGTTGTGACCTAAATCAGGGGCACGCAAACTTTTTTTGCTGCGCCCCCCCTGCCTTGCTCCCTCCATTCTTGCCTTCCCCCCCCCCCTTACCTAGCGTGGCGTCATTTGACACCACGTTACCAAGGCAGCAGTGACGTCACATGACTGCTGCGTTGTCATGGTCACGCATCCCGAAGCCGGCTGAACCTCGGTAAGTAGAGGTTGCAGACGCCTTGTGCGGTCCCCCAGCGTTTAATTTAAATGCCTCGGGGAAGAGCGCCTGATCTCTGCAACCACCCACGCCCCCCCCCAAAAAAAAATCATGCGCCCCCCAGTTTGCGCACTTGTGACCGAAATAAAGGTTTTGGACCCTTTTTGACAGATTTAGTCTTGGCCTAAGATAGGAAGAGCGCAGAGCAGAAAAACACTTGCATTGTTTTAGGTCTTAATCACACATCACAAAAGCAACAAAATCAGCATAGAGGGGTTATTCATTAAACTGTGATAGTGCAGATCGGGGCACTGCTGCACAGAAATTCCTATTGGAGTCTAAGGGTCTTTGCCGTCCAATAGTGTCCTGATCTGCACCATGGCAGTTTAATGAATAGCCCCAAAGTTATTCTTGTGTGCGAAAGCATGCTTCATTCAGATGTGAACAATTATGCCTGAAAATTGCACTTCACTAAAATGTGAGTATCTTCATCTGAGGTGTATGGTTGTCCCACCTGTACATGGTCATCCTACTAGCTGCACTCATTTCAGATCACAGCTGCTACACCAGGGGAGGCCAACTCCAGTCCTCAAAGGCCACCAACAGGCCAGGTATTAGGGATAGTCCTGCTTCAGCACAGTGGCTACATTATTTTGATTGATTTGAGCCCTCTGTGCTGAAGCAGTGATATCCTTAAACCTTGACCTGTTGGTGGCCCTTGTGGACTGGAGTTGGCCACGCCTGCCCTATGCCTTTAAAAAGAGAAAAGTTATTTTTTCCCCTGTTTGTAGTGCGACTTTGGGTACATGGATTCGTCCTACATCTGTAGATGAATAAAAACAGGACCATGAATTATATTACAGATGCAACTGCCGGTTCTGAGCCACTTGCCTTGTGAGTCCCGCACAGCATCCTATCCGTAGCCACGAAATTCCATCGGCCAAAACTAATGGCCCATCGAATTAACACAGTGGTGTCCCTCCGTTTTACCTGTCTGTAAGAGACACGCACTAAAAGACTGAATCAGTCACTACCTGCGCGCCTCTAAGGCTGCAAACCCGCTGCGGCCGGCGGCGCGCGCGGCCGCAGGCCACCAGACCCTTAAATCGAATGGTCCTTGCCCCCGCTGCCTCCGTCCGGCAGGGCTGACTACGTACTGTGACGCGTCAGCCTGCTGGAGCTACAACCGGATTGTGCTTTTCAGCGCTGACGCGTCACGTGGTACGCGAGTCAGCCAATGGGGAGGAGGGGAGGAGAGCTGCTTGTGTGTCTGTTTTGTGCGTTAGTCTGTGTGAGTGCGTGAGTGCCTGTGTGTGTGCCTGAGTGCGAGTGCCTGTCTGTGCCTGAGTGAATGTCTGTGTGTGTGCGTGAGTGCGTGTCTGTGTGTGTGCCTGTCTGTGTGTGTGCCTGAGTGCGTGCGTGAGTGCGTGTCTGTGTGTGAGGAGTTGAGGGGCTCAGCGGTTGAGGGGCTGAACGGCTGAGGAGTTGAGGTGCTGAACGGCTGACGGGCGGTCCCGCCCCCTCACGTCATGGCCGCGCCCCCCCCCCATGTCATGGCCGCGCCCCCCACCTGTTTTGGCCACGCCCTCCCCCCAACCCCCGCTCGCAAAAATGGTCCCTTTGGACCGGAAAAAGCCCCAAGTGCCTCTCCACGTGCTGCCTGTCTGCAGTGCGGGCGCGTGGTCTGAGGCAGCGGGGCCTTAGCCTAACAGGCAATCACGGGGCTTTTATTTCATTTTTATAATATATTATTGTAGCAGGTGGTCTCCGGAATCGCATTGATTTTGAGTCCATGGATCCCCTGCTTCCCGTGTTACAGGCCCCGTAATGGGGTGCCGGTAACCCAGCGACCATGTTTAAATTCTCCCGCGTCACTACTGCTAAGGTAATGATGGGGTTAACCCCTCCCGCAACCTTCCCGGTAGGCCTAACCACCCACCCTGGGGCAACAATCCCCTTCACTCACCACCTCTACCCCCAATAAACTAGGTAGTCTGGCTTAATCCCTTCATTGTCTTAGTGGTTAGCCGCTATGGTAAGGAAGCTGCTTTTATTTTATTTTGATGATATTATTGTAGCAGGGGGTCTCCGGAGCTGAACCGCATTGATTTCAGGTTCGGGGACCCCCTGCTTCCAGAGTTACAGGCCCAGATATGGGGTGCCGGTATCCCTTTGCTTTGTTTAAATCTCCCAATCACATAGGCCGTGACTCGGGAGAATTTAAACATGGCCACTGGGATACCGGCACCCCATAACGGGGCCTGTATCTCGGGAATCAGGGGGTCCCCGAACCTGAAATCAATGCGATTCAGCTCCGGAGACCCCCTGCTACAATAATATATTATCAAAATAAAATAAAAGCCCTGTGATCGCCTGTTAGAGGCGTGCAGGTAGAGTGACTGATTCAGTCTCTCTTAGTGTGCGTCTGTTACAGACAAGTGAAGCGAGGTAGGATTCACACCGTGCGAGTCCCATTAAAACGGAGGGACCCCCACTGTGTTCATCCGATGGGCCATTACAGCCTGCTATGGACTATGTATTTAGCAGAGTTTTGCGAGATGCTCAAGGATTTTCCTCAAACATTGGCTTAAAACCGGCAGTTGGATTTGTAGATTACTTTGATTATTGGAGATGGCTAGTGTTGCTGATTTTGTGACTAGCAAACATTTCTTCGTCATGCTGAGCAAACAATGGTAAATATAAAGCAAATGTCCTAGAACATGTAGGTAGTGTATAATTCTGTCTGGGTTGCCTGATGAACTCATGCAGAGTTTTAGATTTCCCCCCAAAGTAAATTTGTGAATAGCTACATTTACAAACCAAAGAATATTTAAATTGTTATTCCACTAATTACTACATCGCTTGCTGTTGCTGATGTTGCATCTACTACGGTAGGTTTTCAAAAGCACTGCAATAGGTTTAATGAGATGTATTTGTATAGAAACATTGATGTCAGAAGATTAAGATGCCATATGCAATTGTCAGAAAAAATATAGTACTCTCATAGCACCCCTGGGGGAGGGGTAGGCTTCAGTCAGATACATTCCAGGCTGCACTGTTTTTAAGTAAAAACCTTTCTTGCTTTATCCATTGTAACACCGCCGGAAGAAGAGATCAGTGTATCTCGAAAGCTCGCACTAATAAACGCATTTTGTTAGTCACAGAACGGTACCGTCTATTCGTTTTTTATTTTATATATATATATAACTCTCTTAGAATATATATGCAAGTATTGATGTGTGTGTGTATATATATATATACACAGGAGGGCCCCACTAATACGGCGAGTTCCGTTCTGAGGACCTGCCGTAAAGCGAAAATCGTCGGAAAGTGGAACCGGCGATTTTCGTTAGATGCGCAGACAGGCAATGCGTCATTCTGCACATGCGTGACAGAAGGAAACACCTCCATGCCGTGCATGCGCGACCCCTGGCTGGCCCGTTCTGCGCATGCGCAACCCCTGGACGGCCTGTTCTGCGCATGCGCGTACATATATATATATATATATATATATATATATATATATATATAAAGAAGAATGACCTAGGCGCACATATGCAGGGGAAGAGAAAAAAAGAGAGAGGAATATCATAGGGCAGTATATCAAATTATAGTCAGATAATAAAATGGTGAGATATGCACTTACACAAATAAAGCAAATAAAAGCCTTTAATCCACTTAGGGACTCACGAACTCAGCTCCTGCAGCTTGTCTTTTTCTTGGCCTCTGGATCTTTGGAGTGGTTATCCTCATGGATCAGCAACAGCAATCACGTTATGTCTGTTTGGACAGACTATCCCTTGTAGATAGATCTCACAAAGGAGGATAGGAAGGGAATAAAAGGAAAAACAGAATGTGTAAAACCTTTTAATAAAAATGTAATTTAAAATGCTAATAGCAGCCCCTGACGAAGCCCAAGTGGAGAAACGCGTAGGGCAAGCGTTATTGGTGCAGTGAGAGACACGCCGAGAGACTGTTCAGAGAGAGATTCGAACGGAGCCACGGCAGTGAACTTCTGAATCAACAGAGATCAAATCCCGCGAGAGCTGAGCCGGGCCAGACCACGTGATGCGGAAGTAACCGCCGGTGTGAGGAGGACTGGTAATCGGCGTTTCCAACCACGAGTGTGAGAGACTTGCTAAACACTCTACTGCCCATATTTAACTCACAGAATGTGAGTTGATTACTTCTTTTTTATTTTAAACTAATTACATTTTTATTAAAAGGTTTTACACATTCTGTTTTTCCTTTTATTCCCTTCCTATCCTCCTTTGTGAGATCTATCTACAAGGGATAGTCTGTTCAAACAGACATAACGTGATTGCTGTTGCTGATCCATGAGGATAACCACTCCAAAGATCCAGAGGCCAAGAAAAAGACAAGCTGCAGGAGCTGAGTTCGTGAGTCCCTAAGTGGATTAAAGGCTTTTATTTGCTTTATTTGTGTAAGTGCATATCTCACCATTTTATTATCGGACTATAATTTGATATACTGCCCTATGATATTCCTCTCTCTTTTTTATTCTTCCCCTGCATATGTGCGCCTAGGTCATTCTTCTTTATACATTCAAAGCGGCGATTGTGGAGCTGCAGACCTAAATTGGCTGCAGTCTGTAGGGTTAGTATATTGTAATGTTATATACCTTTTTTATATTGACTGAATTGGCTAGGAGTGTGGTTTATATATTTTTTTACCACGCTAACATTTTGTTAAATATTTGCGCTGTTTGTTTCTTGTTTTATATATATATATATATATATATATATATATATATATATATATATATATTCATGTAGAGGTATCAGTACCGTGTTAGCCGAGCTTCAATAATCAAAAAATAAATAGACGATACCGTTCTGTGGCTAACGAAATGCTTTTATTTGTGCGAGCTTTCGAGATACACTGATCTCTTCTTCCGGCGATGTTACAATGAATGAAGCAAAAGGTATACTTAAAAACAGTGTCTCTTGGAATGTTCTTCACTTGCCTTCAGTTACCCTTTGACACCTCTAGCCATAAAACACATCCACACCGGGGGAAGGAACAGCACAGATAACATTCCAAGAGACACTGTTTTTAAGTAATCCATGCTTCATTCATTGTAACATCGCCGGAAGAAGAGATCAGTGTATCTCGAAAGCTCGCACAAATAAAAGCATTTCGTTAGCCACAGAACGGTATCATCTATTTATTTTTTGATTATATATATATATATATATATATATATATATATATATATATATATATATATACACAGTTAGGTCCGGAAATAATTGGACACTTGACACAATTTTCATAATTTTGGCTCTGTACGCCACCACAATGGATTTGAAATGAAACAACTGAGATGCAATAGAATTGCAGACTTTCAGCTTTAATTCAAGGGGTTGAACAAAAATATCGTATGAAACGTTTAGGAATTGCAACCATTTTCATACACAGTCCCCTTATTTCAGGGGCTCAAATGTAATTGGACAAATTAACACAATCATAAATAAAATGTTCATTTTTTAATACTTTGTCGAGAATCCTTTTCAGGCAAGGACTGCTTGAAGTTTGGAATGCATGGACATCACCAAACGCTGGGTTTCCTCCTTTTTGATGCTTTGCCAGGCCTTTACTGCAGCTGTCTTCTGTTGTTGTTTGTTCGTGGGTCTTTCTACCTTAAGTTATGTCTTCAGCAAGTGAAATGCATGCTCGATCGGGTTGAGATCAAGTTATTGACTCGGCCATTGCAGAATATTCCACTTCTTTGTATTAAAAAACTCCTGGGATGCTTTCGCAGTATGTTTTGGGTCATTGTCCATCTGTAAAGTGAAACGCCGTTCAATCAACTTCGCTGAATTTGGCTGAATCTGAGCAGACAATATATCACTATACACTTTAGAATTCATCCGGCTGCTTCTGTCTTCTATCACATCATCAATAAACACTAGTGACCCAGTGCCATTGTAAGCCATGCATGCCCATGCCATCACACTGCCTCCACCATGTTTTACAGATGATGTGGTATGCTTCGGATCATGAGCCATTCCAAGCCTTCTCCATACTTTTTTCTTCCCATCATTCTGGTACAGGTTGATCTTAGTTTCATCTGTCCAAAGAATGCTGTTCCAGAACTGGGCTGGCTTTTTTAGATATTGTTTGGCAAAGTCTAATCTGGCCTTTCTATTCTTGAGGCTTATGAATGGTTTGCACCTTGTGGTGAACCCTCTGTATTGCTCTTGTAAAGTCTTCTCTTTATGGTAGACTTGGAGTGTTCTTCACTTGGCGTGTTCTTCACTTGGCTGGATGTTGTGAAGGGGTTTTTCTTTACCATGGAAAGGATCCTACAATCATCCACCACTGTTGTCTTCCGAGGACGTCCAGGCCTTTTTGTGTTGCAGAGCTCACAGTGCGTTCTTTTTTTCTCAGAATGTACCAAACTGTTGATTTGGCCACTCCTAATGTTCCTGCTATCTCTCTGATGGATTTTCTTTTTTTTTTTTGCACGAAATTTACAAAAAAGTTGGAGCGCAGAGAAGAAGAAAAAAATGGATATTAAACAATCGTTACTTTATTTGGTACACTGTACATTAAAAACTTACAATTAGGTATAGCTGCATACACGATGGGGATCCCACGTTCATCCGTTGTTTGCGCCGTCACTACCCCTGCCCAAACGGTACTTTCCTACTACGGATTCTCACAGAGTTCCTGAACCGGAACCGTAAGTCTACCCACTGTAGGATGGTGGGCTGGCTCTTTCGCGAGATGACAATGGCTGGCGGGGGTGACGTTAGGAGAAACTACCGGGTACCCCTATCGTGCAGGTATCACACTCCAAGGAGACGTGTGTACCATAAACCTGAGCAACCTCTCAACGCGTTTCGCGCATACTAGCGCTTCATCAGGAGGTATTGGGGCATACCAGGAGGCGGCCTTATATAAGCCACCACCTCCTAATTGCCCCTAACACAAAAACATGTGTGTACTTGTTACAGATATTTCCTAGTGATATGTGACAAAAGACATATGAAGACACATAACAAAATAAAGAGATTACTTTAAATGTAACCCTTTTTTTTTCAGCCTAAGGATGCCCTCTTTCACTTGCATTGAGAGCTCCTTTGACCGCATGTTGTGGGTTCACAGCAACAGCTTCCAAATGCGAATGCCACACCTGGAATCAACTCCAGACCTTTTACCTGCTTAATTGATGATGAAATAATAAAGGAATAGCCCACACCTGTCCATGAAACACCTTTTGATTCAATTGTCCAATTACTATTGGTCCCTTGAAAAAGTGGGGTCGACATATTAAAGAGATGTAATTCCTAAACCCTTCCTCTAATTTGGATGTGAATACCCTCAAATTAAAGCTGATAGACTGCACTTTAATCCCATTTTCGTTATTTAACTGTAACTTGAATTTATTTTGGTACACAGCCGAAATAACAAAACTTGTCTCAGTGTCCAATTATTTCCGGACCTAACTGTATATCCGGTCATGAGTACATCATAATAAGCATTCTTTTTGGTTGATCCTCTATTGATTAACCTTATTTGTATACCTATGTTATCTCCCTACAGTTTACATTTTGTCTGTTACCTTTTGGAAAGATACTAGATCAGAAGAGTAATACCTAAGACTTTTAACAACTTAGCTTCAGCAAGTGTTATTTGGCAGACATTTCTGCAGAAGTGTTGTGTCTTATTTAAGCGCCAGAACATCATTTTGAAGCACATACGGTTTATGGCTGTTATGTGTGGTTCAAATATGTGAGCTTTTTCTTCAGAAAATCTTTTTGCATTCTAGTTTGGTATGAGGGACGAATCATGTGGATGTGTGGCTCTCCACTATGACACCTCAGAAGTCCTCCCTATTTCTGTCAGCTGGCAGCACTAATTTCCAACCCTCGAGTGTCGGCAGGGCAGGGAAGGGTATTCTGATGGTTAATTAATAAGGGGACAGACCAATTGCAACACAGTGCCTCTGTGGAGAAGCACTCCGATTGACGCACCCTGCATTTAGATGCACTAAAAAGAGGAAAGTGGTATTTCCCAAGTCAGTCATTAGGGACATGGCAAAATTTGATGACACCAATGTAGTTCAGTGCAATGCTGCCAAGGGTTAAAAAAAAAGTACAAAAACAGAGGGGCAGCAGCTTTACTGAGGGAGGGTTTTGATACCACTTTGTGGAACTGAAAGAGAAGGCAAATTGGCAAGGAAAAAGCTGGATTCTCACTATTTTACTCCCCCCATCCCTTCTAATTTCTGCTGTGAGCATCAGTGAATGATCACATTGACAAGTCCCTTTGTATGATGTGATATTCTTAATCTGATGATGTGCTGGAGCTGTTGAGGTTGTGTAGATATGGAGCCTTGATAGGCTAAAACAAAGTCAGCATTTTGCCTCTTGTCTATTTACCCCTCATGTTCTCACTTGATTGGTTGTCACTTAGAGGACAATTCCTGATTTGATAAATATCTGAGGTGCCACCCTACAAATGGGAATACAACATCATGTCAGGAACCTATCATGCAGGTGACCTGGAGTTACTTGGCAGGCAGGTACGTAAAACAATATTCACAAAGCGATGCCAAGCCAAAAAGTCCCTTGTGGCCCATTCACTAAAACACCTGTTCAATATGCTGGGAACTTTTCTCCATGCTGCAGCTGAATTAATCAGACTAATATGTTCTCCAGCAGAGTAAGACGGTTTAAAAGCTTATTTAACAGGGCCTGAATATCTAAATTTGATACAGGTCCCAGGGTACACGTTGCACATACTGGCGGTATCTTTCCAGGAAAAAGCAAGACAGTGAATGGCTTCAAAGTTCAGAGAATTGACATAAACTATAAATTTAGACTTGAGTCAATTCCAAGAGACATTGGTTGTTAGCAGCCATCGATCACAAATATTTAACTAGAATGAGCTAAAAGCATTTAAATACCACATTGACTACATATTGTTTAGGAGTGTTCACATTTTATAATTAAATTTGGATATTTAAACTTACATCGTTTTCCGTAGAAGTACTGTACTTGGTTGGATGCTTCATTATTTAAAATTGTACTTTACGTCTATAAATAAATATTTTTTTTTTACATATTAATACTTTCGCATTTATTTGCGATCATAATTGACAGTGAATGCTACTGTTCCTTTACAGCTTCTGCAAATCCCAAAAATATATGGCAAATTGCACTTTTGCCAGATATCAATAGAAGACATAATGATTAAGAACATTAGCAGAATGCTTTTTGCATATACAGATGGTAGAATTCAACATCATGCCTTGTGATCGATATTATCATGCCATCAGTTCTGTCTCTACGCAACTGCACATATGGCTTTGTACCAGGAGCTTAATCAATGTAGCATCCAACTATATTTACTTAATAACCGCATAACACCTGTTGAGATTCAGGATACATGCCTGATCCTTTTTACAAAGTTAGCAAACAGGTATATAAATTGTCTCCTATGAAACTGTTACCTTTTCTTCTCAATATGTGAATCAATAAACTGCCACCTATGTTCTCTTTATTTGTGCTGAAATACTGGTTACAGATATTCACATGTACTGTATGCCTCTGCAATTAATCAGAATGAGGTACACCATAGTAATCTTGTATACTATTTAGGATCCTGTCACTGGTTTTGTTACTGTGATGGATAAATCTTGAAGATTAGGATTCTCATGTATTGTAAATATGGTAGTTGCTATATACATCTATACCTTTTTTTATTACAGTATTTGACTGTCACCACTTTGCTTATTTACAAAAAATAATAAAAAGATGTATGTATGTATATATATATATATATATATATATATATATATATATATGCAAAATTTTCAGATGGCACTCACATATAATGTTAAAATACAGGTGCTTGTCCCATAGGTAATGTGTAGATAAATAGTTCCTTACCAGGCAGACCTCGAATCCCAGGACACCACAGCAAAGAAGAGACAACACTCAAGATAATAGATAACAAAAAAGTTGGAGCGCAGAGAGAAAAAAGAGGTGGTATTAGGCAAAATCACTTTAATGGGTAACAATACATATAAAAACTTACAATCAGTAAAGCTGCATCGCCCGTAGGGTTCCCAAGCCTGTCCTCACTAACGCTGCCTCACTCGGCAGTGCCCTGCTGCGAATCTCTGCCCTGCTCCAACCCGGAAGTGGAAGTCCAATGCTGGGCTCTCTCGCGAGATCGCTCTTAGGGAATGTGATGGCTATGGCTGGAATTCAAAACCGAACCCCTATAGGCTACGGGTACCACTCTCCAAGACCGAGTGTGTACCCTAAATTCTATGCAACCCCTCAACGCGTTTCGCGCGATCTTGCGCTTCGTCAGGAGGTAATAAACATCTCAGGGGGCTGCCTTATATAGGCCACCACCCCCCTGACGAGCATGTCAACGGTATCAGAAATGCCAAACGCAATGTGGAAAATGGCAAAAAAGTACATAATTTGGCACTGCACTTTTTAAAACACCATAATGGGTTAACTGAAGGTCTATGCTTCAGAGGTTTAGAGATAGTCCAAAAAGATATTAGAAAAGGGAATAGAGATCTAAAGTTACTTCAACGAGAACAATATTGGATATATACACTTAAAAGTAAAATACCTGATGGTCTGAATGAAATGATAGAGCTAAATCCCTTCCTTAGATAGTTATATGAATTCTAACTTTAAAACAAATATGCAATATAGGGGTTTTAGGTTCCACAGTTTCCAAATTTTAATGTTTAATTTTTAGTCTATCTATTTTTTAATAAGTGGAAGAGTATACAAACATTTTATATAAAAAATGAAAAATACAATTTTATAGAATGTGGTCTGCAATTAGATTAAGAAAAAGTTTCATTAGAGTAGCTATTTCCAATATGCTGATAAGCAGGTGATTGATTTAAGGATCTAAGTACAAGTTAGGGACTATTTTAAGGAATTTTAAAAGTAATTTTAAATAATGTTCTAGGGAAAGTATATAGAATTTTTAGGATGTGTGTAAAGGGTTTTATAATCAATGTATAAGATATTAGTGATTTGTTTTTGTTTATGTCATGTTTAGAGTATATGTCTAGTCACAGGATCATTGTTTATTCATTGTAACAAGTATGCACATGTGTAATAGATTTAGCACAATCAGGGGGGTGGTGGCCTATATAAGGCAGCCCCCTGAGATGTTTATTACCTCCTGACGAAGCGCAAGATCGCGCGAAACGCGTTGAGGGGTTGCATAGAATTTAGGGTACACACTCGGTCTTGGAGAGTGGTACCCGTAGCCTATAGGGGTTCGGTTTTGAATTCCAGCCATAGCCATCACATTCCCTAAGAGCGATCTCGCGAGAGAGCCCAGCATTGGACTTCCACTTCCGGGTTGGAGCAGGGCAGAGATTCGCAGCAGGGCACTGCCGAGTGAGGCAGCGTTAGTGAGGACAGGCTTGGGAACCCTACGGGCGATGCAGCTTTACTGATTGTAAGTTTTTATATGTATTGTTACCCATTAAAGTGATTTTGCCTAATACCACCTCTTTTTTCTCTCTGCGCTCCAACTTTTTTGTTATCTATTGACTGTTGGCCCGGGTGATCGCCGGAGGAATTGGGAGCTGCGGGAGAAGGTAGATAACGGAGATATCCAGGAGACAACAGACGAGCGCAGCCTCCATTTTGCTGGGAACACTCAAGATAATCCTGTGTCAAAAGTGTATTAAAGGAAACAAGGAGCTCCCTTGAGAAAGGTCCTGTTCCTAGGACCGAAACGCCGGGTGATTGTGCCATGTTTCCTTTAATACACTTTTGACACAGGATTATCTTGAGTGCTGTCTCTTCTTTGCTGTGGTGTCTTGGGATTCGAGGTCTGCCTGGTAAGGAACTATTTATCTCTATATATATATATATATATTCCTATATCATGGAATAGTCAGAATATATGTATATATATATATATATATATATATATATATATATATATATATATATATATATATATATATATATATATATATATATACATATATTCTGACTATTCCATGAAAATTTATTTTTCAAAGAGATTAGAGAGATAGGACTTGTGCTCTAACTTCCAGCAAAACATAATGCATTACAGGAGGGACTTTTAATAAACATATGTAATAGGGTATGTCTTTTCCGCCTTTCTTTCCCCACCCTGTTATGTAAGTCCTGCTAGCTGCAGGCTGTAAGGGGTTAATCTGTGGGCTTGTGACCCCTACCCATGCTCCTCTATGATGGACTGGAGTAAGGTGGTGACTCATGGCCTGTGTAAGCCTATCAGGGATACGTATAGACCATGAGCCCGACCCTTCTGTCCTAACTAGGGGAATGCCAAATTTAATATCAGTCCTGTTCCTGATCTGGAGGAGAGAGGAAGCAGAGAGCTATGAGTCTCTCCCATGGCGCGATGAGCGTGCTCACCTCTGTCTGAGGGAACAGCAGATTCAGCCACAGAGGCCATGTAAGACCAAGGGCCATCACCATCCAGAAGTCTGGGACCTCTGAGACTCTGCATCACTGTAAGGAGATCTGCAGTGGATGCCTGCCATACAATAAAGACTCTTATTATCACTCCTGTCTTAGTATCAGTCCTTGGGCAGGACGGAGAAGTATGCAATAGTGGGGTCTGACTTCTGGACACCCTGGAACCCACTATGGTTGGAGGCGCTAACACCAGTGAGATGAATTACGGGAAGAACCTATGCCTGCCCTGATCTCCACTACATCGCAAATCCTGCTCAGCTTCCCTGGTCCTACCAGGTATCGCACCACACACACAGGTAGCAGAGGCTGTGTATCTCCCACTGGGGGTGGGTGGGTAGGGGAAACAGTGCTACACATATAGGGTGACCATATTTTAAAAATGAAAAACCGGGACACATAAAAAAATTATTAAAACAACAAATGACATTACTAAAAAAATGAATATTATAATGATATTTATCTAATAGTGTCACCACTGTATTATTCATTCTACCTTTTCCCATTCTCTATCTACAGTACCTTCTCCCCCATTCTCTCTATCCCTCCCCATTTTCTCTCACCCACCCCCCCCCCTATTTTCTCTCACCCTCCCCCCCATTCTCTCTCACCCTTCCCCTCATTCTCTCTCCCCCTCAGTCTCTCTCTCCCTCCCCTCCCCCTAATTCTCTCTATTTTCTAGACTATGCTGAGTCTGTTACATTGTTCAGTGTGTATGTTCAATAAAGTTCAGAATTAGCCTGCTATTCTAAGGGAGGGCCTATGACCGTGTGTAGGCCGGCTTACTAGCCACACCCCAGGGAAGGAGGTTTTTTTTCACCCCTATAGAATAGAGCAGCAGTGCGCAAACTGGGGGGTGCTAGATTTTCTGGGAAGGGGTGAAGCAGTTAGAGAGTTCCCGCGCTCTCCCCCCAGGCATTTAAATCAAATGCCGGGGGACCACGCGAGGCCTCTATAATACACGTACCTTCCCTTCCAGCAACGTGTCGTCCTGGTAACACAGCGTTAAATGACGTCACAGGGTCACGTGACGTCACGTTACCATGGCAACGTGAAGTCACATGAACCCGCGTGTCATTGGATGACGAGGTCGAGCAGGGGGGGGGAGGGTGAGACACCGAAGAGAGCAGGCAGGGGTGCGCTTGGGAAATGTTTGCACACCCCTGGAATAGAGTAAGGTTTTGGGGGTAGCAGTGGTTCTGGGTTGTACTTCAGAGTGTACAGACACATTTGAGAGCCTCTCCCCAGAGGGAGCAGGCTGAGGCCTTGCCCCAGCATGGGGTAAGGTATCTACAAAGGAAGATAGTCAAGGTCTAAAGTCTGGGTACTGCATTCGGAGACTGTGACCTGTATATACCAACATGCATGTAATAATAAACCAATTATACCCAATCAGGTGTTATGATTGACTGTCAACTAAGAAGAAGTGTCTCTGAGGTTCATCCTCTAAGCCACAGGATCCTCTTGGACTGGAGGCGCTGTCACTGAAAGAATCACCGTGAGCCTTTCCTGACTCCCCCCACCCCTAACCCCCCCCCCCCCCCCACACCACTGCGCAGATCTCCTGTCTCCTGTTTACCAGCCAGGTATGCACCAGCACCACAGAATACTCCAGTAGCGACGCTATCTCCCATACGGTGTGGGAAGGGGTGCTACGCATAATACAGGAGTAATTGTATAACGGGCACATTCATCTACCTGTAAGGAAAATCTAAACTACTTAGTCACTCTTGCAGTACTTACTTAACTGTAATAGATATTGAACGTTCTGGACTTGTGATATTTCCTCCATATTTTGTCCTTCAACCCACCTTGTTTCCCAGTGTCATTCCAATACTCTAGTAATGATTCCTTATGCTCCCATTGAATCCTAGTGCACACGTTGGCGGTTATTCATTCAACTGCGATAGTGCTCATTGGGAACCTATGAAAAAGAAGCTCTCAATGAAGTCAATGGGAGTTTCTGTGAGAGAGTGACCCAACCACACTATTGCAGTTTAATGAATAAACTCCAAAGTGTGCACTAGGATTCAATGGGAGCATAAAGAGTCATAACAAAGGTATTTAAGATACTAATTTTTATTCATATTATTTTTGCATTCAACTATACTAATAAAAAAACCTTTGACCTTTACAATTTTTTATATGTTCTTTACATTAGCGTTTAGTAAACAATCTTAATTAATCCATCTTGAGAAGATGAAGGTTAGTACATTACACACAAAAAGCCCTGTAGGGATACATCCCTGTCAACAATGTTTTTCTACACTTACAAAATATATACATTTAGCTCATTTCTCCTTATGCAACAGCATCATTCTTGTGAAGTGTTATCTAAAGATCCCCGTGGGCAAATTACAGAATGTCATTCAATTTCTAAGGGAACCATGATTTGTAAATAACTGAATATTTGCATCAAAGTACTGAATTAGACAAAATACAATGTCGATGTTATCTTAACCTGAGCTAAAATGGTATAGCTTCAGAATTCGTTCCCCACTCACAGGGGGAGAGAGAGACATATCTTAGCCAGCTATCTTGCAACGTATACATATTTTTATCTATGGAACCCAAATATTAAATATTAAAACATAATGTTTATTTATTTGCACATTTGCAGACCTGCCTACTCCCATCCTGTGATGAGTGATGGCTTTAATGTACCGTCACATCCTCTGAGAGGCGATATAAGACAGATACTGTAAGTTGGTTGAAACTTTAATCAAACTGGAATTGTTTAGGACAGTTGCAAATGTAACACTTCTTCCCCCAGCCAACAGAAGAGGGAACACACCCAAGTGTCCCAATGTCTGTCAGCTGTTGTGTGAAATGGCAGGTTACGCTCAGTGGCTCTTATTACCTTGCCCCTCAGGTTGCTGGCATCCGTGCAGGAACAGTCCAGTACATCTTCTTTGGAATACTCATGCAGCATTTCCAAAGAGGCACGGTTCTTACTTCGTCCCACTATATGGCCTTGAGGTGTGTTCCACCCACAATAGGGGAATACGGGTACTTCAGACTAGGGGATTACAGGCGGGAAAGAATCTCTCCAGTTATGTCTCAAGTTATAATGTTTAGGTGACATGGAGTCCATGGATCTCAGTGGCGAGGAACCACCATTGCCTGTTACCATCTTGCCAGTACTGTGCATAACTACTGTAAGTAAGAATTGTGCCTCTTTGGAAATGATGCATGAGCATTCCAAAGAGGATGTTAATAATCAAGTGAAGAAAAGTTCCTGGCACCCTCCATGTATTTGCTTACCACACCAGCCTGCACAGATGCCAGCACCACGAGGCACAAGGTAATCAGAGCCACTGTGCCTCGCCTGACAGACATTGTGACACCTGGGTGTGGCCCCTCTTCTATTGGCCAGCGGAAGAGGTGTTACACAAACATGTTGATGAAGAATCACTATGGATTTACAGCACCCTACAGTACCTTTCCTATGCTTGTAAATTATTTAGCTAGTCAAAGTGCGGAATTTACGTTCTTGAAATGTTGATGTCCACATAAGGACACAATCAGTGCGACTACATTTTCCTTTTTCACATTATTGAAAACCATAAAGTGTATAGTTTTCTGGAAATGTACAATGGTTACTACAGTATACTCTTAGAGAAGGAGTGGCTGAGTGAGTAAAGACACTGACTCTGTGTCAGCTCCTTGTGACCTTGGGTAATTCACTTTATCTCCCTGTGCCTCAGGCACCAAAAACAGATTGTAATCTCATCCGGGCAGGGACTGTGTCTGTAAAAAGCCTACGTGCTGCGTACCTCGCACTATACTGTAATTGTGACAAAAAACGCTATATCAAATAAAGTCATTATTATTATTCTCCAAAACATGCATACATTATATATTGAAAATGGAAAATAACAAGTTGTTAAGTTTTGCAGATCACAGACTATAAAGCTGATTCAGACTTTATACTGAGGATACGAGAAGACTGAATGTTAAAATGCAGATTACATTTAACTGGTAAATGAAAGGTAATGCATATTTAGTTTCTGGACAAGTTACCCAATTATCCGAGCCGGCTTCTCACCCCTACGGTACACAGCACTGATCTCCTTAGATCTGTCTCCAGAGACCTGATTACAGTCCCAAGATTCAATAAAGAATACGGTCGCTCTTACTTCTTGTTCCATTCCCCCTACGGCTGGAACAGTTTACCCGAGTCCCTCAAATCTGCTTCCTGTCTACGTTCCTTCAAGATGTCTCCTACTTTAAACTTGTTTGTAGCTGTAACTTGTAATACTGTGTTGTTAACTTTACTTTTGTGCACAAGACATATTTAAAAACGAAAGGCAGATCCTTTATTTTTTCCTGGTTAAATATTTTATAAATAAATTATAAGAATATGCTCTATAAATACTGATGATTGGGAGAAAGTATGCAAAATATACACGTGTGCACAATATATAAACGTACAGTATATACTGTACAACAATTTAATCTGAATTAATTAATAGTGAACAGGGCACAGATCTTGGAATCGTCCTGCAGAGCTCACTGAAACATCACCTTGATGCACAAACAGTGCTCAAGGTTTCAAATGCAATTTACAATGGGTTGTAACAATATAAAAAAAAGAACGTATAATTAATAATTGTGTAAATCTATTATTTTCGATTATCTTGAGCTGGAGAAGGCACTGTAGAGAGAAAGTCATGAGAAGCACTGGATAAGGGAGTAGATGATAAATAGGTGCTAGCTGTTTTACTGTACATTATACACAGTAGAAGGATAGTCACTGAAATTCTGCAACAGCATTTACAGTATATTATTAACAAAAGGAAACCGTTTTACACTTAATGCCTTATTAACCTGTGGAATTTTTAGCCACTGCACAGAAAATAAAATGAATGAGTTAGTGACTCCATAAATACCTGTTAGAAAGAGTGATAATAATTGAATCGCATGCTTTGACTATCTGTAGCTCATTATGAGAAAGAAAGTGCGTGACTGTGCTGCTTTGCACTATAGATGATTAATTATAGACAGAATATCCAGTTCTACACAGACTGTCAGACACTGTTGGAGGTAGGATTGGACTTGATGAACCATTTGTTCTGTGTCTTGGTATTCATACTGTATTATTACAACCTCTTACTTAAACATCTCACATTAAATATGCAAAAAAAAGACAAATATAACAAACAAAAAAACGGGGGGAAAATGTTGACCTACCATTTAAGCAGATCTCATATGATTTGCAGAGGTCATCTTCAAACAAGCAACCTAAACACAAGAAAGGACAATCAGCATTGTTTTAGCCACAGCCCCTGAGAAAATAAAGTATGAATATGAATAATACATTTATCATGGAAATAATAATAGAAAGTATTCCAACGTGAATAAATATCACCCACAATATTGCAGTCCAGATAACACTCAAATAGCAAACATAGTCTTCAAATAGACAAAGTCATTATGTCTTCTATGGAAGCAATACATGTAGTTTTTAATTTACTTAATAATAATATTTTAGTTTGCATACCTAGCAAGGTAATCTTAATTTGAGTGAGGATTCATTTAGAAGTGAATAGCTAATAGAAACAATACAGTTGGTTAGAGAATGGGATATATATTTTTTTATAACCTTGCTACAAAAAAATGACAAATTTATGACACTAAAATGGAAATTGTATTACAAGACCATAACATATTAAATTAATCATTACCATTTCTCTACATCAACAGCAGTTATCATTTCGTATATCAAAACATGTATTTAAGTTCATCACATTTTAACATTCATCTCTGCATGTAGACGGAAATGTTTGTGATAACATCAGTACCAATACAATAGGCTATTACATTCACCATAACTATTTGTACGTTAGCACTACAAATTCTACAATGCTGTCTCTGTAAGTTCTCCCTAATTATCACTTAGATTGTAAGCTCTTCGGGGCAGGAACCCCCCTTCCTATTATTACTGCCATGTCTGAAACGCTTATTCCCATTGTGTGTTATATTATTATATGGTGTGCATTACTGCTGTGAAGCGCTGTGTACATAAATGGCGCTATATAAATAAAGATATACCGGTACATACATACACACATGGACATATATCTGTATATTTACATTCTATTATTTGTAGATGTCACAATCACGAGTGGATACCCCGGTGGGCTGGTGCTGTGTGCCGGCGCTGAGGCTCCCCAGCTTCCCAAGCAGCAGCCCGGCAGTCACTGTCTTCAACACTCTCCCTCCTCCACTCGGAACCAGAAGTTGGGTCCAACTTCTGCCAGACCAGAGGGAGGAGCTCCGGACTCACTAGACCGGACTCCCCAGACTGAGACCTCCTCACCCCAAGGTAAAATTGTTGGGGGGGGGGGGGGGGGAGGTGTCTTCCTGTATGTCTGTGTGTGTATTGGAGTGAGTGAGGGGGGGGGGGAAGAGAGGGGTGGAGGGGAAGAAATGGGGGAGTGTAAGGGCAGAAGAGAGAGAGGGAGGAGGGTAAGGGGGGCTTGATTACAGATTCCCCACACTTTTGCCCACAACTAAATTGATTGCCGGGGGAGGGCGCACGGTACCTCTGTAAGTGTCTTTACTTTCTATGGAGCGGCATCTCCTCCCGCAGTGGCACGTTGTCATGGCGATCTGACATCACATGAAGCCGCGACACTGCAGGAGGTGGGCCGCCATTGAAGGAATCGCACGGGCTGATATGTGCCTGCAATCCGGTCACAATGCTGGTCCAGCTATCTTTTTTGCTGTTTCTTGATTCTACAGTTATTTACTTTGCACAGTATACTGTAAACTGTGACAAACATGTATTAAACGGTACAAGATCTGAATGACCATATTTCCTCATTTCGTACACAATGACGCAGCGGAGGAAAAGTGGATTCTAAACCTTGTTTTTACAAATCTCTGTTGATCTCACTTCGGATATTTTTTTCTCTGTCAATGTCAACGGCCCCTTGAGAATCTGAAATCTGTATTCAGTTGTGAATTGTTCCGGTATGGGTATAAAGGTTCTCCAGCAGGTGTGCTGCTGTTTTCCTCCCACTCCTGTGTTATACCACATTGCGTCTGTGAAGGTCATTCCTATTTTTGATTTCTTTTCACCAGTGCAGGATGTTGCCAGTGCACAGTATATTTCCTCTTACGCTTTGCCTACGTTTTCGATGTGGCATACAGTGTTTCTATATAGAGATTTTCATTGTAACATATTGTTTGGATGTTGTCCTGACACTGGGATTTCAATAGAAACATCTTTTAATTTTAGATCCTGAAACCGAAAAATAAATGTTTGCAATCGGCGCACTGCGATGTTGTAGAGCTACGCACAGCATTTAACAACTATGTTTGCTATTTGAGTAGATTTAAATGATGTCGTCATCATGCCATGGAATGACTATGCACCTCACACTGTATAAATGTTAACAATAGGATTACGCAATATATAAATTCTTTATTTTAACTGCATTGGCTGCTGAGGGGAAGGGTAGGGAAGCTTTTTTATATATGTAGCAGGGTCCCCCCTGGTCCCCCTTACCCTCGCTGCTGCTGGGGCTCCGGCGGCATCGAAGGCAGGGCGTCGCCATCTTGGTTGTGTCGCGGAGGTTCGCACATGCGCAGTAGCGACGCTGCTGCCATTTTGGTAAAGAAGTGGCAGCAGAGGCGCTCCGTAGCGCAGGGACGGCCCACAGTCGCGCATGTGCAGTTAGGGTGATGCGGCGGCCATTACAGGGTTGCGCAGGCTCAGCGGAGAGTAGCGGCGGCCATTACAGATCGCGCACGCGTCCCCAATAGGAAAGAGGGCCATGGAGGACTACAGCCCCCAGAATGCTTAGAGGCAGACAGGCCACCTGACACCAGGGAGCCAATAAGGCTTACAGCTTTCCCTGAGAGGAAAGATACATTGTTGTGTGCTGCAGTGAGGAAATCAGTGAGACCGAGGAGACAGAGGGGGAAGGTAGGGGGGCAGAGAGCTGCAAGCTTCTGCCCTAGGTCAGAAGTACCCCAGGCTAGAGTTGAGGCCCTGACTCCCCACTAGTGAGGGTGGGTGGTCATAGGGACAGGCCCTTAGGTAAGGACCCTGTGCCTTCAGCTGTGTGATAGGCAGGGACAGAGTTACAGTGCCTGCTGTAGTTCCTTAGTGCAGGGAGAGAGAGAGACCCTGTGCAGTTCCTTGTGCAGGGAGAGATACCCTGTGCAGTTCCTTAGTGCAGGGACCCAGTGATAGAGTCTGCTGCATGTTCCTGTATGCTGTGTTGCTGATCCAGAGACTGTCCATACGGTGGGACGTCCAGCTGGACCCCATCCCCCGCGGAGGTACAGATCAGCGTTGGACCAAGCGGCGCCGGTAGACCCTTTGCGAAGACATGTGAGAAAAAATGGGGGTGAACCCCTGGTGGTGCTACAAATATGCCAGGCAGTTAGTGACAAATAAGCACATAATAAAGAACCAAAACTGAGTAGATAAACGGTGAGGGTGTCTCCATTAATGTGCCGATGGTATGTGCGTGCCTGAATACCCCCACCTCACCTGTTTGGAGCCGTTGGAAACGATTTCCCCACGCCGATGGTACACACCCCCCCTGGGAGGAGGAGATAGCTGGTATTAAACTCCTCAGCTGAACGTGCGGCAAACCCGGTGAAGGAGACTGACAGGTGTAATGGAGCCCTGCAAGCAGAGTCTCTGGCCGTCTGACCGGGTGCCTGCTGGAAAACTCCTGATGAACCGGTCCGTTGCTGCAGGGGGGTAAGTGGCGGCTGTTGGTGGGGAGGACGACGCACTCAGAGCCTCCAAATAGGGTCCGTCAATGCTGGAATCTCCCGGAGCAGGTGAGGGAAGGGGTTATCGGCTGCACACTGGCAATGACTGAGACACATGCAGCTAGTGAAGGAAATCCTCTCGAATGGATCAGCTGCTCCGTGTAGGAAGTGCCGATGCGTGCTACAATGCAGGGAAGTCAAAGAATAGTAGTGAGAGAGCAGAGCACTGCCAAAATGATGAAGAGGGCTTTGATGCAAAAAAATATAAATTTATTTATTAGGCATAATAGCCAAAAAAGAGCAGACACACTAGATTAAAAAACTCTGACGCGTTTCCCGCCGTGGAGGCGCTTTATCAAAGAGTACTACTGCTCCATGGGAGTCGGGTTATATAATGGTCAGAGGCTAATGCACGCCCACGATGAGGTCAGCGTTAAATGGTATAAGCTGAAGAGTATGAGTAATCAAATGAATCCTCCGCCCTGTAAAATCTACCCCCAGGAGAGCGTCCAAAGCCTCTGAGCATCACCAAGTCCAATGGAGCTTAACAATAAACAACAATTAACAGATTAACCAATCATCAAAGTGGAAGACTAATATCCCAACCAAACAATACTATATAACATGTAGTCAAGGAAAAATAAGTATATCTAATGACAAATAAAGTCTATAGATAGGTGTATACAATAGTGTGATATATGTATATGTGAAAAATTAATAATATTATCCCTTAATGTATAAATGTGGTCTAATATAAATGTGATATAGTATGTGAAAAGATAAAGAATAATAAGTGTGTATAAATGTGTAAATAACCAATAAGTGTGTGATAAAATTAATATTAGTCTTACCAATAAATGTGTAAAAATGAATACAGTAAAAGTAATAATAAGAAAACAATATGATAAAAAACCCCAATTAAAATATAATGTATTATTTGATGGTCACCAATGTATATAATGAAGTGAAAATATCATGTCTTGAATTAATATAAGTGTTAGGTATAAGAAAAATAATCTGAAATATAAATACGATAATAATGAATATATGATTTATGTATATATAATAAATATATGTATAGTATTTAAACAGATGTTTAAATCAAAAAATCACATGAATACAAATGAAAATCATAATATAGAGACAATTCATAAGTGTAAATTACAAATTCAAAAAATGTAGAAGGATATGGCTATAATTTAGTCATATAAACAAAATATCCAGATATAATAATAATTTAAACATAAACATAATAATAGAAACATATCTTCAAAGAAGTATACAAAATATAAAGAATAGATATCTTATTTCATAAATAAACCATTGAAAAAGGTTAAACAGAAATAATAGAATGGGAACTGTAACACAAATATATAATTTATAAAAAATGCTTCAATTCCCAATCAATGTTTAAGCCAGAAGGTTGCATTGTATCTAGGCTGTACATCCAGAACATTTCCCTCCTATTCAACATGCCCAATCTATCACCTCCCCGAATTGGGGCATGTATGTGATCGATACCTGAGAATGTGAAATTTTTTATGGTCCCCTTTGGGCAAGTTGAAAAGTGTCTCGAGACCGGATGAGATTGGTCTTGTTTGATAATTGCACGGACATGTTCCATAATTCTAATTTTGAGGGGTCGTTTAGTGCGACCCACATATCCCTTCTCACACCCACATCTTAGAAGATATACAGTGTAACTAGAGTTACAATTGATGAAGGTGTGTATAGTATGTTCTCTTTTGGGGTTAATGCAAATGACATTTTTTCTTTTTCTCACAAACTTGCATACCCCACAGTGTCCACATGAGAAAAACCCTTTTGGTATATTTCGTATCTTACTTCTGTTGATCCTGGAATCAAACAGGCTAGGGGAAAGGAATGTGCCCAATGATTTGGCCTTTCTGAATACAAGTTTTGGTTTATTAACAAGAACTGAAGTCAAATCTTTGTCTAGTTTCAAGATATCCCAATGTTTATAGATAATAGATCGTATGTGATTTGTCTGCCTGCTCTGTTGTGTAATAAACAATGGTGTTGTTGCCTTATCATGTTTTGGTCTCTTTTTGGAGGAGAGTAAAAGATCTCTTCTATCTAATGTTTTGACAGTTGCATGAGCTTCAATAATGTCATATTGATTATAACCTCTAGATAGAAATCTTGTAATAAGATCTTTAGATTGTACATCGAATGATTCCTCAGTAGAACACAATCTTTTTAGTCGTGTAAATTGTCCTTTGAGAATGCCCTTTTTAAGAGATTTAGAATGGTTACTATCTGCTCCTAGGTAGGAATTACGTGCATTTGGTTTCCTATAAATGTCACTTTGGATGCTACCCCGCATATCGACATACAGCATTAAATCCAAATAATAAATGTGATTCATGTTCTCCTGATATGTGAAATGTAAATTGTGATCATTGTTATTAAGTGAGTGAATAAATGTTTCTAAAGATGTGAAATCACCATCCCAAATAAACAGAAGGTCATCTATGTAGCGTTTGTAAAATTTAATCTGGTGCCGAAAACTGTTTTTATCACTGAAAATAAATACAGACTCCCACAACCCCATAAAAAGATTTGCATATGAAGGTGCGAAAGAAGTGCCCATAGCAGTGCCCCGAGTTTGTAAATAAAATTGTGAGTCAAAAGAAAAATAATTGTGAGTGAGTAAAAAAGTGATGGAATCTAACAGAAAAGTGCATAGTGCTGGTGATAAATGAGAAGACCTTAGATAATGTTGTACGGCGAAAATGCCCTGATCATGTTTGATGATGTTGTAAAGAGAGGTCACGTCCATAGTCACCCATCTATAACTCTCTCGCCATTGTACTCTGTTGAGATCAAAGATTAATTGACTGGAGTCTTTCAAAAAAGATGGAAGTGACTGTACAATAGGTTGCAAATATGCGTCTATAAATCGAGAGAGCCCATCTCCCAAAGATCCAATGCTCGCCACAATGGGACGTCCCGGAGGGTTTGTGAGCGATTTATGGATCTTTGGGAGATGGTGAAAGATGGGGACTATGGGGTTAGGGGAGCATAGAAATTCAAATTCTTTTTTGCTTAGTACATAAAGTTCTCTACCCAGGAGCAGCAAATCATTCAATGCATGAGAGAAATTGGTGGTAGGATCCGACAATAATTTGCAATATGCTTGACTATCTGATAACTGTCTTAGGGCTTCCTGCCTGTAATTCTCAGCTGATTGTACAACAATCGCACCACCCTTGTCAGCATTTTTGATGACAATGCTTTTATCCTCTTTTAGGATTTGTAATTCTTGTAATTCAAGGGTAGTGAGATTGTTGCTACTAAAGGGGTCATGTTTACAATTCTCGGCTAGAATCCTCAGATCTTTTTCCACCAATCTCTCAAAAGTGATTATGGAGGCACTTTTAGAACCATAGGGACAAAAAGTTGATTTCTTCCTAAATGTGGTATGTTCAAAGCTAAGGAAATTAGAAAGAGACACATCCTCAACATCATTCTCCATTTCTTGTTCCATACGCAAATCTTCTAAATCAGAGATCATGCAATAATCTTTAAATGTAAAATCAGAGCAAGCTTGTTCTGTTGGGTCATCTCCCCTGCGAGCAGGAGTTGACTCCACAGAATTACATATAATGGGTTCAGTATTCCTAGAACTATTACAAAAGAATTTTTTCAATGACAGTTTACGAGTGAATCGTTGTAGGTCAATATAAGTATCAAACAGGTCAAAGTCACTTTGAGGGGCAAAATTCAGTCCTCGATTGAGTAGGGACAATTGTCCTGGTGTCAATGTCTTATGTGAGATATTAATGACATTACAATCTTCAGGGGTTAGGTGTATTTTTTCCTCTTGGCTGCCCCTCTTGTTCCCCCTCTTCCTCTTTGACCTCCTTGTCCTTGGTAGTTTTTTGACTCCTGTGGTCTGCTAGATTGGGAAAAATAACCTGATGTACTGGGTATGGCGTCATCTCGTACTGTATGGCCCGTATTGTTTAACTCCAGAGACCCCGTATTTCCCAAGATACTTTTACAAGTTTAGTTGCCAGTGTTTTCTTTCCATTTAGGGAAATAAAAATGGATGTCAAATCTTGTGGGTCCTTACGGCCAACAGAAAGCGCAACATCATCAGGGGTTGACGTTGCAGCTTACATTTAAATCCAGGCGGTAGCACGGGCCACTAAACCGGTAAGTATCTCCAATTATGTAAAAAGAACCATTTTAAATTTAGCGGGATTGCAGTGTTACTTTTTACAAGATGAGAACCAGTGAGCCCCTTAACACGATTTTCAGCACATCGTTTGCCACTCCCACCTCCCTTATGAATCTAATCCTGCAAATAAAGGGGGCTTAGTAAGCAGGGGGTTGAAACATGTTGAGCCATACAACTGACAATGTTATCTCTAAGTATATCATTGAATAAAAAGACAAACAAGTAGCACAACTGGCACATTCAATTGATAATTTGAGGCTGTTGTATATATATATATATATATACAAATACTAAATAATACATATAAATAAATATATATATATATATATATATTTGTAAAAGATACCAGGTGTGCAGAAATATAGGGGTTAATATCTAGTAGGTGCTGCCTGAATGCTGGTTTTAACACAAAAACCCAAATGGTCATTGTGTTATTGCATTTGGCGCAATCCCTCAATTGGGTATAATCTTGTATTTGCGCCAAATGCAATAACACATATATAGATATCTATATCTATATAATTGAAAACGTTGTATGTTTGCTGTTCTTATGGGCAATCTGATTTTTCCGTCGTTCTGTCACTCAGCCTCTGGCCAATGAGATTGGTCCGTGGCCCGGCCCTGCCCCCGCACATCTCTCATTGGCTGGCTAGCTTGCTTGCTTAGCTGGGGGGGGGGAAGGGAACACACCCGTCCACTCTCCTCTTCTCCTCCTCACCCTGCAGCCTGGGCCGCTAGATACCCCCGCCATCACCCAAAGCTCACCTCCCCGCCGGCTCCCCCACCCCCCATCACCTTGGATCGGCGGCCGTTCCACTCTCCTTCCCCCCCTCCTCCTGTCCAGTGTGTGTGTGTGTGTGTGTGTGTGTGTGTGTGTGTGTGTGTGTGTGTGTGTGTGTGTGTGTGTGTGTGTGTGTGTGTGTGTGTGTGTGTGTGTGTGTGATACTGTGTGACTGTGTGATACTGTGTGACTGTGTGTGTGTGTGTGTGTGTGTGTGTGTGTGTGTGTGTGTGTGTGTGTGTGTGTGTGTGTGTGTGTGTGTGTGTGTGTGTGTGTGTGTGTGACACTGTGTGACACTGTGTGACACTGTGTGACACTGTGTGACACTGTGTGACACTGTGTGTGTGGGACACTGTGTGTTTGTGGGACACTGTAGGGGGGGACAGGAGCTTTGCATGGTGGAGGACCAGAGCTGCACATGGAGGGAGGGAACCGAGAAAGAGAGGGGGAGCGGAGAAATGGACAGGGGGAGTGGAGAGAGAGGAGGGAGCGGGACATTTTACTCCCGCAACGCCGGCTCTCTCAGCTAGTATATATATATATATATTTATTATGCCTGCACATAACAAATGGATATGGTTTTGTTTATTTGTCTTGAGTATTATATTGTTCTTTAGACCTAAATTAAGTATAATATACATTTCGGACGTGAAACATAAGATTGGTATTCCTCTGAGCGTAGAAACTGATGTTGTTGGAAGGAATCCAGTTGGGAATGTGGATTTGTGCCTGTAAGGTAACATCATCTGACAGATAAGGTAGAACGACTGAACATTTAGTGACGATGCGTTTAAAGCCCGACTGCTGCTATGGTAACATGAGGAGACCTCAGAAACCTTTAACAAAGGCTCTATCATTTTGCAGTTGATGAAAAGAAATGATGCCTTATTTTTGCCCGTGTTAATTGCACCATTTCAAAATCTGTGGGAAAGGAGAGGTTAGAAAAATTAGAACATCAAAGCAGCAATTACTGCAGTTTTTTCAACATTGCTTTTCCAACCAAGATATGAGATATTTTAATTTACAAATCAGTATTTAGCATTTAGGTGCACAAGAGATTAACTCTTCTAGGTTTGCATTTGATATATTACCTGGTGCTTCTTTTTTGAGAATTGACGTTACTGAAGAACACTGATGTCACACTGCAGGGGTGGCCAACTCCATTCCTCAAGAGTCACCAATAGGTCAGGTTTTAAGGATATTGTGATGGTGAGGGGGTACCCAGACCAATAATAAAGGTATTATGCCTGGCTGGGTGCCCCTGAGCCATATTGGGGAGTTTGAAGTGTCAGCTCTGCAACCCATTCATGGCATGTGAACTGTATTTGAATAAAGATGTATGTGTGTTTTACTGTTCCAGGAGTGCTAACCAGCGAGATTCAGGGATGATTTTACGGTAAAATCAGGGTGTGTTTGGGTAGAAGGGGGGCCAGACTTGCTGGTTACCCCGAAACATGCACCCAGGAATCCTACCAGATTTCTGGAGACATGAAGACACAGACCACCGGAAAAAATCCTCCCTAGGAAGCAGTTAGCGGCTCACCGAATATATGCCCGTATATGCCCAAACCCCCAGAACCCAGTGTAGGGGTTCGGAGTCTCTCCCACCAGGTATAAGGTGGCGAGAGTAAAACAATTTCTAAGTCCAGCACAAGAAGAATAAAAGTGGCTGTTTGCTAACTTCTGTTAGGAAGCTCCTAGCGCACTGAAACTTGCTGTGCGCATCGTTCAGGTAGAAACATATAAAATGACCATAACGTAATTTTTATAACTTTTTATAAAAATTGATGAATGAAAGTATCCTCAAATAGTGTATTAAACATTATAGGAATATCTGGGCTTTCATTCAGGACACCGTAGACAGGGAAACACTAATTTATTGTAGTACCCCACTTAGTATGCGTGTAAGTGACTCACTGTAAATGAGCTGAGGATGTGCAGCTCCGGACTTCTAAGGCATCTCGCTGGCTTGATGCCACAATGTCTGTAAAAGTCTGGAGTTGAAAGGGCTCAGTGTCCCTAAGGTGTTAGGTGGGGAGGGTTTCCTCAAGTACCCCCATCCTAGTGTAAAGTCCGGGCAGTTTGGCAAATGCCCAGACTTACTGTCGCCAGGTAGAGGGGCTGGGTTTGATATGCTAAGAAGCAAAGGTGCTACTTTCGCACAAGCCCTTAGCAGAATGAGAAGCCCCCCCTATCAGGTTTGTGAAGTATTGGCAACTCTGGGATAGGTGGAAAAAGTTATTCCCACGGAGAGATTTGCTGCCCTGGCTAGGTATAGGGTTTTGAACCTTATAAAAAACCCTGCAGCCCATCGGTAATCAGATTAACCAGATTCATCCAAGATTCACCCAAGTCATCATCAAGCTTCAGAGATTTCGTAAAATACAAAGATTACAAGTGCCATTACCGTGGTGGCAGAACGAAGGAAGCGGCTCCGTCGGAGTACACAGCGGTTGCGACTTGCACCGCTGACCGAGAACAGTTCCAAGCCATTTGCGAGTAACTCCCGCTCCTGGGAAATTGTTCCTAAAGACTTTATTTTTCAACATTTCGTTCCGGAAACAAATTATTTAGTTTGCCCCTGTCCCAGTAAGTGTATTTTGACTGTAATTGTGGAACATTGTGTGTATGTCATTTCGTGGAATAAATTACAACTTATTTTACCTCCTTCCTTTGCTCAATCATATGATCCCGGTATAAATGTGTTAAGAGACCTGGTCTCCCGTGACAGATATCCCTGCTTCAGCACATGTAGCTCAATCAGTGGCTCAGTCACTTTCTTACATAGCCCACATAGATTGCTGGACAGTGTACATGTGCTTCCGAAATCTCTGAGAATTCCGTACTGCATCAAGCTAAAGGAGATACTTCTGAAACATTGAGGTTACAGATCTCTGCACCCAGCGATTCCTGATGAAGATTGCGGACTGTGGTTTTTTTTCTCACAATCATGTGCCGTAAAGGGTTTGAAATGTTAACGCAAACAGTGTGGGGGTTCTTTCGTATTCGTTATGCAAGTGAATTGAAATCAGGTAATTAAATGAAAAGTCTGTCCCGCCTGATGCCTTTAAATCAGGCAATAAGTGGGTGTTTTCAGTCTGGCATTATAGTGGCAGGAATCCAAGTAAGTGCAGCTGCTTCTACAAAATTATATTAACGGACATGATTTTTAGAACATTTAGAAGGGAGAATATGGAAGAGAAAATGAAGAGAAACTCCACTTAAAGGCATAATCAAGGCTTATTATATGGGCGATGCTGTCTGTGAGTAGGTTTACTGGCTAAGAACTTCTTTAACCCAGGCTGTGCTGATAAGCTGTGTAATTCAGCAGGCAGAAGCTTATATGAGTCCATATTAAAAAATACATGAAGCAAAAGGTGACACTATGGGCTAATTTGCATGTTGTTTCCCAGAATTCCTGGATGCAGTAGAAGCACTGCATGCTTGAAGATAATGGGGACAAGCAGGGTTGCAGACGTGAATGTGCTCACAAGTGATTTTTTTATTTACTGTACACTGTATGGTGGAGGTTTTTTTTGTCACCTTTTCACCCACCATAACTTATATAATGTATGGCCAATACTGGACAAATTCTAGAACTATGGGCTTCATGCAGAGAGCATCGTTATTTCGAAATTCGCCATTTTTTGTACAATTTCGCGCAGAAACCGGCAGAAAATGGCGAGTTACGAAAAACGCGCCATTTTGTTTTTTCTATTGCTAAAACTCGCCTCGCGGCTGGCGAGAACCTCCATCTCGCCATTTTTAAAACTCTCCGAATGCAGAGAGGTGCGAACGGCATGTAGCGGCTGTTCGCGCCAAGAAAATGGTGCGATTCTCGCATTTTTGCCGCGCCAGGAAAAGATGGCAAGATGGCGCTCGCCGCCTATAGTAAAGGGGGAAAAAAAGGCGCGAATTTGTTTTTACACGTTTCTGAAGCGCGCATCTCGCCAATTTAAACTCGCCACACGCATCCATGTTAAACATAGCAGAATTCGCACTTTTCTGCATATGGAGAATAAAACTCTCCAAAAAAGCTACTTTTTATGAAATTCGCCAATTTTAAAATTCTATGCTCTCTGCATGAGGCCCCAAGTCTGTCAATGGACTGCATTGCGCACTTATAAAAAACTATAAGTGCTATGATTCTTAATACAGTGCAAGCAATGAGTGTGTAGAGTACAGAGAAAGTTAAACCTTGTTGCAGTCTAATCCAGGCAGTGGTACTGTATATTGAAATAGTAGGCCACTCCCCCCTCCCCCTCCCCCTCCCCCTCTCCCCTCCCTCCCCCCCTCCCTCCCCCTCCCCCCCCCTCCCCCTCCCCCCCCTCCCCTCCCCCTCCCCCCCCTCCCCCCCGAAAGCCGCTGGGGAACTGAAACAGAAAAACCAGGACTAAAGCTACCAATGACGGATCTACAGATCAGAACCAACTCAAACATCATTCTAGCCCCTGTCACTAGTTCTAAATATCTGGGCATATGATTTGACTCCCATTTAACATTTGAGTTGCACATTGATACTCTGACATCCAAAACCTATGCCAAACTGGGTATACTTTATAGGAACACATCCTCCTTAAATCAGCTGGTCATGAAGCGCATTGAACAGCAGATGCTAATGCCAATTGTAAACTACGGGGACATAGAATATGACTGAGCCACTAATTGAGCCAGCTATGCTGAAGTAGGGATATCCTGAAAACCTGGCCTGTTTGCGGCCCTCGGGGACTGGAGTTTGACATGCCTGGTCTAGAATATGCCTTTCTTTCAGTCGTCTCTTTAACTTTCTGTTTATTATTTAAAAATGACATTATTATTTTGTAATTAGGGTACAATGCCTCAGGGTGTATTGTACTGTAATGTACTGTGAGCATTAGTTAAAAATTAGTGCAAAGTTGAACTCTGCTGCTACAGTAAATGAACAGTATATTAACTGCTGCACAATTAGACACGATTTGGCAGCTGAGACGTGATTAGCTCAATAATTCTGCCCAGATCTTTAATTTGCTTCACTGCCAGAGGCACCTGCAATGCATTGTCTCATTTTTGTAGCACTGAAGGCGAGAACTGACTTCCCTATAGTGGAGCAGACATTCTGAAGGCCGTGTGCTATATAAAGGAACAAATTGTCCCATGAACACTAGTGGAACTTCATTTGTCTTTGGGGTTCATTCATATAAATAAGAGAACCATCATCAATTGTTAGTGGTCATTAAACATGAATGGCTGTTAACGATCATTGATGGTTATTAGACATATGCGATAAATTCCCTAGGTACATAACAAAGCTGAGCTAATAAAAATTATTGCCATTATTGATATACACATAGCCTTACATTAGGTGCAATGTTAATGGTTTTATTCTTGATAGAAACTTCCCTCTGGGTTCTATACTCCCTCTAATCATCCCAATTATCTCACGTGAGACCACTTTTTTGTTTTATCTTTAAGACTTTGCATGAATATGACATCTGTGAAAGGCTAGAAAAACAGATTGAGAGATGTCCTGAAGAATAACTTGAACTTATACTGCTAATTTCACGTTTTATGATATTCAAATGCATACTGTATAAGTAATACAAGATTGGATCCTCGCTATATTTGAAGAAAAAACCCCAAAGGGTTAAGAAAACCCTGCTCAACAAATAGGGCATAGCGATTTGTGGATCAATTTAGAACCCTGGGGGGGAGGGGGGAGGGGAGAGGGGCGGTGCTAGCCAGGAATTGGGTTAGAATGAACTACGATAGGAAAATTAATTCCCTTATGGCTGCACTCAAAGAAACCCCCGCAGAATTAAAAATGAAACTTTATTAAATATACATTAAATAAACAGGCTCTAAATAAGATGAAAAAAACCACACTTAAAAACAATTAAAAGTGAACAGAGCTAGGTGTGTGCTTGAAGATGGTGCAAACGTATAGGCAATAACAGCCAAAATGGCATATTGGTATCAGAAACTTATGTAACGGTATTCCCCCACCCAATCGCAGATAGAGTGTAGGTGCGGAGAACCTAATGTTACCTGGTGTGGTGCTTTACCTGTTAGGCTCCCAGGAGGGCTGAGCTTCCGCCACGGGGAACCTGGGGCAAGTGTAATATGAGTAACCCTGTACTCGGTGCAGCGCCTCCACCTGCGATGGCTCCACCAGAGGGGGAGTTGTTCCTCGCAGGACAATATATATTAATACACACACAGCATGTATGACAACCAATGCCTTTACTAGTGTGACCGTACTCATGCATAACAATCAATAAATCAACAGGTGTCCCTCCCTAGAGGAGACACTAACTAATGCGTCTCGCAGGACGCTACCTCCATCTGCACCTCCACCGGATGATCCCATCCAGTGTCCAGTAACCCCACACAGTATCACCCCACCCTCAAGTGAGATATATATGTGTGACTGCGCAGCCACTATGTCCCGTGTGAATGTGATATGACTCGTTGGTGCACTTGTTGATTACCTGCCGGGCACTCCGGTGCCCGGGCCTGCCAAGGAACTTCACAAAGGATCCTGATGTCGGCTGACCACAGGAACTACTGTCCGGGGTAATCCCACCCGGAGGGTTGCTGCAGCAACAGTGAAGGTCTGCGCCCAAACCTCTGGACAGATGCGCAGCGTCTGCTGGGTCCCTAACTGACTCTGAATAGTACGGGGCAGGGTCCCAAACCTGGGGCCTGTCCCTGACACAACTCACTCTACTGGGTGGCTCAGGGCTATCTCGGGCCTCGGGGGCTGCTGGCCTAGTGCAGGGAGTCACTGACTCCTGCACCCTACCTCCTTCCCCTGGCTGCTCCTGGCGCTGACTGCCTAACGTGCTCCAAGCCCGCGAAATGTATCTAATCTCCCCTGCAGGGAGATGCTGCAGCCCTATTGGCTCCCTTGCGTCACATGGGGTGCTGCTGAGGCTCATGGGACTTGTAGTCCCTTCCAAGAGCCCTCTGCTGACTGGCTGCCTCTCGCGCGCTATCACTGCGCATGCGCAATGTCCCTGGCTTGCCGCCGCATGCGGGGACTCACTGCGCATGCGCGAACACATGAGGAATGGCGGCGCCCTGCATGGGGTGCCGTCGAGAGCCCTAGCGACGCGCCCTCGGCCCTGACAACCAGCCGCTCGCGTCCCTGGCAACCTCCGCTCTGGTTCCCGTCTGCCCCTCACCCTTGCAATCGCCGACGGGTCCGCCATTGGGCTCGGCGGCACCCGCGATCGTTCACCAGGTGAGGGAGGGCGACGGGCAGAGGGGGACCTGGCTACACCTAAATAAGTAAAATAAACCTTGATTGCCAAAAGGAGAGTGGGTATTATAGATCAGACCAGAAATTACCGGGCAAGGGTGAAATACTAGTAGAGCCTAAGTGGGTCTAATTGCGTGAGCAACCTGACTATTCAGTAATTTAGCAGACATGATAAGAACAGGTTAAACTCCTGTGCAGCATAGCCTGCAGTTGCAGCCTGGGTGGATACCATGTTGCCTTATCCAGGGGCAGGCATAAACCGGCAGTTGTAGTGTCATACTTGGGGGGGTACTGACTGGGTCACATGTATATGGTGTGATGCCTGTCAGTACCTGGACCTGCCCTGTTATGGGGCGGCGTTACAAGCCCTTTCCCCTGGGTATAAAAGCTGACACTCCACCAAATTGATGTGTGTTAGGTGTGGTATAGTGTGATTCCCTTTTGCCTGCAAGAGGGTAAAGGAGCTGAGGAGGGACTCTTGGGGCCTCAAGCCCCTGGGCTCTGCTCCAGGGAGAAGTGGAGGATGCCATGCTGCTATACAATAAACCTGCTGTTGTACAAGCAATAATGTGTGGTCATTGTAAAGGAGAATTGCCTTTGGGGACCATCCTGCTTCCAACAGGATCCTCATGGGATGGAGGCGCTGCACACTAGGAGGAAAAGCCTGCCCTGTTGCCGCTCCCACACAACATCCATGGAGCAAATCAGACCTTCTATAACAGACGTTAAGCTAAAGCACCAGACAAATACCCATGTAGTGGCCAGATCTCCCATGGGAGGGGGAACAGGTGCTACAGTAACATTAGCCTTCCACCGGTTAATAAAGTCTTTAAATGGTAAGAATATTAAGTAGAGTGGACTGAGAGAAGAGGAGAACATTCCCCATAGTATACAACAAGTGAAAAAGTGGAAAGCTGTAAGGGAGCTCCCACTTTAAAATTATATGCGTAGCCCTATCTAACAAGGTATAATAATCAGCTGACAGCTATTAAGTAAGAATAGGTAAATCCCTGTAAACAAGCTATTGCTGGTAGCTGGACTGAAAGTGCTGGTCGACGAGCGTAATGAGCAACAGCATATAAACTGTGTCCGGAACAAATACTTGGATACTGTCTCTCTAAGGCTGCGGGCATGGTCAGTGCTTAGCCGCTGAGCCGCGCTCACGCTTATCAGTGAGCCCCTGCAGCCGCAATGAGAGCAGCTTTAGCAGGGGCTCGCGCACGCTTCCGCAGGTGTGCAGAGGCGTAGCAGACAAACATTTTTTCGTTTCAGCGCTGAGGAGCGCAGGGCCGGTCACGTGAGCGTTTCGCCCAATGAGGCCGAACCAGCTCCGTGACGTCACTGGCCCGCCAATAGACACGCCCCGGACGGCGCGCGTAGTAAGGCCAGGGAAAGCACCCGCTTTCCCTCAGCCTACGCGGGCCTCCGCACAGGAGAAATGTCTATGGACTCAGCCGTAGATCCCATCAATGACTAGCTGGTACTGGTATCATAGTATCATAGTAGTAACCACCATATAACCTGTCTCTTCCTCCGTTGTCAGAGCGCTATGCTGCCCACGAATACAGTCTCCCTAAATGCTCTGACTGGAAACTGGCTCCCACAAAAGACCGTGGGGACCTATAAATGTGAGACCTGCAAATTCATCACAATTCATATTTTGCAGTGCTTGCACCATCCATTAATATATAACTCTTAGGAGAAATATAAACATAGATGGAATAATCAGTGAAGGGCTTAATTGGGAATAAAATGGTATTTAAGCGAAGACAATGACATTGACAAGACTAAAAAAACATTGCCCAACATCTAAAGCTGAAAACCAAGCCAGGCACGCAGAGGAAAAGGAAAAAATATATTTTGAAGTGAGAAATTGACCTTCCACTGCGAATCCCTGTTAATAGCATAGTCATCACAGAATGACACTATTTGGGAGTCAGTCAGTAACTGACATGACACAAAATAGCAGTCTTCCACCTGCAAATGCCATGTCAATTATGGTCATTTGCAGGCTAGCGCTGACCTGCCAGTTATATCCTGCCAATGAAGCTGCCGGGGTATGTGGTGCGGGTCAGATTCAGCAGGACTGCTAACCACTCTCCAGTCTTTCTAATTCTTATGACGGTAAACTGATGAATCGTTGTGTGTTGGGTGATACCTTAACACTGCGGTGCACAAACTGGCGCAATATTATTTAGTGGGGGCGCGGGCTGCGTGCGGGGAAACCTGGGGGCGGGCAGAGCTGTGCACGAGCGGCCAGAAGCTCCGTGCTGAGGCTGCTTCTCTGCTCTGTCTGCCTGCTGCGGGGGTGGGGCCTTGCTGCGGGGGCGGGGCTTTCCTTCCCTGCACACAGACATCCCCTCCTCCTCCTGTGTTACCCGTCCCAGTTTTCAGCAGCATGGTGGACAGGAGCAGGCTTACAGTAGTACTCCCCACCCCCACCCCCAGGTGAAAGTCTGTGACTTATGATTGTGTGTTGTGTCTGTCTGTCTGTGTTGTGTGTGTTGTGATTGTGTGTGGTGTGTGTGGTGTGTGTGTTGTGATTGAGTGTGTGTGTTGTGATTGAGTGTGTGTTGTGCCTGTGTTGGTTGTGATTGAGTGTGTGTTGTGATTGAGTGTGTGTGAGTGTTGTGCCTGTGTTTGTTGTGATTGAGTTTGTGTTGTGAGTGAGTGTGTGTGTTGTGTCCGTGTTAGTTGTGATTGATTGTATGTTGTGTGTATGTTGTTATTGAGTGTGTGTTGTGTCTGTGTTGGTTGTGATTGAGTGTGTGTGTTGAGTGAGTGTGTGTGTGTTATGATTGAGTGGGTGTGTTGGTTGTGATTGATTGTGTGTTGTGTGTGTGGATTGTGTGTGTGTGTGTTGTGATATTAGTGTCGGTTGTGATTATGTGTGCTCTGTCTGTGTTGTGATTGTGTGTATGTGTGTTGTGATTAAATGCGCTCAGCAGCAGTCAATGCACACACACAGCCACACAAACACACACAAAAATAGCCCCGATCCATGCCCCCCCACTTGTGCTTGCAAAATTATGCAGGACACCCTGTGCTCATGCTCGGAGAGTTGGTGATGTCACCGCTCAAGTGACCCATTCAAGTGAATGGGCTGTAAGGGACATTTCTGCACCTCTAGTGAGTCCTGTGGCAAAGCACCGCTTAGTATATGGGCAAAAGTGACTTACCAAAGGTGACAAAGAGTTGAAATTCAAACTGCGTTCACCTGCTTCAAAGTCAGAGTTCTTCTGCTGTTTACTTATGAACTCCTGACTTAACTTTCATACACTGCACATTAATTATTACATTCCCCCTTATTAGGCATATATCATTCAGTAACAACCTTGGTCTCAGAAAGAAGACATTCCTTTTGTGTGAACAGAATACACAAGAATTCTACCACCCAGAGCAGAATCACAAAGGACACCCAGCGTATTTACTTTATCTTTCCATCAACAACAAAAAATCGTTCTAATTTCCACTTGCCCAGAGGAGAGGACAACAATTCTAAACAATCTTTCCTTTTATAATACTTCTCAACAACATTTGTATTTGTTTCCTTTCCATTTATTATGATTTATACTACAGTACATGTTTTAAGTCCTGTCTGAGCAACTACAGGGCTCAGATATGTATCATAATACATTGGTTATAGAAATGTGCGAACTTCCAAATATTTGGTTTGCCAATGTTTTCTTCGTACTTTCAAAAAGTTTGAAAATTCGCAAAGCTTTCACTCAAATGTTTTAGCCAAAAATTGAAATTGTTACATTTTAACTGAAATTCAACACTTTTTTGCGGGTAATTTGAATTTAACGAAAAAGTGGTGAATATACTGTACCTGAAACACCAGGGGAATATGCCAATGTAAAAATACTAAATATATTCAAATGATTTCAATTTTTTTCCAGGCATCTCAGGTGTGTTCATGGCAGTCTCTCTATGTCAAGCATAAGTAACTCTACTTAGAGGTACAGGCAGTCCTCGGTTATCCAACGGAATCCGTTCTGAAAGTAGCGTTTGATAGCGAAACCTTTGTAAAGTGAGTCCCATGTTAATCAGTGGCGGTGGGCATTGGATAACGCATTCAGGCGTCGGGTAACGCATTCCAGCATCGAAAAATGGCCCGTAGGGTTGCATTGTAAAGCGTTGGATACGCCATTCGTTGTAAAATGAAATGTTGGATAGCGAGGACTACCAGAAGTCAATATGTACACTACTAAACCAGTCTCTATTTCTACCTCAATAATTGAAGATAGTGGATTGCACCCGAAGGATCCCACTGTATGAGGAGGGAGCCAGGTTCATGACACTTTGTGTAAAATGACTACGTACTAGTAGATCCATGAAATTCATACTTGTTGAGATCTACTTTTTTCTTCACTGTGAAAAACGATATCGTTTCGGAGGCAACTGGCAGTGACTCTGGCATTTGAAAGTATGTTTTGCTGGCTCACCGCAAGCTTTATGAACGGAGAGCTACTATTCTTTGAGACCTCTCGAGAATTCCTTTACTTTGAAAACCGATAAAACGGCAATATAAAAAAAAAAAAACTTTGAAAGTATAATAAAAATCCAACTGCCCCCTAGACTAACATTATTCAGTACGATAAAATAGAGAGAAAATAGTTATGCTTTTTTTTTTATTTGGGTGATTTGTAAGGCTGTTGCCACAGGGGCTCTTTGCTACCAGGAGTACTTACTCTTTCAGTGATTTGACATTAAATGGAATACCTAGGAAGCTTCAAACCGGAGATTGGCTAAAAAGTTTATCCTGATACTGTTGCTACGGCAAGGCTGATATTTGTCCCACTGTTATTACAACAACAAAAAAACGCTCTGGTAATGAAGCAGTTAGTGGGTGAATTGTTAAATGAGAAAAAATATATACTTCCATTTTCACTATGAACAGATATCAGCAAACTAGTACTGTACTATAAGTAATGAAGGAAAACCAATCTCATCGGGGGAAAAAAGCTATGTTTAGTTTCAGCAGGCGTAACACCAAAGTATTCTAGACGGACGTTAATGTTAGTAAATGACAACAGTTGAAGTGTCTCCATATATTCATTAAATATTGCTGCTGCATCCCAGCATCACAATCGGGAATATGTGTGGTGTATTTAGAGTCAATGGCGCTTGGGACCCCTATAGACTGTTAATGCTGGATGGATGTCCAATGTTTTTTTTTTAACAAATTTATTCTATCTGCCATCACAGTTTCCATTGGTAATGAATTCAACTTTTTAACTGCCCTTACTGTAAAGAACCCTTTCCTTTGTTGCTGGTGAAATCTCCTTTCCTCAAACCTAACGGGATGAAATTATCTGCGGTTATTCTTGAGGTTATTGATGTTGATTGTTTTTTGTCTTCTTTTTAATAGATTTTCTTCTTTGCATCTTAGCATTCAAATGTAATTCGCAGTGAACCAAGTGGTGATCAATTCTTGTGTCACAACGGTTAAGGACTGTGAATTCTTCAATCCTGTATTTCTCTCCGTTATTTTAATTTATTTTTTATAGGTTTGGAACTGGGGTCTTCCCGAGCTGAACTGCACTATTTTAAGCTCTGGGGACCCCATGGTCAGAGCTGCGGACAAGGTGGGAGAGGTGGGGGGGGGCGACACATACCTACTCCAGGCCCTGTGCAGGCCCCACACACAAAGCTGGGCCCGGAAAGAGGTCAGGCTCAAATGATTGGCGCGGCACCGGAAGCCCCGCTCCAAGGTGAAGTGTGTGTGTATGTTTTGAATGGTGTGAGTTTGGGTTATTATGTGAATAGGGGAAGGAAGGGTTATTATGTGAATGGGGGGGTTATTATGGGAATCGGCAGGGGGGCTATTATGGGAATGGGAGGAAGGTTATTATGTGAGTAGAGTGTGTGATTTTTTTTAATGGTGTGATTGGGTTATTATATGAATGGGGAGGGAGGGTTATTATGTGAATGGGGGGGTTATGTAAATGGGGAGAGGGAGGGGTTGTGTGTATTGTGGGGAGGTTTTTTATTTGTATTGGGGAAGGGGTTATGTGTATTGAGGAAGGGGTTATGTGAATTGGGGGGGAGAGAGAGTTTGGGGTGTGGGAGAGAGGTGTGGGAGAGAGAGAGAGAGGTGGGAAAGAAAGATTGGGGTGTTGAAAGAAAGGTGGGGGATTGGGAGAGAGTGGTGGAGGAGAGAAGGAGAAAGAGGTGGAGGAGAGAGAGAGGTAGGAGCGTGAGGGAGAGAGGTGGGGGTGTTATGGAGAGAGAGATGGGGTTGTGAGGCAGAGACTAGTTGGGGGGCATAAGGGATAGACTGAGGTGGGGACTGAGGGAGAGGGAGGAGGGGATTTGAGGGAGAGAGGTAGGGGCATGGGAGAGAGGTGGGGGCATGAGGAAGTGCGAGAGAGAGGTGGGGTCGTGAGGGAGAGCGAGTAGATGGAGGAGGGAGAGGATGAGAGGGATGAGGGAGATCGGGTATGAGATCGGGTGAGTCTTGCAAAGGCTTCCGAAATTGGGGGAGGGGGTGCCCAGTGGAAACTATAATCTTGGGCCCCGGGAAAGCTGTTTGTGGCCCAGCCCATGGTTCCAGAGATATTTACCAGTGAAGTTATTAGTATTACTTCCTGGTCTTTAAAAGGGATTCAAATGGCCATCCAATAGGAGGCTGCAATTTATTATTTTGGCAGCAATTTTGTTTCCCTGGAGGGTGATTTAAACCAGGCACCTTCACCGTAAGTATCTCTGCAACCAAGACATCCCTGCAGCTGAAAATACAGTGGTTCGGCTCCAGAGGATCCCTTGGTTCCCATCCTATAAAAATAACGGCGTATTGTTGCTTAAAGAATCTTTCTAAAAAACAATACAAACCTAATTCATTTTTACCAGTGGTATTAACATTTTGTCCTCATGTTAATTAACACTGCTTCCTTTGAATATATTTTATTTATGTAGCCAGGTCCCCTCTGCCTCCCCGGTTTCCCCTTTCTCCCTCCCTTACCCTCGCTTCGGTGGGAGCTGTTGCGTGGGTGATCGCATCGCCGGGGCCCCCGGCGACATCAGCTACAAGGCGCCGCCATCTTGCAGGAGCTTGCGCATGTGCGCAGTGTAGTCGCACATGCGCTGTACAGTGCCAGGAGTGCCGGTGGCCATGTTAAGGTTGGCGTGAGGTCGCACATGCGTAGGACCGCCGCAGCAGCCATTGCAGTAGCGCAGGGCCTCCCAGAGAAGGCGCAGGTGCAGGTAGGGCTAGCGGCAACCATTACAAAGTTGCGCATGGAACACAGGTGACTCACTGCAGCCAATAGAGTTGCTAGACCCCTGCTGACAGGATATAGATACTGCAGACAGGGATCATGCTAGTCAGTAGGCGCTGGGACACAGAGAGGGGAGGGTGTATATGTGCAGGGAGGCAAGTAGCCGCTGCACTAGGCCAGAAGTCTCCCCTTAGGCTCAGCTAGGTCCTACTCACCCTCGGCTTGTGGCTGCTACAGGGACGCCCCCTAGAATAGGAAAAGCGTCCTGTAGAGCAGCTTAAGTGAGGATCACAGCCAGGAAGCAATATATCCTGGCCATTGCTGTGAAGGTGAATGATCCTCTGTAGTACCAGAAGCAGAGACTGTTCAGTGGTGGATCACTCCGTGCTGGAGCCATCCATCACAGAGGCGGACCGCGACGTGGGATCTTTCTTCAGGAAAGGGATCCCAAGTAAAGGTCATCTGCGTGCCCGGGTGTGGACACACTCGGCAGGTACAGTCAAGTCACCACGAGCACCAACCTCATCTCATCTTAGTGGGCAGCGCTGTCTCACACTTGGGTGGGAGGGGAACTCTTGGGACTCTTGATATATGGTGTGGGGTTGCGGCCCAGTGAGGCCAGTGTTACAGGGGTGACACTATTGTTGGTGTTGTTATTGTTGTTATACTTATTTGCATATAGTAAACTGTTTTATATATATTCTGGTGTATGTGGTTACTGTATGTGGGTCCTGTGGCAGGGGTTATTCTACACTCAGAATCCTGCACAGGTGGAGAAGCTGTTATTGTGAAGATCGTTCCAGGATACACCCCAATTTCCCATCAGCGGAGGCTCAGGCCTCCTGTGAACCTGACAGGTATTGTTGCACCACACCTGGTGATGAACGTAGATTTCCCCACAGGGTCCCTATCTGCGATTGGGGGGGGGAGGGAGGGGTAGTGTGTTACATTTACATTACACACATATATTTTTGACCTCGTTTGAAACAAGTGGTCCCCTGCAGCTGATCTGTGGCACTCCAATCTCTTGGTTCTTGTGATATTATAATTTTGAACTTTCCCAACAACAGTTCTTGTCTGGAAGAAACAATATGGCCACTGGGGTCAGCTTCACTCAGGCAGCCAACAGAAAGCAGACATCATCGGGAGATGACCTTGCAGCTGCTGAGTATGTGACCAACAGCCATCTTTGTTTTTCCTTGTAGATATTGTCAAAAGTAAAAAAATAAATATCTCAACAACTGGGGGTTGGGTGGAGGGGGGTGTCCGTAGAGCTTTAGATGCAGCAGTCCAACTCTGGTTATATAAAGTAACAAAAAAATATTGATTTTAGGGGTAGATTGTTGCTATAAAAGCATTACACAATGGAAACCGGTGTTCCTCTGGCCTATTACCAATCAGAGTGAATCTAGTTACTGTATATTGCTATAGAGAGATCCTAATAGCAAATAAGTATTTTCTCCAGCACTTATATGGTGAATCAAAATGGATTATGCTCAATATTATGACATCATGGATCCAGACTGGTTATTAGGAAAAGGTAGAGAACATTTTTCAAACATTGATTCCCAATCTTCTGCTTCATTTAAACTCACATACTGTAGAAGTCTTCTGCACCGACGACATTCCCTCAACCTCAAACAAATCCCACACTAAAAACACACCCAGAGCATTCATCATCTTTCAGTCTTTATTATGAATCTACTCGACTTCAAACAGTGTCTTTTTGCTTACATGTAATCCTATTCTGTTTGCCTCCCATCTGGCAGCACTGTACAGTGGATCTGGAAGACGACAAGAACTGCCATCTCAAATAACTAATACTGTAATTGATATTGTACAACAATGAGTAAGATGTTAACACAATAAAAGAATAAAGAAAGATAATAGCAGATTGAATTTCTGGCATTACCCTATATAGTATTATACAAGCAGCAACAACTTCTCCTAGCCCCTAAAGCCTCTAAGTACTACATTGATTCTTAAACAGCCATGATCAGACTCTTGCAGGAAGCAATGCTAATATTTTGCACCAATAATTGAGAACCCGTATGGTAAGCAGTCAGAGAGGGTGACAGGATTTGAGAAAACATAAGATCCATGTTCCCCCAATTCAGGCTGACAAGGTGCATGTTTCTATAGTGACAGACATCAGGATGTTACTTGTACAGTGCACACGTGAGCTACAGTATCAGTAAAGAAGCAGGAAACTGTATTTGAGTATTAAAAGATTGCAGTATTATACAGGTGGTCATTGGAAGCCCACCTGTGATTCAATTTACTACCACAAGGTGTCACCAATCCCCCATACAAATACAACTAACTCGTAGTATCCGGCACAGAATGAAATGTGCATCTCCGAGCACCGGTTTGTGTTCCAAGCAGGGATTCCATTTTTAAAAGAGCAATCAGAGACCTTTATTTCTCTAACATTTTCTTTTTTTATACAGGATTGAAGCAGGGGGTCTCCAGAGCTGAACCCCAATCATTTCAGATCCGGGGACCCCCTGCATCCTGGACATACTTTAGTGAGTGCCAGTAGCCGGTCGGCTGAGCTAGCTGGGGTTTAAAGTTTAAAGCCCCCGTGTCACGCCGGTCAATACGAAGCCCAACCTGATGATGTCACGGCTTTCTATTGGACCATAGTTTGGTGAAAAGCGGCCATTACTTGAGCCCCACTCACTGAGCCGAAGCGGCTACCGGCACCTCTTACAGAGATCTGTATCTCCGAAAGCAGGGGGTCCCCGGAGCTGAAATTAATGGGGTTTAGCTCCGGAGACCCCCTGCTTCAATCCTGTGTAAAATCAAAATAAATGTTGGGAAAAAGCATTGGGATTGCACTCATATAATCACTGATGCTTTAACAAAATGAACTGTACAGGTTACTTTTTTTCTGGTCCTTCATGGCAATAGTTTAATCATTGGTGTGAAACTTAGGGCACTGGCCTTAATAGTCAGAAATCCTGCTTGGAGACGTAAAGCCTGCATTAGCCATTAGTGATCATTCACAGCCCCTCACTTCAATTGCTATTAATGATTATAAAAGACTAGCACTGTTTAGTGAGCATCTCCTTTAACATCTTAGTCCTCTATATAGCATATTATGACACTTGCAGGAGCGGGCTCGCCAGGGGAGGGAGCTAAAGAGAAAATTGCGGCGTCTCCCGGGTAACGTCACGCAGCGTCCCGTTGTCATGGCACGAGATGCAGGGGGAGACACCGAAGTTTGAGAGAGAGATGCAGGAAAATGCCGGAAGACGCCGCAGCGCCCCGCCACCGTTAAGACTCGACTGCGGGTAAAGTGAGGGGGGTGAGAGAGGGAAGGGGGTTACAATAAGACAAAAAAAAGTTGGGGGGCGAGTGGCTTTTTCCCCCAATTTGTTGAGCCCTGTATATAATACATGCATAGTATGCGTGGTGCGCAGTAAACGTGTGATGTGTGTGATTGAGACATGTACAGTGTTTGTTCATGCTGCGTGCATCTGGTGTGTATCTGGTCTGTGCATATGTGGTGCGTGTGTACATATGTACTGTATATGGTGTGCGTGTTTATTTTATGTTTGTATGTCTATGGTGTGTGTGTGCATTTGTGTATGGTGCATGTATTTGGTGTGCGCACCTGTGTATGGTAACAGGGCCGGCGTTAAGGCAAGGCGGCCATCTTGGGACCCGCGCCTTCGAGAGCCCTGTTCTTCCACCTCTTCCCTCCTAGTGGCGCAGGGATCCAACTTTCACCCGACCACAGGGGGGGAGCTGGAGGAGGGAGCCCGGGCCACCCATGTCCAGCTCCCCCCTCTCGTCGGAAGTTGGATCACCTTGGGACCCCGCAAAGCCTAAGGCCCTGCCGTGCGTGTGTGCATGGTGTGTGAATCTTGTGTGTGCATCTGTGCATGGTGCTTGTATATGGTGTGCGCATCGGTGTATATTGTGTGTGTATCTGGTGTGTGCCTCTGTGTATATGGTATGTGGGCCGCCTGGTTCTTGGGCCAGTTTTTTGGACTTGCCCCAGGGCTAAAATTTGCCAGCCAGCTCCTGGACACTTGTCTCCTTATCATGCATGTTTTCAGCTCCATTTCAATTGAATGATGCTGCAAATGTCCCTGACAAGAAGACATCTTCACATCACGTTGAATAGAGAGGTCCCTGTGTGTCAATTAGTAGAAACTGATGTACACAACACCATCAAAAATGTTTGTTTCGTACTCAACTAGCCTTGAAAATAATAAAATATATATTGTAGTGCAGCAGAATACTAAACTGTAATAAAGGAAAACATCATACTGCCCAGCCATCTCTTCATTGGTATAGCTGCAATGTAAGTGCAGATATTAATGACAAGATCTCATTTCAAAGTCATTTTCTCATTCAAAAGGCAGATACACAAATAGCTCAATCAGGTTTGTAAGATATAGGTCACAATGTATCGGTGTTGTGGCCATTTACTGACATTACAAGGCTGAATGGTTGGTTTTGTGATCACAATTATAATTAAAATTACAATATACCCCACCCCACGCCTCAAATATATGAGGTGCCCATCCAAAAGACCATATTGCGACCCAGTAACTAAGTACAAAAGCACCCCTTCCCCCTCTCCCACCATTACCCCCCCCCCCCCCCGACCCCCGCAAGGTTGGAAATAATGAAAGTTCTCTATTTACCAAAATGTAAGGACAAAATATATCTATGTTTTTGTTGAAACGTTATTACTGTTAAAAGTTGCGGTTGCAATACACAATTATGGAGGATTCTCTACCCCCTCCGATGGCATTCTGCCAGACCACCTTGTCACTACGGTGACCAAGGCTTCCACGCTAGGGCCATCATTGGGCCCGATCTTACTTTCTCCAGTTCTTCTCTGTCACACACCCCGTCTCCCCCTCCCAATCCCCCTGTCATCTAGGATCCCCCCAGACAACAAGCTAAAGAAACAAACACACCTAAGGTTCCAAAACTCTGAGTCAAACCTAGACCCCCACCCTGGGAATGTGGAAGGTCCCCTCTGCTGGATGTCCAAAAAAGAAACATGTCAAATCAAACATCAATAAAGTTAGTATCTCTGCATGTTAAGGGTCTGAATTCTATCAGGAAAAGGAAGTTAGCATTGCAAGATTTAAAAAAAAAAAAACAAAAGCAGATATATTGTTCATCCAAGAAACTCATTTTAATACTCCAACACCTCAAACACATTCTGAAACATGTTCCCCCAAGCACACTATGCATCATTTTTGAGTAAAAAAAGAGGCGTAGCTATTCTAATTAAAAATAACGTTCCTTTTGCCCAATTAAAAAGTTGTTTCGGACCCAGTGGGGAGATA